>NW_027184622.1:2835562-3150625 GCF_032405125.1 Capricornis sumatraensis | reverse complement strand
CTCGAGTTGCGGCAGGTGTTGTCGAGTTACGACGGGGACCTCAGGGACCCGCCCTGGTGGCCTCAGGAGAGGCCAGTCCCCATGCGAGTTGCTAGGGGGCCTCTCGGGATTCCTCTCCCGTCGATACCGGGGCCAAAAACCTTGTGTGGAGTCAGGGCCGGAACCGAGGATTCCTCTCAGGGGCTGACATGGATCTTTGGGTACTTGTGGAGACTCCCCAGCGGAGTCAGGCCTCGTCTCGAGTGGGGGCATGCACGTGCGCTTTCCTTCCAGGCTGTAGCACCAATGTCACGCTTCCGGTCGCGTGGATCAAAGGATCTGTGGTTTTCCCTCGAGGCTTTCCCACAGAGCTCTCCCACGTGCCACCGTGGTGTGAGTCGATCCTCGGCGTGAAAGATGAGCCAGTGCAGGGCAAAGAGCTTCCTCTGGAAAGGACTGAGACATCTGGGGGACTCTTGGAATGGTGGTACGACCATGGAGTTCCTCTCGCCTTTCCGGTTGAGAGTGCCTCCTCTTGAGATGCGACGGGAACGCCGGGAATTCTTTCCCGTTGAAAGCAGGGAAAGGATCCCTCATCTCGAGCTACGAGGGGGAAACGGGGCTCCTCTGGATGTGGGCGGGACCATCATGCTTCCTCTCGAGTGGACACGGGTATGGCGGTGAACTTCTTGAGTTGCAGCAAGGGTGTGAAAGACCCTTTCGAAGTTCCAGAGGTTAGGTGTCATTAGTCTCCCGACGCCTCATCGGAAATAGGCCTCATCTCGCCTGGAAGGGAGAACTTCCTGGATTTTCTCGAGTTGCGGCAGGTGTTCTCTAGTTACGACGGGACCTCAGGGACCCGCCCTGGTGGCCTCAGGAGAGGCCAGTCCCCATGCGAGTTGCTAGGGGGCCTCTCGGGATTCCTCTCCCATCGATACCGGGGCCCAAAACCTTGTGTGGAGTCAGGGCCGGAACCGAGGATTCCTCTCAGGGGCTGACATGGATCTTTGGGTACTTCTGGAGTCTCCCCAGGGGAGTCAGGCCTCGTCTCGAGTGGGGGCATGCACGTGCGCTTTCCTTCCAGGCTGTAGCAGCAATGTCACGCTTCCCGTCGCGTGGATCAAAGGATCTGTGGTTTTCCCTCGAGGCTTTCCCTCGAGGCTTTCCCACAGGGCTGTCCCACGTGCCACCGTGGTGTGAGTCAATCCTCGGCGTGAAAGATGAGCCAGTGCAGGGCAAAGAGGATCCTCTGAAATGCACTGAGACATGTGGGGGACTCTTGGAATGGTGGTACGACCATGGAGTTCCTCTCGCCTTTCCTGTTGAGAGTGCCTCCTCTTGAGATGCGACGGGAACGCCGGGAATTCTTTCCCGTTGAAAGCAGGGAAAGGATCCCTCATCTCGAGCTACGAGGGGGAAACGGGGCTCCTCTGGATGTGGGCGGGACCATCGTGCTTCCTCTCGAGTGGAGACGGGTATGGCGGTGAACTTCTTGAGTTGCAGCAAGGGTGTGAAAGACCCTTTCGAAGTTCCAGAGGTTAGGTATCATTAGTCTCCAGACGCCTCATCGGAAATAGGCCTCATCTCGCCTGGAAGGGAGAACTTCCTGGATTTTCTCGAGTTGCGGCAGGTGTTCTCGAGTTACGATGGGGAACTCAGGGACCCGCCCTGGTGGCCTCAGGAGAGGCCAGTCCCCATGCGAGTTGCTAGGGGGCCTCTTGGGATTCCTCTCCCGTCGATACCGGGGCCAAAAACCTTTGGTGGAGTCAGGGCCGGAACCGAGGATTCCTCTCAGGGGCTGACATGGATCTTTGGGTACTTCTGGAGTCTCCCCAGGGGAGTCAGGCCTCGTATCGAGTGGGGGCATGCACGTGCGCTTTCCTTCCAGGCTGTAGCAGCAATCTCACGCTTCCCGTTGCGTGGATCAAAGGATCTGTGGTTTTCCCTCGAGGCTTTCCCTCGAGGCTTTCCCACAGGGCTGTCCCATGTGCCACCATGGTGTGAGTGGGTCCTCGGCGTGAAAGATGAGCCAGTGCAGGGCAAAGAGGTTCCTCTGGAATGGACTGAGACATCTGGGGGACTCTTGGAATGGTGGTACGACCATGGAGTTCCTCTCGCCTTTCCTGTTGAGAGTGCCTCCTCTTGAGATGCGACGGGAACGCCGGGAATTCTTTCCCGTTGAAAGCAGGGAAAGGATCCCTCATCTCGAGCTACGAGGGGGAAATGGTGCTCCTCTGGATGTGGGCGGGACCATCGTGCTTCCTCTTGAGTGGACACGGGTATGGCGGTGAACTTCTTGAGTGGCAGCAAGGGTGTGAAAGACCCTTTCGAAGTTCCAGAGGTTAGGTGTCATTAGTCTCCAGACGCCTCATCGGAAATAGGCCTCATCTCGCCTGGAAGGGAGAACTTCCTGGATTTTCTCGAGTTGCGGCAGGTGTTCTCGAGTTACGACGGGGACCTCAGGGACCCGCCCTGGTGGCCTCAGGAGAGGCCATTCCCCATGCGAGTTGCTAGGGGGCCTCTCGGAATTCCTCTCCCGTCGATACCGGGGCCAAAAACCTTTGGTGGAGTCAGGGCCGGAACCGAGGATTCCTCTCAGGGGCTGACATGGATCTTTGGGTACTTCTGGAGTCTCCCCAGGGGAGTCAGGCCTCGTCTCGAGTGGGGGCATGCACGTGCGCTTTCCTTCCAGGCTGTAGCAGCAATGTCACGCTTCCCGTCGCGTGGATCAAAGGATCTGTGGTTTTCCCTCGAGGCTTTCCCTCGAGGCTTTCCCACAGGGCTGTCCCACGTGCCACCGTGGTGTGAGTCGATCCTCGGCGTGAAACATGAGCCAGTGCAGGGCAAAGAGCTTCCTCTGGAATGGACTGAGACATCTGGGGGACTCTTGGAATGGTGGTACGACCATGGAGTTCCTCTCGCCTATCCTGTTGAGAGTGCCTCCTCTTGAGATGCGTCGGGAACGCCGGGAATTCTTTCCCGTTGAAAGCAGGGAAAGGATCCCTCATCTCGAGCTCCGAGGGGGAAACGGGGCTCCTCTGGATGTGGGCGGGACCATCGTGCTTCCTCTTGAGTGGACACGGGTATGGCGGTGAACTTCTTGAGTTGCAGCAAGGGTGTGAAAGACCCTTTCGAAGTTCCAGACGTTAGGTGTCATTAGTCTCCAGACGCCTCATCGGAAATAGGCCTCATCTCGCCTGGAAGGGAGAACTTCCTGGATTTCTCGAGTTGCGGCAGGTGTTCTCGAGTTACGACGGGGACCTCAGGGACCCGCCCTGGTGGCCTCAGGAGACGCCATTCCCCAAGCGAGTTGCTAGGGGGCCTCTCGGGATTCCTCTCCCGTCGATACCGGGGCCAAAAACCTTGTGTGGAGTCAGGGCCGGAACCGAGGATTCCTCTCAGGGGCTGATATGGATCTTTGGGTACATCTGGAGACTCGCCAGGGGTGACAGGCCTCGTCTCGAGTCGGGGCATGCACGTGCACTTTCCTTCCAGGCTGTAGCAGCAATGTCACGCTTCCCGTCGCATGGATCAAAGGATCTGTGGTTTTCCCTCGAGGCTTTCCCTCGAGGCTTTCCCACAGGGCTATCCCACGTGCCACCGTGGTGTGAGTGGATCCTCGGCGTGAAAGATGAGCCAGTGCAGGGCAAAGAGGTTCCTCTGGAATGGACTGAGACATCTGGGGGACTCTTGGAATGGTGGTACGACCATGGAGTTCCTCTCGCCTTTCCTGTTGAGAGTGCCTCCTCTTGAGATGCGACGGGAACGCCGGGAATTCTTTCCCGTTGAAAGCAGGGAAAGGATCCCTCATCTCGAGCTACGAGGGGGAAACGGGGCTCCTCTGGATGTGGGCGGGACCATCGTGCTTCCTCTCGAGTGGACACGGGTATGGCGGTGAACTTCTTGAGTTGCAGCAAGGGTGTGAAAGACCCTTTCGAAGTTCCAGAGGTTAGGTGTCATTAGTCTCCAGACGCCTCATCGGAAATAGGCCTCATCTCGCCTGGAAAGGAGAATTTCCTGGATTTTCTCGAGTTGCGGCAGGTGTTCTCGAGTTACGACGGGGACCTCAGGGACCCGCCCTGGTGGCCTCAGGAGACGCCAGTCCCCATGCGAGTTGCTAGGGGGCCTCTCGGGATTCCTCTCCCGTCGATACCGTGGCCAAAAACCTTGTGTGGAGTCAGGGCCGGAACCGAGGATTCCTCTCAGGGTCTGATATGGATCTTTGGGTACATCTGGAGTCTCGCCAGGGGTGACAGGCCTCGTCTCAAGTCGGGGCATGCACGTGCACTTTCCTTCCAGGCTGTAGCAGCAATGTCACGCTTCCCGTCGCGTGGATCAAAGGATCTGTGGTTTTCCCTCGAGGCTTTCCCACAGGGCTGTCCCACGTGCCACCGTGGTGTGAGTCGATCCTCGGCGTGAAAGATGAGCCAGTGCAGGGCCAAGAGGTTCCTCTGGAATGGAGTGAGACATCTGGGGGACTCTTGGAATGGTGGTACGACCATGGAGTTCCTCTCGCCTTTCCTGTTGAGAGTGCCTCCTCTTGAGATGCGACGGGAACGCCGGGAATTCTTTCCCGTTGAAAGCAGGGAAAGGATCCCTCATCTCGAGCTACGAGGGGGAAACGGGGCTCCTCTGGATGTGGGCGGGACCATCGTGCTTCCTCTCGAGTCGACACGGGTATGGCGGTGAACTTCTTGAGTTGCAGCAAGGGTGTGAAAGACCCTTTCGAAGTTCCAGAGGTTAGGTGTCATTAGTCTCCAGACGCCTCATCGGAAATAGGCCTCATCTCGCCTGGAAGGGAGAATTTCCTGGATTTTCTCGAGTTGCGGCAGGTGTTCTCGAGTTACGACGGGGACCTCAGGGACCCGCCCTGGTGGCCTCAGGAGACGCCAGTCCCCATGCGAGTTGCTAGGGGGCCTCTCGGGATTCCTCTCCCGTCGATACCGTGGCCAAAAACCTTGTGTGGAGTCAGGGCCGGAACCGAGGATTCCTCTCAGGGTCTGATATGGATCTTTGGGTACATCTGGAGTCTCGCCAGGGGAGACAGGCCTCGTCTCGAGTCGGGGCAGGCACGTGCACTTTCCTTCCAGGCTGTAGCAGCAATGTCACGCTTCCCGTCGCGTGGATCAAAGGATCTGTGGTTTTCCCTCGAGGCTTTCCCTCGAGGCTTTCCCACAGGGCTGTCCCACGTGCCACCGTGGTGTGAGTCGATCCTCGGCGTGAAAGATGAGCCAGTGCAGGGCAAACAGGTTCCTCTGGAATGGACTGAGACATCTGGGGGACTCTTGGAATGGTGGTACGACCATGGAGTTCCTCTCGCCTTTCCTGTTGAGAGTGCCTCCTCTTGAGATGCGACGGGAACGCCGGGAATTCTTTCCCGTTGAAAGCAGGGAAAGGATCCCTCATCTCGAGCTACGAGGGGGAAACGGGGCTCCTCTGGATGTGGGCGGGACCATCGTGCTTCCTCTCGAGTGGAGACGGGTATGGCGGTGAACTTCTTGAGTTGCAGCAAGGGTGTGAAAGACCCTTTCGAAGTTCCAGAGTTTAGGTGTCATTAGTCTCCAGACGCCTCATCGGAAATAGGCCTCATCTCGCCTGGAAGGGAGAACTTCCTGGATTTTCTCGAGTTGCCGCAGGTGTTCTCGAGTTACGACGGGGACTTCATGGACCCGCCCTGGTGGCCTTAGGAGAGGGCAGTCCCCATGCGAGTTGCTAGGAGGCCTCTCGGGATTCCTCTCCCGTCGATACCGGGGCCAAAAACATTTGGTGGAGTCAGGGCCGGAACCGAGGATTCCTCTCAGGGGCTGACATGGATCTTTGAGTACTTCTGGAGTCTCCCCAGGGGAGTCAGGCCTCGTCTCGAGTGGGGGCATGCACATGCGCTTTCCTTCCAGGCTGTAGCAGCAATGTCACGCTTCCCGTCGCGTGGATCAAAGGATCTGTGGTTTTCCCTCGAGGCTTTCCCTTGAGGCTTTCCCACAAGCCTGTCCCACGTGCCACCATGGTGTGAGTCGATCCTCGGCGTGAAAGATGAGCCAGTGCAGGGCAAAGAGGTTCCTCTGGAATGGACTGAGACATCTGGGGGACTCTTGGAATGGTGGTACGACCATGGAGTTCCTCTCGCCTTTCCTGCTGAGAGTGCCTCCTCTTGAGATGCGACGGGAACGCCGGGAATTCTTTCCCGTTGAAAGCAGGGAAAGGATCCCTCATCTCGAGCTACGAGGGGGAAACGGTGCTCCTCTGGATGTGGGCGGGACCATCGTGCTTCCTCTTGAGTGGACACGGGTATGGCGGTGAACTTCTTGAGTTGCAGCAAGGGTGTGAAAGACCCTTTCGAAGTTCCAGAGTTTAGGTGTCATTAGTCTCCAGACGCCTCATCGGAAATAGGCCTCATCTCGCCTGGAAGGGAGAACTTCCTGGATTTCTCGAGGTGCGGCAGGTGTTCTCGAGTTACGATGGGGACCTCAGGGACCCGCCCTGGTGGCCTCAGGAGAGGCCAGTCCCCATGCGAGTTGCTAGGGGGCCTCTCGGGATTACTCTTCCGTTGATACCCGGGCCAAAACCCTTTGGTGGAGTCAGGGCCGGAACCGAGGATTCCTCTCAGGGGCTGACATCGATCTTTGGGTACTTCTGGAGTCTTCCCAGGGGAGTCAGGCCTCGTCTCGAGTGGGGGCATGCACGTGCGCTTTCCTTCCAGGCTGTAGCAGCAATGTCACGCTTCCCATCGCGTGGATCAAAGGATCTGTGGTTTTCCCTCGAGGCTTTCCCTCGAGGCTTTCCCACAGGGCTGTCCCACGTGCCACCGTGGTGTGAGTCAATCCTCGGCGTGAAAGATGAGCCAGTGCAGGGCAAAGAGGTTCCTCTGGAATGCACTGAGACATCTGGGGGACTCTTGGAATGGTGGTACGACCATGGAGTTCCTCTCGCCTTTCCTGTTGAGAGTGCCTCCTCTTGAGATGCGACGGGAACGCCGGGAATTCTTTCCCGTTGAAAGCAGGGAAAGGATCCCTCATCTCGAGCTACGAGGGGGAAACGGTGCTCCTCTGGATGTGGGCGGGACCATCGTGCTTCCTCTCGAGTGGACACGGGTATGGCGGTGAACTTCTTGAGTCGCAGCAAGGGTGTGAAAGACCCTTTCGAAGTTCCAGAGGTTAGGTGTCATTAGTCTCCAGACGCCTCATCGGAAATAGGCCTCATCTCGCCTGGAAGGGAGAACTTCCTGGATTTTCTCGAGTTGCGGCAGGTGTTCTCGAGTTACGACGGGGACCTCAGGGACCCGCCCTGGTGGCCTCAGGAGAGGCCAGTCCCCATGCGAGTTGCTAGGGGCCCTCTCGGGATTCCTCTCCCGTTGATACCAGGGCCAAAAACCTTGTGTGGAGTCAGGGCCGAAAGCGAGGATTCCTCTCAGGGGCTGACATGGATCTTTGGGTACTTCTGCAGTCTCCCCAAGGGAGTCAGGCCTCGTCTCGAGTGGGGGCATGCACCTGCGCTTTCCTTCCAGGCTGTAGCAGCAATGTCACGCTTCCCGTCTCGTGGATCAAAGGATCTGTGGTTTTCCCTCGAGGCTTTCCCTCGAGGCTTTCCCACAGGGCTGACCCACGTGCCACCGTGGTGTGAGTCGATCCTCGGCGTGAAAGATGAGCCAGTGCAGGGCAAAGAGGTTCCTCTGGAATGGACTGAGACATCTGGGGGACTCTTGGAATGGTGGTACGACCATGGAGTTCCTCTCGCCTTTCCTGTTGAGAGTGCCTCCTCTTGAGATGCGACGGGAACGCCTTGAATTCTTTCCCGTTGAAAGCAGGGAAAGGATCCCTCATCTCGAGCTACGAGGGGGAAACGGGGCTCCTCTGGATGTGGGCGGGACCATCGTGCTTCCTCTCGAGTGGAGACGGGTATGGCGGTGAACTTCTTGAGTTGCAGCAAGGGTGTGAAAGACCCTTTCGAAGTTCCAGAGGTTAGGTGTCATTAGTCTCCAGACGCCTTATCGGAAATAGGCCTCATCTCGCCTGGAAGGGAGAACTTCCTGCATTTTCTTGAGTTGCGGCAGGTGTTCTCGAGTTTCGACGGGGACCTCAGGGACCCGCCCTGGTGGCCTCAGGAGAGGCCAGTCCCCATGCGAGGTGCTAGGGGGCCTCTCGGGATTCCTCTCCTGTCGATACCGGCGCTAAAAACCTTGTGTGAAGTCAGGGCCGTAACCGAGGAATCCTCTCAGGGGCTGACTTGGATCTTTGGGTACTTGTGGAGTCTCCCCAGGGGAGTCAGGCCTCGTCTCGAGTGGGGGCATGCACGTGCACTTTCCTTCCAGGCTGTAGCAGCAATGTCGCGCTTCCCGTCGCGTGGATGAAACGATCTGTGGTTTTCCCTCGAGGCTTTCCCTCGAGGCTTTCCCACAGGGCTGTCCCACGTGCCACCGTGGTGTGAGTCGATCCTCGGCGTGAAAGATGAGCCAGTGCAGGGCCAAGAGGTTCCTCTGGAATGGACTGAGACATCTGGGGGACTCTTGGAATGGTGGTACGACCATGGAGTTCTTCTCGCCTTTCCTGTTGAGAGTGCCTCCTATTGAGATGCGACGGGAACGCCGGGAATTCTTTCCCCTTGAAAGCAGGGAAAGGATCCCTCATGTCGATCTCCGAGGGGTAAACGGGGCTCCTCTCGATGTGGGCGGGACCATGGTGCTTCCTCTCGAGTGGAGACGGGTATGGCGGTGAACTTCTTGAGTTGCAGCAAGGGTGTGAAAGACCCTTTCGAAGTTCCAGAGGTTAGGTGTCATTAGTCTCTAGACGCTTCATCGGAAATAGGCCTCATCTCGCCTGCAAGGGAGAACTTTCTGGATTTTCTCTAGTTGCGGCAGGTGTTCTCGAGTTACGACGGGGACCTCAGGGACCCGCCCTTGTGGCCTCAGGAGAGGCCAGTCCCCATGCGAGTTGCTAGGGGGCCTCTCGGGATTCCTCTCCCGTCGATACCGGGGCCAAAAACCTTGTGTGGCGTCAGGGCCGGAACCGAGGATTCCTCTCAGGGGCTGACATGGATCTTTGTGTACTTCTGGAGTCTCCCCAGGGGAGTCAGGCCTCGTCTCGAGTGGGGGCATGCACGTGCGCTTTCCTTCCAGGCTGTAGCAGCAATGTCACGCTTCCCGTCGCGTGGATCAAAGGATCTGTGGTTTTCCCTCGAAGCTTTCCCTAGAGGCTTTCACACAGGGCTGTCCCACGTGCCACCGTGGTGTGAGTCGATCCTCGGCGTGAAAGATGAGCCAGTGCAGGGCAAAGAGGTTCCTCTGGAATGGACTGAGACTTATGGGGGACTCTTGGAATGGTGGTACGACCATGGAGTTCCTCTCGCCTTTCCTGTTGAGAGTGCCTCCTCTTGAGATGCGACGGGAACGCCGGGAATTCTTTCCCGTTGAAAGCAGGGAAAGGATCCCTCATCTCGAGCTACGAGGGGGAAACGGGCCTCCTCTGGATGTGGGCGGGACCATCGTGCTTCCTCTCGAGTGGAGACGGGTATGGCGGTGAACTTCTTGAGTTGCAGCAAGGGTGTGAAAGACCCTTTCGAAGTTCCAGAGGTTAGGTGTCATTAGTCTCCAGACGCCTTATCGGAAATAGGCCTCATCTCGCCTGGAAGGGAGAACTTCCTGGATTTTCTCGAGTTGCGGCAGGTGTTCTCGAGTTACGACGGGGACCTCAGGGACCCGCCCTGGTGGCCTCAGGAGAGGCCAGTCCCCATGCGAGGTGCTAGGGGGCCTCTCGGGATTCCTCTCCCGTCGATACCGGCGCCAAAAACCTTGTGTGAAGTCAGGGCCGGAACCGAGGATTCCTCTCAGGGGCTGACATGGATCTTTGGGTACTTGTGGAGTCTCCCCAGGGGAGTCAGGCCTCGTTTCGAGTGGGGACATGCACGTGCGCTTTCCTTCCAGGCTCTAGCAGCAATGTCACGCTTCCCGTCACGTGGATCAAAGGATCTGTGGTTTTCCCTCGAGGCTTTCCCTCGAGGCTTTCCCACAGGGCTGTCCCACGTGCCACCGTGGTGTGAGTCGATCCTCGGCGTGAAAGATGAGCCAGTGCAGGGCAAAGAGGTTCCTCTGGAATGGACTGAGACATCTGGTGGACTCTTGGAATGGTGGTACGACCATGGAGTTCCTCTCGCCTTTCCTGTTGAGAGTGCCTCCTATTGAGATGCGACGGGAACGCCGGGAATTCTTTCCCGTTGAAAGCAGGGAAAGGATCCCTCATCTCGAGCTCCGAGGGGGAAACGAGGCTCCTCTGGATGTGGGCGGGACCATCGTGCTTCCTCTCCAGTGGAGACGGTTATGGCGGTGAACTTCTTGAGTTGCAGCAAGGATGTGAAAGACCCTTTCGAAGTTCCAGAGGTTAGGTGTCATTAGTCTCCAGACGCTTCATCGGAAATAGGCCTCATCTCGCCTGGAAGGGAGAACTTCCTGGATTTTCTCGAGTTGCGGCAGGTGTTCTCGAGTTACGACGGGGACCTCAGGGACCCGCCCTGGTGGCCTCAGGAGAGGCCAGTCCCCATGCGAGTTGCTAGGGGGCCTATCGGGATTCCTCTCCCGTCGATACTGGGGCCAAAAACCTTGTGTGGCGTCAGGGCCGGAACCGAGGATTCCTCTCAGGGGCTGACATGGATCTTTGGGTACTTCTGGAGTCTCCCCAGGGGAGTCAGGCCTCGTCTTGAGTGGGGGCATGCACGTGAGCTTTCCTTCCAGGCTGTAGCAGCAATGTCAATCTTCCCGTCGCGTGGATCAAAGGATCTGTGGTTTTCCCTCGAAGCTTTCCCTAGAGGTTTTCCCACAGGGCTGTCCCACGTGCCACCGTGGTGTGAGTCGATCTTCGGCGTGAAAGATGAGCCAGTGCAGGGCAAACAGGTTCCTCTGGAATGGACTGAGACATCTGGGGGACTCTTGGAATGGTGGTACGACCATGGAGTTCCTCTCGCCTTTCCTGTTGAGAGTGCCTCCTCTTGAGATGCGACGGAAACGCCGGGAATTCTTTCCCGTTGAAAGCAGGGAAAGGATCCCTCATCTCGAGCTCCGAGGGGGAAACGGGGCTCCTCTGGATGTGGGCGGGACCATCGTGCTTCCTCTCGAGTGGAGACGGGTATGGCGGTAAACTTCTTGAGTTGCAGCAAGGGTGTGAAAGACCCTTTCGAAGTTCCAGAGGTTAGGTGTCATTAGTCTCCAGACGCCTCATCGGAAATAGGCCTCATCTCGCCTGGAAGGGAGAACTTCCTGGATTTTCGCGAGTTGCGGCAGGTGTTCTCGAGTTACGACGGGGACCTCAGGGACCCGCCCTGGTGGCCTCAGGAGAGGCCAGTCCCCATGCGAGTTGCTAGGGGGCCTCTCGGGATTCCTCTCCCGTCGATACCGGGTCCAAAAACCTTGTGTGGAGTCAGGGCCGGAACCGAGGATTCCTCTCAGGTGCTGACATGGATCTTTGGGTATTTCTGGAGTCTCCCCAGGGGAGTCAGGCCTCGTCTCGTGTGGGGGCATGCACTTGCGCTTTCCTTCCAGGCTGTAGCAGCAATGTCACGCTTCCCGTGGCGTGGATCAAAGGATCTGTGGTTTTCCCTTGAGTCTTTCCCTCGAGGCTTTCCCACAGGGCTGTCCCACGTGCCACCGTGGTGTGAGTCGATCCTCGGCGTGAAAGATGAGCCAGTGCAGGGCAAAGAGGTTCCTCTGGAATGGACTGAGACATCTGGGGGACTCTTGGAATGGTGGTACGACCATGGAGTTCCTCTCGCCTTTCCTGTTGAGAGTGCCTCCTCTTGAGATGCGACGGGAACGCCGGGAATTCTTTCCCGTTGAAAGCAGGGAAAGGATCCCTCATCTCGAGCTACGAGGGGGAAACGGGACTCCTCTGGATGTGGGCGGGACCATCGTGCTTCCTCCCGAGTTGAGACGGGTGTGGCGGTGAACTTCTTGAGTTGCAGCAAGGGTGTGAAAGACCCATTCGAAGTTCCGGAAGTTAGGTGTCATTTATCTCCAGACGCCTCATCGGAAATAGGCCTCATCTCGCCTGGAAGGGAGAACTTCCTGCATTTTCTTGAGTTGCGGCAGGTGTTCTCGAGTTTCGACGGGGACCTCAGGGACCCGCCCTGGTGGCCTCAGGAGAGGCCAGTCCCCATGCGAGGTGCTAGGGGGCCTCTCGGGATTCCTCTCCTGTCGATACCGGCGCTAAAAACCTTGTGTGAAGTCAGGGCCGTAACCGAGGAATCCTCTCAGGGGCTGACATGGATCTTTGGGTACTTGTGGAGTCTCCCCAGGGGAGTCAGGCCTCGTCTCGAGTGGGGGCATGCACGTGCACTTTCCTTCCAGGCTGTAGCAGCAATGTCACGCTTCCCGTCGCGTGGATGAAACGATCTGTGGTTTTCCCTCGAGGCTTTCCCACAGGGCTGTCCCACGTGCCACCGTGGTGTGAGTCGATCCTCGGCGTGAAAGATGGGCCAGTGCAGGGCCAAGAGGTTCCTCTGGAATGGACTGAGACATCTGGGGGACTCTTGGAATGGTGGTACGACCATGGAGTTCTTCTCGCCTTTCCTGTTGAGAGTGCCTCCTATTGAGATGCGACGGGAACGCCGGGAATTCTTTCCCCTTGAAAGCAGGGAAAGGATCCCTCATCTCGAGCTACGAGGGGGAAACGGGCCTCCTCTGGATGTGGGCGGGACCATCGTGCTTCCTCTCGAGTGGAGACGGGTATGGCGGTGAACTTCTTGAGTTGCAGCAAGGGTGTGAAAGACCCTTTCGAAGTTCCAGAGGTTAGGTGTCATTAGTCTCCAGACGCCTTATCGGAAATAGGCCTCATCTCGCCTGGAAGGGAGAACTTCCTGGATTTTCTCGAGTTGCGGCAGGTGTTCTCGAGTTACGACGGGTACCACAGGGACCCGCCCTGATGGCCTCAGGAGAGGCCAGTCCCCATGAGAGTTGCTAGGGGACCTCTTGGGATTCCTCTCCAGTCGATACCGGGGCCAAAAACCTTGTGTGGAGTCAGGGCCAGAACCGAGGATTCCTCTCAGGGGCTGACATGGATCTTTGGGTACTTCTAGAGTCTCCCCAGGGGAGTCAGGCCTCGTCTCGAGTGGGGGCATGCACGTGCGCTTTCCTTCCTGGCTGTAGCAGCAATGTCACGCTTCCCGTCGCGTGGATCAAATGATCTGTGGTTTTCCCTCGAGGCTTTCCCTCGAGGCTTTCCCACAGGGCTGTCCCATGTGCCACCGTGGTGTGAGTCGATCCTCGGAGTGAAAGATGAGCCAGTGCAGGGCAAAGAGGTTCCTCTGGAATGGACTGAGACATCTGGGGGACTCTTGGAATGGTGGTACGACCATGGAGTTCCTCTCGCCTTTCCTGTTGAGAGTGCCTCCTCTTTGGATGCGACGGGAACGCCGGGAATTCTTTCCCGTTGAAAGCAGGGAAAGGATCCCTCATCTCGAGCTACGAGGGGGAAACGGGGCTCCTCTGGATGTGGGCAGGACCATCGTGCTTCCTCTCGAGTGGAGACGGGTATGGCGGTGAACTTCTTGAGTTGCAGCAAGGGTGTGAAAGACCCTTTCGAAGTTCCAGAGGTTACGTGTCAGTCTCCAGACGCCTCATCGGAAATAGACCACATCTCGCCTGGAAGGGAGAACTTCCTGGATTTTCTCGAGGTGCGGCAGGTGTTCTCGAGTTACGACTGGTACCACAGGGACCCGCCCTAATGGCCTCAGGAGAGGCCAGTCCCCATGCGTGTTGCTAGGGAGCCTCTCGGGATTCCTCTCCCGTCGATACTGGGGCCAAATACCTTGTGTGGAGTCAGGGCCGGAAACGAGGATTCCTCTCAGGGGCTGACATGGATCTTTGGGTCCTTCTGGAGTCTCCCCAGGGGAGTCAGGCCTCGTATCGAGTGGGGGCATGCACGTGCGCTTTCCTTCCAGGCTGTAGCAGCAATGTCACGCTTCCCGTCCCGTGGATCAAAGTATCTGTGGTTTTCCCTCTAGGCTTTCCCTCGAGGCTTTCCCACAGGGCTGTTCCACGTGCCACCGTGGTGTGAGTCGATTCTCGGCGTGAAAGATGAGCCAGTGCAGGGCAAAGAGGTTCCTCTGGAATGGACTGAGACATCTGAGGGACTCTTGGAATGGTGGTACGACCATGGAGTTCCTCTCGCCTTTCCTGTTGAGAGTGCCTCCTCTTGAGTTGCGACGGGAATGCCGGGAATTCTTTCCCGTTGAAAGCAGGGAAAGGATCCCTCATCTCGAGCTACGAGGGGGAAACGGGGCTCCTCTGGATGTGGGTGGGACCATCGTGCTTTCTCTCGTGTGGAGACGGGTATGGCGGTAAACTTCTTGAGTTGCAGCAAAGGTGTGAAAGACCCTTTCGAAGTTCCAGAGTTTGGGTGTCATTAGTCTCCAGACGCCTCATCGGAAATAGGCCTCATCTCGCCTGGAAGGGAGAACTTCCTGGATTTTCTCGAGTTGCGGCAGGTGTTCTCGAGTTACGACGGGGACCTCAGGGACCCGCCCTGGTGGCCTCAGGAGAGGCCAGTCCCCATGCGAGTTGCTAGGGGGCCTCTCGGGATTCCTCTCCCGTCGATACCGGTGCCAAAAACCTTGTGTGGAGTCAGGGCCAGAACCGAGGATTCCTCTCAGGGGCTGACATGGATCTTTGGGTACTTCTGGAGTCTTCCCAGGGGAGTCAGGCCTCGTCTCGAGTGGGGGCATGCACGTGCGCTTTCCTTCCAGGCTGTAGCAGCAATGTCACGCTTCCCGTCGCGTGGATCAAAGGATCTGTGGTTTTCCCTCGATGCTTTCCCTCGAGGCTTTCCCACAGGGCTGTCCCACGAGCCACCGTGGTGTGAGTCGATCCTCGGCGCGAAAGATGAGCCAGTGCAGGGCAAAGAGGTTCCTCTGGAATGGACTGAGACATCTGGGGGACTCTTGGAATAGTGGTACGACCATGGAGTTCCTCTCGCCTTTCCTGTTGAGAGTGCCTCCTCTTTGGATGCGACGGGAACGCCGGGAATTCTTTCCCGTTGAAAGCAGGGAAAGGATCCCTCATCTCGAGCTACGAGGGGGAAACGGGGCTCCTCTGGATGTGGGCGGGACCATCGTGCTTCCTCTCGAGTGGACACGGGTATGGCGGTGAACTTCTTGAGTTGCAGCAAGGGTGTGAAAGACCCTTTCGAAATTCCAGAGGTTAGGTGTCATTAGTCTCCAGACGCCTCATCGGAAATAGGCCTCATCTCGCCTGAAAGGGAGAACTTCCTGGATATTCTCGATTTGCGGCAGGTGTTCTCGAGTTACGACGGGGACCTCAGGGACCCGCCCTGGTGGCCTCAGGAGAGGCCAGTCCCCATGCGAGTTGCTAGGGGGCCTCTCGGGATTCCTCTCCCGTCGATACCGGGGCCAAAAACCTTGTGTGGAGTCAGGGCCGGAACCGAGGATTCCTCTCAGGGGCTTATATGGATCTTTGGGTATTTCTGGAGTCTCGCCAGGGGAGACAGGCCTCGTCTCGAGTGGGGGCATGCACGTGCGCTTTCCTTCCAGGCTGTAGCAGCAATGTCACGCTTCCCGTCGCGTGGATCAAAGGATCTGTGGTTTTCCCTCGAGGCTTTCCCTCGAGGCTTTCCCACAGGGCTGTCCCACGTGCCTCCGTGGTGTGAATCGATCCTCGGCGTGAAAGATGAGCCAGTGCAGGGCAAAGAGGTTCCTCTGGAATGGACTGAGACATCTGGGGGACTCTAGGAATGGTGGTACGACCATGGAGTTCCTCTCGCCTTTCCTGTTGAGAGTGCCTCCTCTTGAGATGCGACGGGAATGCCGGGAATTCTTTCCCGTTGAAAGCAGGGAAAGGATCCCTCATCTCGAGCTACGAGGGGGAAACGGGGCTCCTCTGGATGTGGGCGGGACCATCGTGCTTCCTCTCGAGTGGAGACGGGTATGGCGGTGAACTTCTTGAGTTGCAGCAAGGGTGTGAAAGACCCTTTCGAAGTTCCAGAGGTTAGGTGTCATTAGTCTCCAGACGACTCATCGGAAATAGGCCTCATCTCGCCTGCAAGGGAGAACTTCCTGGATTTTCTCGAGTTGCGGCAGGTGTTCTCGAGTTACGAAGGGGACCTCAGGGACCCGCCCTGGTGGCCTCAGGAGAGGCCAGTCCCCATACGAGGTGCTAGGGGGCCTCTCGGGATTCCTCTCCCGTCGATACCGGGGCCAAAAACCTTGTGTGGAGTCAGGGTCGGAACCGAGGATTCCTCTCAGGGGCTTATATGGATCTTAGGGTACTTCTGGAGTCTCGCCAGGGGAGACAGGCCTCGTCTCGAGTGGGGGCATGCACGTGCGCTTTCCTTCCAGGCTGTAGCAGCAATGTCACGCTTCCCGTCGCGTGGATCAAAGGATCTGTGGTTTTCCCTCGAGGCTTTCCCTCGAGGCTTTCCCACAGGGCTGTCCCACGTGCCTCCGTGGTGTGAGTCGATCCTCGGCGTGAAAGATGAGCCAGTGCAGGGCAAAGAGGTTCCTCTGGAATGGACTGAGACATCTGGGAGACTCTTTGTATGGTGGTACGACCATGGAGTTCCTCTCGCCTTTCCTGTTGAGAGTGCCTCCTCTTGAGATGCGACGGGAACGCCGGGAATTCCTTCCCGTTGAAAGCAGGAAAGGATCCCTCATCTCGAGCTCCGAGAGGGAAACGGGGCTCCTCTGGATGTGGGCGGGACCATCGTGCTTCCTCTCGAGTGGAGACGGGTATGGCGGTGAACTTCTTGAGTTGCAGCAGGGTGTGAAACACCCTTTCGAAATTCCAGAGGTTAGGTGTCATTAGTCTCCAGACGCCTCATCGGAAATAGGCCTCATCTCGCCTGGAAGGGAGAACTTCCTGGATTTTCTCGAGTTGCGGCAGGTGTTCTCGAGTTAAGACGGGGACCTCAGGGACCCGCCCTGGTGGCCTCAGGAGAGGCCAGTCCCCATGCGTGGTGCTAGGGGGCCTCTCGGGATTCCTCTCCCGTCGATACCGGGGCCAAAAAGCTTGTGTGGAGTCAGGGCCGGAACCGAGGATTCCTCTCAGGGGCTGACATGGATCTTTGGGTACTTCTGGAGTCTCCCCAGGGGAGTCAGGCCTCGAATCGAGTGGGGGCATGCACGTGCGCTTTCCTTCCAGGCTGTAGCAGCAATGTCACGCTTCCTGTCGCGTGGATCAAAGGATCTGTGGTTTTCCCTCGAGGCTTTCCCTCGAGGCTTTCCCACAGGGCTGTCCCACGTGCCACCGTGGTGTGAGTCGATCCTCGGCGTGAAAGATGAGCCAGTGTAGGGCAAAGAGGTTCCTCTGGAATGGACTGAGACATCTGGGGGACTCCTGGAATGGTGGTACGACCATGGAGTTCCTCGCGCCTTTCCTGTTGAGAGTGCCTCCTCTTGAGATGCGACGGGAATGCCGGGAATTCTTTCCCTTCTAAAGCAGGGAAAGGTTCCCTCATCTCGAGCTACGAGGGGGAAACGGGGCTCCTCTGGATGTGGGCGGGACCATCGTGCTTCCTCTCGAGTGGAGACGGATATGGCAGTGAACTTCTTGAGTTGCAGAAAGGGTGTGAAAGACCCTTTCGAAGTTCCAGAGGTTAGGTGTCATTAGTCTCCAGACGCCTCATCGGAAATAGGCCTCATCTCGCCTGAAAGGGAGAACTTCCTGGATTTTCTCGAGTTGCGGCAGGTGTTCTCGAGTTACGACGCGGACCTCAGGGACCCGCCCTGGTGGCCTCAGGAGAGGCCAGTCCCCATGCGAGGTGCTAGGGGGCCTCTCGGGATTCCTCTCCCGTCGATACCGGGGCCAAAAACCTTGTGTGGAGTAAGGGCCGGAACCGAGGATTCCTCTCAGGGGCTGACATGGATCTTTGGGTACTTCTGGAGTCTCCCCAGGGGAGTTAGGCCTCTTCTCGAGTGGGGGCATGCACGTGCGCTTTCCTTCCCGGCTGTAGCAGCAATGTCACGCTTCCCGTCGCATGGATCAAAGGATCTGTGGTTTTCCCTCGAGGCTTTCCCTCGAGGCTTTCCCACAGGGCTGTCCCACGTGCCACCGTGGTGTGAGTCGATCCTCGGCGTGAAAGATGAGCCAGTGCAGGGCAAAGAGGTTCCTCTGGAATGGACTGAGACATCTGGGGGACTCGTGGAATGGTGGTACGACCATGGAGTTCCTCTCGCCTTTCCTGTTGAGAGTGCCACCTCTTGAGATGCGACGGGAACGCCGGGAATTCTTTCCCGTTGAAAGCAGGGAAAGGATCCCTCATTTCGAGCTACGAGGGGGAAACGGGGCTCCTCTGGATGTGGGCGGGACCATCGTGCTTCCTCTCGAGTGGAGACGGGTATGGCGGTGAACTTCTTGAGTTGCAGCAAGGGTGTGAAAGACCCTTTCGAAGTTCCAGAGGTTAGGTGTCATTAGTCTCCAGACGACTCATCGGAAATAGGCCTCATCTCGCCTGCAAGGGAGAACTTCCTGGATTTTCTCGAGTTGCGGCAGGTGTTCTCGAGTTACGACGGGGACCTCAGGGACCCGCCCTGGTGGCCTCAGGAGAGGCCAGTCCCCATGCGAGGTGCTAGGGGGCCTCTCGGGATTCCTCTCCCGTCGATACCGGGGCCAAAAACCTTGTGTGGAGTCAGGGCCGGAACCGAGGATTCCTCTCAGGGGCTGACATGGATCTTTGGGTACTTCTGGAGTCTCCCCAGGGGAGTCAGGCCTCGTCTCGAGTGGGGGCATGCACGTGCGCTTTCCTTCCAGGCTGTAGCAGCAATGTCACGCTTCCTGTCGCGTGGATCAAAGGATCTGTGGTTTTCCCTCGAGGCTTTCCCTCGAGGCTTTCCCACAGGGCTGTTCCACGTGCCACCGTGGTGTGAGTCGATCCTCGGCGTGAAAGATGAGCCAGTGCAGGGCAAAGAGGTTCCTCTGGAATGGACTGAGACATCTGGGGGACTCCTGGAATGGTGGTACGACCATGGAGTTCCTCTCGCCTTTCCTGTTGAGAGTGCCTCCTCTTGAGATGAGACGGGAACGCCGGGAATTCTTTCCCGTCTAAAGCAGGGAAAGGTTCCCTCATCTCGAGATACGAGGGGGAAACGGGGCTCCTCTGGATGTGGGCGGGACCATCGTGCTTCCTCTCGAGTGGAGACGGGTATGGCGGTGAACTTCTTGAGTTGCAGCAAGGGTGTGAAAGACCCTTTCGAATTTCCAGAGGTTAGGTGTCATTAGTCTCCAGACGCCTCATCGGAAATAGGCCTCATCTCGCCTGAAAGGGAGAACTTCCTGGATTTTCTCGAGTTGCGGCAGGTGTTCTCGAGTTACGACGGGGACCTCAGGGACCCGCCCTGGTGGCCTCAGGAGAGGCCAGTCCCCATGCGAGGTGCTAGGGGGCCTCTCGGGATTCCTCTCCCGTCGATACCGGGGCCAAAAACCTTGTGTGGAGTCAGGGCCGGAACCGAGGATTCCTCTCAGGGGCTGACATGGATCTTTGGGTACTTCTGGAGTCTCCCCAGGGGAGTTAGGCCTCTTCTCGAGTGGGGGCATGCACGTGCGCTTTCCTTCCAGGCTGTAGCAGCAATGTCACGCTTCCCGTCGCGTGGATCAAAGGATCTGTGGTTTTCCCTCGAGGCTTTCCCACAGGGCTGTCCCACGTGCCACCGTGGTGTGAGTCGATCCTCGGCGTGAAAGATGAGCCAGTGCAGGGCAAAGAGGTTCCTCTGGAATGGACTGAGACATCTGGGGACTCTTGGAATGGTGGTACGACCATGGAGTTCCTCTCGCCTTTCCTGTTGAGAGTGCCTCCTCTTGAGATGCGACGGGAACGCCGGGAATTCTTCCCCGTTGAAAGCAGGGAAAGAATCCATCATCTCGAGCTCCGAGGGGGAAACGGGGCTCCTTTGGATGTGGGCGAGACCATCATGCTTCCTCTCGAGTGGAGACGGGTATGGCGGTGAACTTCTTGAGTTGCAGCAAGGGTGTGAAAGACCCTTTCGAAGTTCCAGAGGTTAGGTGTCATTAGTCTCCAGACGCCTCATCGGAAATAGGCCTCATCTCGCCTGGAAGGGAGAACTTCCTGGATTTTCTCGAGATGCGGCAGGTGTTCTCGAGTTACGACGGGGACCTCAGGGACCCGCCCTGGTGGCCTCAGGAGAGGCCAGTCCCCATGCGAGTTGCTAGGGGGCCTCTCGGGATTCCTCTCCCGTCGATACCGGGGCCAAAAACTTTGTATGGAGTCAGGGTCGGAACCGAGGATTCCTCTCAGGGGCTTATATGGATCTTAGGGTACTTCTGGAGTCTCGCCAGGAGAGACAGGACTCGTCTCGAGTGGGGGCATGCACGTGCGCTTTCCTTCCAGGCTGTAGCAGCAATGTCACGCTTCCCGTCGCGTGCATCAAAGGATCTGTGGTTTTCCCTCGAGGCTTTCCCTCGAGGCTTTCCCACAGGGCTGTCCCACGTGCCTCCGCGGTGTGAGTCGATCCTCGGCGTGAAAGATGAGCCAGTGCAGGACAAAGAGGTTCCTCTGGAATGGACTGAGACATCTGGGGGACTCTTTGTATGGTGGTACGACCATGGAGTTCCTCTCGCCTTTCCTGTTGAGAGTGCCTCCTCTTGAGATGCGACGGGAACGCCGGGAATTCCTTCCCGTTGATAGCAGGAAAGGATCCCTCATCTCGAGCTCCGAGAGGGAAACGGGGCTCCTCTGGATGTGGGCGGGACCATCGTGCTTCCTCTCGAGTGGAGACGGGTATGGCGGTGAACTTCTTGAGTTGCAGCAAGGGTGTGAAACACCCTTTCGAAATTCCAGAGGTTAGGTGTCATTAGTCTCCAGACGCCTCATCGGAAATAGGCCTCATCTCGCCTGGAAGGGAGAACTTCCTGGATTTTCTCGAGTTGCGGCAGGTGTTCTCGAGTTAAGACGGGGACCTCAGGGACCCGCCCTGGTGGCCTCAGGAGAGGCCAGTCCCCATGCGAGTTGCTAGGGGGCCTCTCGGGATTCCTCTCCCGTCGATACCGGGGCCAAAAAGCTTGTGTGGAGTCAGGGCCGGAACCGAGGATTCCTCTCAGGGGCTGACATGGATCTTTGGGTACTTCTGGAGTCTCCCCAGAGGAGTTAGGCCTCGAATCAAGTGGGGGCATGCACGTGCGCTTTCCTTCCAGGCTGTAGCAGCAATGTCACAATTCCCGTGGCGTGTATCAAAGGATCTGTGGTTTTCCCTCGAGACTTTCCCACAGGGCTGTCCCACGTGCCACCGTGGTGTGAGTCAATCCTCGGCGTGAAAGATGAGCCAGTGCAGGGCAAAGAGGTTCCTCTGGAATGGACTGAGACATCTGGGGGACTCTTGGAATGGTGGTACGACCATGGAGTTCCTCTCACCTTTCCTGTTGAGAGTGCCTCCTCTTGAGATGCGACAGGAACGCCGGGAATTCTTTCCCGTTGAAAGCAGGGAAAGGATCCCTCATCTCGAGCTACGAGGGGGAAACGGGGCTCCTCTGGATGTGGGCGGGACCATCGTGCTTCCTCTCGAGTGGACACGGGTATGGCGGTGAACTTCTTGAGTTGCAGCAAGGGTGTGAAAGACCCTTTCGAAGTTCCAGAGGTTAGGTGTCATTAGTCTCCAGACGCCTCATCGGAAATAGGCCTCATCTCGCCTGGAAGGGAGAACTTCCTGGATTTTCTCGAGTTGCGGCAGGTGTTCTCGAGTTACGACGGGGACCTCAGGGACCCGCCCTGGTGGCCTCAGGAGAGGCCAGTCCCCATGCGAGGTGCTAGGGGGCCTCTCGGGATTCCTCTCCCGTCGATACCGGGGCCAAAAACCTTGTGTGGAGTCAGGGCCGGAACCGAGGATTCCTCTCAGGGGCTGACATGGATCTTTGGGTACTTCTGGAGTCTCCCCAGGGGAGTCAGGCCTCGTCTCGAGTGGGGGCATGCACGTGCGCTTTCCTTCCAGGCTGTAGCAGCAATGTCACGCTTCCTGTCGCGTGGATCAAAGGATCTGTGGTTTTCCCTCGAGGCTTTCCCTCGAGGCTTTCCCACAGGGCTGTTCCACGTGCCACCGTGGTGTGAGTCGATCCTCGGCGTGAAAGATGAGCCAGTGCAGGGCAAAGAGGTTCCTCTGGAATGGACTGAGACATCTGGGGGACTCCTGGAATGGTGGTACGACCATGGAGTTCCTCTCGCCTTTCCTGTTGAGAGTGCCTCCTCTTGAGATGAGACGGGAACGCCGGGAATTCTTTCCCGTCTAAAGCAGGGAAAGGTTCCCTCATCTCGAGATACGAGGGGGAAACGGGGCTCCTCTGGATGTGGGCGGGACCATCGTGCTTCCTCTCGAGTGGAGACGGGTATGGCGGTGAACTTCTTGAGTTGCAGCAAGGGTGTGAAAGACCCTTTCGAATTTCCAGAGGTTAGGTGTCATTAGTCTCCAGACGCCTCATCGGAAATAGGCCTCATCTCGCCTGAAAGGGAGAACTTCCTGGATTTTCTCGAGTTGCGGCAGGTGTTCTCGAGTTACGACGGGGACCTCAGGGACCCGCCCTGGTGGCCTCAGGAGAGGCCAGTCCCCATGCGAGGTGCTAGGGGGCCTCTCGGGATTCCTCTCCCGTCGATACCGGGGCCAAAAACCTTGTGTGGAGTCAGGGCCGGAACCGAGGATTCCTCTCAGGGGCTGACATGGATCTTTGGGTACTTCTGGAGTCTCCCCAGGGGAGTTAGGCCTCTTCTCGAGTGGGGGCATGCACGTGCGCTTTCCTTCCAGGCTGTAGCAGCAATGTCACGCTTCCCGTCGCGTGGATCAAAGGATCTGTGGTTTTCCCTCGAGGCTTTCCCACAGGGCTGTCCCACGTGCCACCGTGGTGTGAGTCGATCCTCGGCGTGAAAGATGAGCCAGTGCAGGGCAAAGAGGTTCCTCTGGAATGGACTGAGACATCTGGGGACTCTTGGAATGGTGGTACGACCATGGAGTTCCTCTCGCCTTTCCTGTTGAGAGTGCCTCCTCTTGAGATGCGACGGGAACGCCGGGAATTCTTCCCCGTTGAAAGCAGGGAAAGAATCCATCATCTCGAGCTCCGAGGGGGAAACGGGGCTCCTTTGGATGTGGGCGAGACCATCATGCTTCCTCTCGAGTGGAGACGGGTATGGCGGTGAACTTCTTGAGTTGCAGCAAGGGTGTGAAAGACCCTTTCGAAGTTCCAGAGGTTAGGTGTCATTAGTCTCCAGACGCCTCATCGGAAATAGGCCTCATCTCGCCTGGAAGGGAGAACTTCCTGGATTTTCTCGAGATGCGGCAGGTGTTCTCGAGTTACGACGGGGACCTCAGGGACCCGCCCTGGTGGCCTCAGGAGAGGCCAGTCCCCATGCGAGTTGCTAGGGGGCCTCTCGGGATTCCTCTCCCGTCGATACCGGGGCCAAAAACTTTGTATGGAGTCAGGGTCGGAACCGAGGATTCCTCTCAGGGGCTTATATGGATCTTAGGGTACTTCTGGAGTCTCGCCAGGAGAGACAGGACTCGTCTCGAGTGGGGGCATGCACGTGCGCTTTCCTTCCAGGCTGTAGCAGCAATGTCACGCTTCCCGTCGCGTGCATCAAAGGATCTGTGGTTTTCCCTCGAGGCTTTCCCTCGAGGCTTTCCCACAGGGCTGTCCCACGTGCCTCCGCGGTGTGAGTCGATCCTCGGCGTGAAAGATGAGCCAGTGCAGGACAAAGAGGTTCCTCTGGAATGGACTGAGACATCTGGGGGACTCTTTGTATGGTGGTACGACCATGGAGTTCCTCTCGCCTTTCCTGTTGAGAGTGCCTCCTCTTGAGATGCGACGGGAACGCCGGGAATTCCTTCCCGTTGATAGCAGGAAAGGATCCCTCATCTCGAGCTCCGAGAGGGAAACGGGGCTCCTCTGGATGTGGGCGGGACCATCGTGCTTCCTCTCGAGTGGAGACGGGTATGGCGGTGAACTTCTTGAGTTGCAGCAAGGGTGTGAAACACCCTTTCGAAATTCCAGAGGTTAGGTGTCATTAGTCTCCAGACGCCTCATCGGAAATAGGCCTCATCTCGCCTGGAAGGGAGAACTTCCTGGATTTTCTCGAGTTGCGGCAGGTGTTCTCGAGTTAAGACGGGGACCTCAGGGACCCGCCCTGGTGGCCTCAGGAGAGGCCAGTCCCCATGCGAGTTGCTAGGGGGCCTCTCGGGATTCCTCTCCCGTCGATACCGGGGCCAAAAAGCTTGTGTGGAGTCAGGGCCGGAACCGAGGATTCCTCTCAGGGGCTGACATGGATCTTTGGGTACTTCTGGAGTCTCCCCAGAGGAGTTAGGCCTCGAATCAAGTGGGGGCATGCACGTGCGCTTTCCTTCCAGGCTGTAGCAGCAATGTCACAATTCCCGTGGCGTGTATCAAAGGATCTGTGGTTTTCCCTCGAGACTTTCCCACAGGGCTGTCCCACGTGCCACCGTGGTGTGAGTCAATCCTCGGCGTGAAAGATGAGCCAGTGCAGGGCAAAGAGGTTCCTCTGGAATGGACTGAGACATCTGGGGGACTCTTGGAATGGTGGTACGACCATGGAGTTCCTCTCACCTTTCCTGTTGAGAGTGCCTCCTCTTGAGATGCGACAGGAACGCCGGGAATTCTTTCCCGTTGAAAGCAGGGAAAGGATCCCTCATCTCGAGCTACGAGGGGGAAACGGGGCTCCTCTGGATGTGGGCGGGACCATCGTGCTTCCTCTCGAGTGGACACGGGTATGGCGGTGAACTTCTTGAGTTGCAGCAAGGGTGTGAAAGACCCTTTCGAAGTTCCAGAGGTTAGGTGTCATTAGTCTCCAGACGCCTCATCGGAAATAGGCCTCATCTCGCCTGGAAGGGAGAACTTCCTGGATTTTCTCGAGTTGCGGCAGGTGTTCTCGAGTTACGACGGGGACCTCAGGGACCCGCCCTGGTGGCCTCAGGAGAGGCCAGTCCCCATGCGATGTGCTAGGGGGCCTCTCGGGATTCCTCTCCCGTCGATACCGGGGCCAAAAACCTTGTGTGGAGTCAGGGCCGGAACCGAGGATTCCTCTCAGGGGCTGACATGGATCTTTGGGTACTTCTGGAGTCTCCCCAGGGGAGTCAGGCCTCGTCTCGAGTGGGGGCATGCACGTGCGCTTTCCTTCCAGGCTGTAGCAGCAATGTCACGCTTCCTGTCGCGTGGATCAAAGGATCTGTGGTTTTCCCTCGAGGCTTTCCCTCGAGGCTTTCCCACAGGGCTGTCCCACGTGCCACCGTGGTGTGAGTCGATCCTCGGCGTGAAAGATGAGCCAGTGTAGGGCAAAGCGGTTCCTCTGGAATGGACTGAGACATCTGGGGGACTCCTGGAATGGTGGTACGACCATGGAGTTCCTCTCGCCTTTCCTGTTGAGAGTGCCTCCTCTTGAGATGCGACGGGAACGCCGGGAATTCTTTCCCGTCTAAAGCAGGGAAAGGTTCCCTCATCTCGAGCTACGAGGGGGAAACGGGGCTCCTCTGGATGTGGGCGGGATCATCGTGCTTCCTCTCGAGTGGAGACGGGTATGGCGGTGAACTTCTTGAGTTGCAGCAAGGGTGTGAAAGACCCTTTCGAAGTTCCAGAGGTTAGGTGTCATTAGTCTCCAGACGCCTCATCGGAAATAGGCCTCATCTCGCCTGAAAGGGAGAACTTCCTGGATTTTCTCGAGTTGCGGCAGGTGTTCTCGAGTTACGAAGGGGACCTCAGGGACCCGCCCTGGTGGCCTCAGGAGAGGCCAGTCCCCATGCAAGGTGCTAGGGGGCCTCTCGGGATTCCTCTCCCGTCGATACCGGGGCCAAAAACCTTGTGTGGAGTAAGGGCCGGAACCGAGGATTCCTCTCAGGGGCTGACATGGATCTTTGGGTACTTCTGGAGTCTCCCCAGGGGAGTCAGGCCTCGTCTCGAGTGGGGGCATGCACGTGCGCTTTCCTTCCAGGCTGTAGCAGCAATGTCACGCTTCCCGTCGCGTGGATCAAAGGATCTGTGGTTTTCCCTCGAGGCTTTCCCTCGAGGCTTTCCCACAGGGCTGTCCCACATGCCACCGTGGTGTGAGTCGATCCTCGGCATGAAAGATGAGCCAGTGCAGGGCAAAGAGGTTCCTCTGGAATGGACTGAGACATCTGGGGGACTCTTGGAATGGTGGTACGACCATGGAGTTCCTCTCGCCTTTCCTGTTGAGAGTGCCTCCTCTTGAGATGCGACGGGAACGCCGGGAATTCTTTCCCGTTGAAAGCAGGGAGAGGATCCCTCATCTCGAGCTACGAGGGGGAAACGGGGCTCCTCTGGATGTGGGCGGGACCATCGTGCTTCCTCTCTAGTGGAGACGGGTATTGCCGGGGTCCAGCCCCGGTGGATCCAGGGAATTCGAAGGGTGGACGGCGTTGGCGTGGAAAGACTTGTTTATTTATTAATATAAGATTAGATTAAGAAACTGTAGTGCAGTAGGAAGATTAAGTGGAGAAAGAGGGCTGAATAGCTTGGTTTACGCGGAAGACCAATAAAATTCCAGACAAGGAATTTGCACCATCTACGTTGGGCCACCGGTGCCCGCTTGAATATCTAAGGGTGCCTCGCCTTAAGCTCCCTTTCTCGCGGATCTTAATAACCAGGGCAAATAAGTAGACCTGGCGAGCCTCCGCGCCCCAGATGGAAATTCAGCCTGAAATTAAAGTAAAGAGCAGAGGGAAGAAAAGGGAGAGAAAAAGAGAGAGAGAGAGAGACACGGGGGGAGCCAGATTCCCAAGACACCAGGCCGAGACTAGTCCAAGAAACTGGTCTGAGAATCTGGTCCCGTCCTTTATTGTTCAGAAGGCCTTTTATACTTTTGATAAAACATGGAGATCAATGGGTAACACAAAGTTATGCAGCGTTAGCAGTCCAGACTCTTATCAAAACCAGGCTTTTCTCTCTGCATACCTAATTGTATACACAAGTCTTAGGTAATTTACATCATCTTCCAACCAAAAGGGCCAATTAACATTTTACAGCCTTTTTTCTGATAAGGGTTTGTCAACCACAAGACTTATTTGTGTTGATCTTCCCAAGGTCTGGTGCCACTCTCGGAAAGCACTAAAGAAAGTTACATTCTTAGACAGCAAGGATACAGCAACTTATAACAAGTAGAGGGAGTGCAGTGATTTATAGCAAAAGAGAAGCAATTAACTCAAAAGTCTAGTGTTGCTAACATCAAAACTACTATGTATCTTTTTCTACATCCTGCTTACATTAACATCCTTCCAGGTGCCTAAAAGATAAAGAATAAGGAGGTCTGGCAGCAATCCTTGAGTCAACAGTGAAAACCCTCTACCAATATAATTTTTAACTCTTTAGAAAAGGCTCTGTATCTTTAAGATGCTTTTAAGCTTTGTGCCTCCCGCGGTTGGGGGGCTATAAGCAATTCACAAGCTGTAAGCTTTGTGCCTCTCGCGGTTGGGGGGCTGTAAGCAATTCACAAGCTGTAAGAGGTCTGGGGAACCTGTTAGGCAGACTAGAGAGCTATCAGAGGGGTTTAACTGAAACATCCCTTTCAAATGCAGAAGACTAAAACCCTGAATTGACTTTTTTCCAGAGAATATCAGAAAAGTGGAAAAGCAGAGCACAAAAGCCAGCAGATTTTTGCTGGGGTACATGCTTAGGAATATCCAGAGGGGTCCCTGAAGTCTGAGCACGCCTTGCGTATGTCAGCTTCCTTCCTCATGACCTTGTCACGGGCGGGATTCCTCACACTGGCTTCCGGCAGGGTATGGTGGTGAACTTCTTGAGTTGCAGCAAGGCTGTGAAAGACCCTTTCGAAGTTCCAGAGGTAAGGTGTCATTAGTCTCCAGACGCCTCATCGGAAATAGGCCTCATCTCGCCTGGAAGGGAGAACTTCCTGGATTTTCTCGAGTTGCGGCAGGTGTTCTCGAGTTACGACGGGGACCTCAGGGACCCGCCCTGGTGGCCTCAGGAGAGGCCAGTCCACATGCGAGTTGCTAGGGGGCCTCTCGGAATTCCTCTCCCGTCGATACCGGGGCCAAAAACCTTGTGTGGAGTCAGGGCCGGAAACGAGGATTCCTCTCAGGGGCTGACATGGATCTTTGGGTAGTTCTGGAGTCTCCGCAGGGGAGTCAGGCCTCGTCTCGAGTGGGGGCATGCACGTGTGCTATCCTTCCAATCTGTAGCAGCAATGTCACGCTTCTCGACCCATGGATCAAAGGATCTGTGGTTTTCCCTCCAGGCTTTCCCACAGGGCTGTCCCACGTGCCACCGTGGTGTGAGTCGATCTTCGGCGTGAAAGATGAGCCAGTGCAGGGCAAAGAGGTTCCTCTGGAATGGACTGATACATCTGGGGGACTCTTGGAATGGTGGTACGATCATGGAGTTCCTCTCGCCTTTCCTGTTGAGAGTGCCTCCTCTTGAGATGCGACGGGAACGCCTGGAATCCTTTCCCGTTGAAAGCAGGGAAAGGATCCCTCATCTCGAGCTATGAGGGGGAAACGGGGCTCCTCTGGATGTGGGCGGGACCATCGTGCTTCCTCTCGAGTGGAGGCGGGTATGGCGGTTAACTTCTTGAGTTGCAGCAAGGGTGTGAAAGACCCTTTCGAAGTTCCAGAGGTTAGGTGTCATTAGTCTCCAGAAGCCTCATCGGAAATAGGCCTCATCTCGCCTGGAAGGGAGAACTTCCTGGATTTTCTCGAGTTGCAGCAGGTGTTCTCGAGTTACGACGTGGACCTCAGGGACCCTCCCTGGTGGCCTCAGGAAAGGCCAGTCCCCATGCGAGTTGCTAGGGGGCCTCTCGGGATTCCTCTCCCGTCGATACCGGTGCCAAATACCTTGTGTGGAGTCAGGGCCGGAACCGAGGATTCCTCTCAGGGGCTGACATGGATCTTTGGGTACTTCTGGAGTCTCCCCAGGGGAGTCAGGCCTCGTCTCGAGTGGGGGCATGCACGTGTGCTTTCCTTCCAGGCTGTAGCAGCAATGTCACGCTTCCCGTCGCGTGGATCAAAGGATCTGTGATTTTCCCTCGAGGCTTTCCCTCGAGGCTTTCCCACAGGGCTGTCCCACGTGCCTCCGTGGTGTGAGTCGATCCTCTGCGTGAAAGATGAGCCAGTGCAGGGCAAAGAGGTTCCTCTGGAATGGACTGAGACATCTGGGGGACTCTTGGAATGGTGGTACGACCATGGAGTTCCTCTCGCCTTTCCTGTTGAGAGTGCCTCCTCTTGAGATGCGACGGGAACGCCGGGAATTCTTTCCCGTTGAAAGCAGGGAAAGGATCCCTCATCTCGAGCTACGAGGGGGAAACGGGGCTCCTCTGGATGTGGGCGGGACCATCCTGCTTCCTCTCTAGTGGAGACGGGTATGGAAGTGAACTTCTTGAGTTGCAGCAAGGGTGTGAAAGACCCTTTCGAAGTTCCAGAGGTTAGGTGTCATTAGTCTCCAGACGCCTCATCGGAAATAGGCCTCATCTCGCCTGGAAGGGAGAACTTCCTGGATTTTCTCGAGATGCGGCAGGTGTTCTCGAGTTACGACGGGGACCTCAGGGACCCGCCCTGGTGGCCTCAGGAGAGGCCAGTCCACATGCGAGTTGCTAGGGGGCCTCGCGGGATTCCTCTCCCGTCGATACCGGGGCCAAAAACCTTGTGTGGTGTCAGGGCCGGAAACGAGGATTCCTCTCAGGGGCTGACATGGATCTTTGGGTATTTCTGGAGTCTCCGCAGGGGAGTCAGGCCTCGTCTCGAGTGGGGGCATGCACGTGCGTTTTCTTTCCAGGCTGTAGCAGCAATGTCACGCTTCCCTTCGCGTGGATCAAAAGATCTGTGGTTTTCCCTCGAGGCTTTCCCACAGGGCTGTCCCACGTGCCACCGTGGTGTGAGTCGATCCTCGGCGTGAAAGATGAGCCAGTGCAGGGCAAAGAGGTTCCTCTGGAATGGACTGAGACATCTGGGGGACTCTTGGAATGGTGGTACGACCATGGAGTTCCTCTCGCCTTTCCTGTTGAGAGTGCCTCCTCTTGAGATGCGACGGGAACTCCGGGAATTCTTTCCCGTTGAAAGCAGGCAAAGGATCCCTCATCTCGAGCTACGAGGGGGAAACGGGGCTCCTCTGGATGTGGGCGGGACCATCGTGCTTCCTCTCGAGTGGAGACGGGTATGGCAGTGAACTTCTTGAGTTGCAGCAAGGGTGTGAAAGACCCTTTCGAAGTTCCAGAGGTTAGGTGTCATTAGTCTCCAGACGCCTCATCGGAAATAGGCCTCATCTCGCCTGGAAGGGAGAACTTCCTGGATTTTCTCGAGTTGCGGCAGGTGTTCTCGAGTTACGACGGGGACCTCAGGGACCCGCCCTGGTGGCCTCAGGAGTGGCCACTCACCATGCGAGTTGCTAGGGGGCCTCTCGGGATTCCTCTCCCGTCGATACCGGGGCCAAAAGCCTTGTGTGGAGTCAGGGCCAGAACCGAGGATTCCTCTCAGGGGCTGATATGGATCTTTGGGTACTTCTGGAGTCTCGCCAGGGGAGACAGGCCTCGTCTCGTGAGGGGGCATGCACGTGCACTTTCCTTCCAGGCTGTAGCAGCAATGTCACGCTTCCCGTCGCGTGGATCAAAGGATCTGTGGTTTTCCCTCGAGGCTTTCCCTCGAGGCTTTCCCACAGGGCTGTCCCACGTGCCACCGTGGTGTGAGTCGATCCTCGGCGTGAAAGATGAGCCAGTGCAGGGCAAAGAGTTTCCTCTGGAATGGACTGAGACATCTGGGGGACTCTTGGAATGGTGGTACGACCATGGAGTTCCTCTCGCCTTTCCTGTTGAGAGTGCCTCCTCTTGAGATGCGACGGGAACGCCGGGAATTTTTTTCCGTTGAAAGCAGGAAAAGGATCCCTCATCTCGAGCTACGAGGGGGAAACGGGGCTCCTCTGGATGTGGGCGGGACCATCGTGCTTCCTCTCGAGTGGAGACGGGTATGGCGGTGAACTTCTTGAGTTGCAGCAAGGGTGTGAAAGACCCTTTCCAAGTTCCAGAGGTTAGGTGTCATTAGTCTCCAGACGCCTCATCAGAAATAGGCCTCATCTCGCCTGGAAGGGAGAACTTCCTGGATTTTCTCGAGTTGCGGCAGGTGTTCTCGAGTTACGACGGGGACCTCTGGGACCCGCCCTGGTGGCCTCAGGCGAGGCCAGTCCCTATGCGAGTTGCTAGGGGGCCTCTCGGGATTCCTCTCCCGTCGATACCGGGGCCAAAAACCTTGTGTGGAGTCAGGGCCGGAACCGAGGATTCCTCTCAGGGGCTGACATGGATCTTTGGGTACTTCTGGAGTCTCCCCAGGGGAGTCAGGCCTCGTCTCGAGGGGGGCATGCACGTGCGCTTTCCTTCCAGGCTGTAGCAGCAATGTCACGCTTCCCGTCGCGTGGATCATAGGATCTGTGGTTTTCCCTCGAGGCTTTCCCTCGAGGCTTTCCCACAGGGCTGTCCCACGTGCCACCGTTGTGTGAGTCGATCCTCGGCGTGAAAGATGAGCCAGTGCAGGGCAAAGAGCTTCCTCTGGAATGGACTGAGACATCTGGGGGACTCTTGGAATGGTGGTACGACCATGGAGTTCCTCTCGCCTTTCCTGTTGAGAGTGCCTCCTCTTGAGATGCGACGGGAACGCCGGGAATTCTTTCCCGTTGAAAGCAGGGAAAGGATCCCTCATCTCGAGCTCCGAGGGGGAAACGGGGCTCCTCTGGATGTGGGCGGGACCATCGTGCTTCCTCTCTAGTGGAGACGGGTATTGCCGGGGTCCAGCCCCGGTTGATCCAGGGAATTCGAAGGGTGGACGGCGTTGGCGTGGAAAGACTTGTTTATTTATTAATATAAGATTAGATTAAGAAACTGTAGTGCAGTAGGAAGATTAAGTGGAGAAAGAGGGCTGAATAGCTTGGTTTACGCGGAAGACCAATAAAATTCCAGACAAGGAATTTGCACCATCTACGTTGGGCCACCGGTGCCCGCTTGAATATCTAAGGGTGCCTCGCCTTAAGCTCCCTTTCTCGCGGATCTTAATAACCAGGGCAAATAAGTAGACCTGGCGAGCCTCCGCGCCCCAGATGGAAATTCAGCCTGAAATTAAAGTAAAGAGCAGAGGGAAGAAAAGGGAGAGAAAAAGAGAGAGAGAGAGAGACACGGGGGGAGCCAGATTCCCAAGACACCAGGCCGAGACTAGTCCGAGAAACTGGTCTGAGAATCTGGTCCCGTCCTTTATTGTTCAGAAGGCCTTTTATACTTTTGATAAAACATGGAGATCAATGGGTAACACAAAGTTATGCAGCGTTAGCAGTCCAGACTCTTATCAAAACCAGGCTTTTCTCTCTGCATACCTAATTGTATACACAAGTCTTAGGTAATTTACATCATCTTCCAACCAAAAGGGCCAATTAACATTTTACAGCCTTTTTTCTGATAAGGGTTTGTCAACCACAAGACTTATTTGTGTTGATCTTCCCAAGGTCTGGTGCCACTCTCGGAAAGCACTAAAGAAAGTTACATTCTTAGACAGCAAGGATACAGCAACTTATAACAAGTAGAGGGAGTGCAGTGATTTATAGCAAAAGAGAAGCAATTAACTCAAAAGTCTAGTGTTGCTAACATCAAAACTACTATGTATCTTTTTCTACATCCTGCTTACATTAACATCCTTCCAGGTGCCTAAAAGATAAAGAATAAGGAGGTCTGGCAGCAATCCTTGAGTCAACAGTGAAAACCCTCTACCAATATAATTTTTAACTCTTTAGAAAAGGCTCTGTATCTTTAAGATGCTTTTAAGCTTTGTGCCTCCCGCGGTTGGGGGGCTGTAAGCAATTCACAAGCTGTAAGCTTTGTGCCTCTCACGGTTGGGGGGCTGTAAGCAATTCACAAGCTGTAAGAGGTCTGGGGAACCTGTTAGGCAGACTAGAGAGCTATCAGAGGGGTTTAACTGAAACATCCCTTTCAAATGCAGAAGACTAAAACCCTGAATTGACTTTTTTCCAGAGAATATCAGAAAAGTGGAAAAGCAGAGCACAAAAGCCGGCAGATTTTTGCTGGGGTACATGCTTAGGAATATCCAGAGGGGTCCCTGAAGTCTGAGCACGCCTTGCGTATGTCAGCTTCCTTCCTCATGACCTTGTCACGGGCGGGATTCCTCACACTGGCTTCCGGCAACTCCCCCTTCTTTATTAGTTTTTTAAAAAAATTAGGTGCAGTTCAGTCGCGAGATTCCGAATGCTCTGCCGAAGAGTCCTGACAACACAAGGAAGCACGATTACAAGGAGCAGGATTATGGCACCCACAGCAGCATAGCTAGAGACAGTAGTCAGAAGAGTTTTTCCAGAAATGAAGTCAGAGAAGGTGTGGAAAAAGTCATTGGCTTCTCCTGTGGCGGTAAAATCTAATCGGGAGTGTTCCAAGGTCTGAATCTGATTATGAAGTTTCCCTAAATCTAAACTAATATCTGAGCTGTTCCAGACACCTAAAATATGATTTTTGACCCTCTCCCATTTAAAATCTGTCTCATTTACTTTCAGGGATGTAACACATATCCACCGGTAATCGGCATGACATGAAAGAGCCAATTTCATTTTCAGACTCTGTAATTCATTCCCAATATGCATTACTGCTTCTTCTAAGGCATCAATCCTTATTTCTAGCTTCCTATCTATAATTTCCTGGGTTGCCAGCGTTAGAGAAACATTTTTGGATACGGTGTCAACATATTGGGCAGTATACACTTGTTGAGACAATGATAATGCCGCCACAGTAACAGAAGTAATTGCGGTTATCAAAGCTGATATTCCCAAAACAAGTAAGCCCACAAACCGTCGTGTTCGCATTAAATCTTGTAGCTGTTGCAGTACAGCTAGGCCATGGTTATCATACCAATACGTGGCTACAGTTACAGGTACCATGAGATAGGGCGGACGTTTTAAAACCATGAAAGAGCAAACTTTATATTGAGGAGTTAAACAGGATGAAAGCATACATTGTTCACAAGACACTACATGGGGTCCACCTGTATAATTCAATTGTATGTTAAGTCTTTCAGAATCATTAGTGAAAAGAAAAACATAAGGAGAGAGTAGACAAGCTAAAATAGAGTAAATAGAGGTATTTTTTGGTCGGATTAAAATAATAGGGGCGGTAGCCGCAAGGGCTCTCCAAATTTCTGGCTGCCAAAAGGTTTTACCTCTAGTTATATAAGACAGCATAGGGGGAACAAATTGGTTATGATGCCGTCTGGTGGCAACTAACGGCCAAGAAATTGAATATTCTTTCCAATTATCCAATCTATTGATAAAGTCATCGTCAGACTCAGGGTCTTGACCTGGATTTGGGTTGCTCCAGTCCTGAATCGCACAATTTCTTCCTCCCGGCATATTGTAATCTACTCTCGAATTATAAATACAAGATTTCCAAATCGGATATCCTGAATGATCATCTATAGTTTTCCAAATAACATCTGAGGGAGCAACATCATCACAATTTGGATATTCTGATGGAGTTTTGAGAGACAAAGACTTATAGGGGCCAAGGACCCCAGGCATACGGGCTCGTAATATCCAAGCAGACCGATCCCCTATAGATGCAAATTTAGAGGTTGGGGAATCTGTCATAACTGCTTTTGTGGAGGCTCCAACGCATCCTGTCTTGGTAAAGAAGTCTCCTGTAAGGCCAGGAGGAAAATTAAAGCAGACAGGAAAATCATCTGCTAGTCCTTTAAAGGTATAATTGAAATTAATAGGGTATTGGTCTTTTGTATAGGAAGTATAAGATCCTCCCAAAAGGCGAGGCTGGTCTGTACTAACTCGTATGGGGTCACTGTTCCAAGTAACAACTTGGAAAGTTGGAGGATCCGGGAGAAACGCCCAATATTTGGTTGGAATGGGAGCAGCGCTTACCTGGCAAGAGAGCAAGGCAAGCATGGCAATAAACACCTTTTCAGGAGAGACTGACGATCCCTGTAGGGTAGCTATCCCCTGTGCCTGGCGACAGAGAGCTTTAATCTGTCCCCAGGTGGGCAAGGAGGCTTGTTGGGTTGACTGAGCTGGGCGTCCTAATGGATTCCTGCGAGGCAAAAAATCAGGGGGTGCAATATCCTGTATCTGAAGTCGTGACATCTGTCCAGTGGGTGGCTCCGATCCGCGCCTATCCGGGATCTCCAATGTCAGCTGTCCTGGGGTCAGCGGCGTTTCCCGTGCTGGCGGAGGGAGCGGGGGAAGAGGGAGTTTCTTCCTTTTTAGAGATCGCGGTGGCGGGGGATTCTGGTATCCGGGGAGCTGAGACATGGCGAATTAGTCTGTCTGGAACCCAAATCGGAGCGTCCGCGTCCTGTGGAAAAACACAAGCATACCCTCGCCCATTGGTTAATAAGGGGTCAGGACCTTTCCATTGTCCGGAAAGAAGGTCCCTCCATTTTACTAATGGTTTTGCATTCAATTGCTCTGGGCACCAATGGCGAAGCATTGCAGTGTTTCCGGATGAATCAGCATTTAAGTTATTTATTACGAAAAGAGCATGTTGCAAAATCTGATGGGGGGAACTATATTTAAATTCCCCTTCTTTTAGTTTTTGAATATGGATTTTCAGTGTTTGATGTGCTCTTTCCACAATGGCTTGTCCTTGTGGGTTATAAGGGATGCCGGTGTTATGTTTAATTTGAAATCTTGTACAGAATTGCTGAAAAGATTTAGAAGTGTAAGCAGGAGCATTATCAGTTTTTAAAGCTTTTGGCAAGCCCAGATAGGAAAAGCATGTAAAAAGATGTTGTATTACATCTTTAACTGCTTCCCCTGTACGAGCAGTGGCAATAATAACATGAGAGAAGGTATCTACAGTTACATGAACAAAAGACAGTTTTCCAAATGAAGAGACATGGGTTACATCCATTTGCCAGAGTGCATTAGGTTTGAGACCGCGAGGGTTAACTCCCAGAGGCAAAGCATTCACGGTAGTAGGACAATGTGAACAAGAACGAACAATCTCTCGGGCAGATTCTCGAGGAATTTGAAACTGGTATCGTAAGGCAGTGGCATTTTGGTGATGAAGTGAGTGAGAAGCTCGAGCTTCTTCAAAAACAGAAGCCACTGAAATCCTGGTTAACGAATCTGCCAATTCATTGAGAGCATTTAAAGGGCCAGGCAGGCCGGAATGAGCCCGAATGTGGCCGATAAAGAACGCCCGATTTCTTTTCCATATTTGCTGCTGCAGTTTAGTTAACAAATGGAAGATAGCAGTTTTGTTTTCAGGCAAAACTGCAGTCTCAATGTGTGGAAACAGCCTGACCACATACTGAGAGTCAGAATAAAGGTTAAATTCTTTCTCCGCAAACATAACAAAGGCCTCAATAACAGCTGTGATTTCAGCCCTTTGAGCTGAAGTTTCTTGTGTTTCCAAAAGTTTTTGATGATCTCTTGTGACTATAGAGGCTCTACCGTTAGCCGATCCATCAGTAAAGACTACCTGAGCATCTGAAATAGGGAACTGTTTACACCGGACAGGAAAAATAACTGGATGGTTAGACATAAAATTTAGTAAAACATGCGAGGGTAAATGATGCAAAATTTGACCACAGTAATTCCCTATGGCAATCTGCCAGTCTTCATCAAACATTAAAAGAGCATCAAGCTGCTCCTTATTATATGGAATTACAATCTCTGATGGCTCTTTACCAAACAATTCAATGCTCCGCTTCCTTCCTTTTAGCATTAATGTGGCAATTAAACCAGGATAAGAAGCCACGACTTTTTTAGCTTGGGTAGGAAGATGGATCCATTCTAAAGGGCCGCGTTGCCACAGAACTCCCGTAGGCGCCGTTGGAGTAGCTAGGCAAAGGAACTGCCACGTCATCGTCAAATCAATTCTTTTTACATAGCTATTTGATAAGGCTGCTTCTACTTTGCCTAGGGCTTCTTGAGCCTCAGCTGTTAATTGTCTTTTTGAGGTTGGATCAGGATCCCCGCGTAAAGTGTTAAAAAGAGGTTTTAATTCGGCAGTGGTTAATTTTAAATATGGTCTAATCCAATTAATATCACCTAAGAGTTTTTGATAATCATTTAAAGTAATAAGATGGTCTTTTCTCAATTGCAGCGGGGTATGAGTCACTGTTTCCGAATTTATGACTCTTCCTAAGTAAGTTATGGGCGGATTGATTTGAATTTTTTCTGGGGCAATTTTTAGGCCTCTGTCTGTCAATGCCTGGGTCAGGTCCTGGAGCACAGTCTGCAGGTGAACTCTATCAGGATGAGCTATTAAAATATCATCCATATAGTGAATCATATACACGTGTTCATATTTAGCCCTAGTATCTTCTAGAGCGGCATTAACAAATTTTTGGCATAAAGTAGGGCTATTTTTCATTCCCTGAGGCAGAACCTTCCACTGAAACCGTAAATAAGGCTGTTTAAGATTTTCTGATGGCAGACTAAAGGCAAATCGCTTTTTATCCTCAGGATTTAAGGGAATAGTGAAAAAACAATCTTGTAAATCAATAACAATTATATTATATCCCTCTGGAACGGCTACTGGGGAAGGGAGCCCAGGCTGTAAGGCCCCCATGTCCTCCATGGTGGCATTAATAGCTCTCAAATCCTGTAAAAGTCGCCATTTACCAGATTTTTTCTTAATGACAAAAATAGGAGTGTTCCAGGGGCTATTGGAGGGCTCAATATGTCCCAATTCTAATTGTTCAAAGATTAATGCTTTAGCTGCCAATAATTTTTCCTTATGCAGAGGCCACTGTTCTACCCACACCGGATCTTGAGATTTCCATGTGATGGGGTCGGCAGCAAAAACAATGGCCTCAATTATAAATTTGGATATCCCAATCCAGCACGTAGCTTGCGAGGAGTTGGGCAAATTGGCTCAATTATTCCTGTCTGTTGTTTACCCAATCCTTTTGATGGATCATAGCCCATCTGCAACATCTGAGAGGTCACTTTATCATCAGGGCTAAAAAGTAACACTCCCATTTGAGATAGCACGTCCCTCCCCCACAGGGTAAGGGGGAGCGAAGGAACGACATAAGGTTGGAAAGTTCCACGGGTATCCTCAAATTGCCAATCTAAAATTTTTGCACTTTTGGCTATTGTGGGGGCTCTTCCTATCCCCACCAAGTTATTTTCAGTAGTATGTGTGGGCCAGGAGCTGGGCCAGTCTTTTCCTGAAATGCAAGAAACATCTGCTCCTGTGTCTAATAACCCCACAATAGACTTGCCATTAATCAGGATAGTCTTCATAGGACGTTTCTGAGTAATTTCTGTTATCCAAAAAACCATATCACTAGACCCAAATCCTTTATCCTGCCTTTCATTTTGAGTAGCTGTGCGCCCAATTGCAGTGTGGTAAGGCAAAAGCAAAAGTTGGGCTATTCTTTGTCCCTGATGTATTTGGAAAGTTTTAGTTGGGGGTGAAATCATTATCTGGATTTCTCCTGTATAATCTGAGTCAATTACTCCAGGGATGATTGTGAGACCTTGCATAGCTAAGGAACTTCTGCCTAGTATAATTCCTACTAAACCTGTTGGTAATGGGCCTTTAACTCCTGTAGGTATTTTTACAGTGGGGCTATCTGGTGTTAATATTGCTGAGGTGGTGGAACTGAGGTCCAGTCCTGCGCTGCCTGGGGTTGCTCTGATGAGTTCTGCGATGGGACGAAGGGAATGAATGGGTTCAGTGAGGCTGCCCCAATTGTTGTCGGGGCCTGAGGCTGGCCCCTCAATCCGTTTCCCGACTGCTGGTCGGGGCCCAAAAAGGCTCCATTTCTATGGAATTGTGACCTACATTCTTTTGCCCAGTGATATCCTTTTTGACAACGAGGGCAGAGAGATCTAGGGAGATTAGTAGGCACAGCCGGGGAGGGAGAATTCGGCAGAGAAGAACCGGCTGCTTTTTGGGGACAAGCTCGCATAAGGTGCCCTTCCCGTCCGCAAGAGAAGCAGGCCTTGGATAAACCAATATTCTGGCCTGGACTACTGGAATGACTCTTTGACGGGTTATTTCTATTTGTAAAAAAGGACTGTACTGCCTGCTGGTAAGAATTTCCCTTTATGGCTGCAGCTATGGCAACGCCCTGCATCATCGCTGGTCCTACATCTGCACATTGCCTGATATAATCTATTATTTCCCCAGTTTTTTTAATAGGACGTAAAATGGCCTGGCAGGTAGAATTAGCATTTTCAAATGCCAGTTGTTTTATCAATATACTAGCTGCCTCAGTGTTGGAAATTACTCTGTTGACTGCCTCTGCAAGTCTTGATATAAAGTCTTCATATGGCTCTTCTGGTTTTTGTTTAACATTTGAGAAGGAAGAGGTAGATTCTTTCCCTTCAGGCAACAAACGCCAAGCCCCAAGGGCGCAGGCGGTTACTTGATCTAAAGTGGTTTTATCTAATCCCATTTGATCTCTAAGTGTTCCAAAATCATTAGTCCCTGCCAACATATTTTTTATAATATATCTTGGGCCATATTTTTGGTTAGCATCAGCCTGTTTTTGGGCTAGATCTTCATATTCAGTTCTCCAAAGTACATATTGACCTCCAGACAGACAAGCTTTAGCGACTGTCTTCCAGTCATGGGGTGTCATCCATCTGCCCGCTAAAGCTTCCACCAATGATACAGTGTACGGGGCTTTAGGCCCATACAAAGCACAAGCCTGTTTGAGTTCTTTAATCATTTTCATTGGAATGGGTTCCCAGTGGGGGGCTGTTCTCCCACCACTTCCACCAAATATTATGGGGAAACAAGCCTCAAGGTGGGGATCAAGTTCATCATCTGGGCTAGAGAAAACTCTTCTTCGGGGAGCTTCTAGTGGAGGCCCCTCACCCTTATAGGGAGGGGGGGGCAAGGGGTGTCCTATGTCACTTTCTTCGTACTTTGGGAATTTTTTATCCGTTCTGTGTTTAGGTCTTACGGATGTTTTATCTGGGGAATCTGGCCTTAAACTCTCAGGTGCATATAATCTGATGGGGGACATTTGTCTTGAGCCTCTGGAAGCAGAAGGCTTAATTAAGGAAATTTCTCTTGAATTTGTGGAAGCAGGTGGTCTGGTTGGGGAAGTTTTTATTAAGCTCTTTGGAGCAGATAATCTAATTGGAGAAGTTTCTCTTAAACTCCTTGGAGCATCTTTATTTAATAAAGACCAGTCCTCATCAGAATGATCTTGACTTACTTCCTCTTCCAAATCTTCCTCATCTGAAAGCTGCTCTTTTTTGTCATCTCTATCTATTACCTTTTCTTGGGCAGTCATTGCAGCTATCATTTGACTCAACTGCCGATAGTTAGGTGTAGCCTCCTTTTCATCACTCTCCTCTTCGATAGATACCTTTTTCTCTGCACTTTCCTCTTTAAGATGTACCTTTTCAGATTCAGGGGCAGGGTCTAGAGCGTCCCTAATTATATTCCATAAGGAAAAGGCGTCAGTAGGCACCTTTTGTGAGCCATGTTCAGCATGGTAAGTTTTTAGTTGTTTTCCTACTCTCTCCCAGGTGTCTAAGTTAACAGTGCCTTCTTCTGGAAACCAGGGACACTGTTCTTGTACAAAGGAAAAAAAATGAATGAATATTGGATTTTTTAACTTTAATTCCTCGTTTAGTTAGTAACTGCAAGATTACTCCTGTAAAAAGCTGTCTTTCTTTTGATTCACTGTTACCCATGTCAGAAAATTAAGTCTTATAGAAAAGTCTACCTCAACAAAAAGGTTTTACCTTTGGCGAGGGGGGTTTTGTTTTCAACCCTAAGATAGCAGGTTTCTTTTCAACCTCTAGAGCACCAGGTTTCTCTTAAACCCTTGAACACTTCCCACTCCTCCTCACCCTGTCTATCCTACAGGGGGGTCCGCGGCACCCTGAGTGGGGTCCTAGCCGTCCCGAACACTCAACACTGGGGGAGTACCCGAAAGTACTCCGGGGGGAGTGATTAAGTCACTCCGGGGGGGAGCAACAGAGAGTGCTCCGGGGGGAGCTACAGAGAGTGCTCCGGGGGGAGCTTTTGCTCCGAGGAACCTACCTTCGAATAGCCTGTTCCGGGCGCCACTTGCCGGGGTCCAGCCCCGGTGGATCCAGGGAATTCGAAGGGTGGACGGCGTTGGCGTGGAAAGACTTGTTTATTTATTAATATAAGATTAGATTAAGAAACTGTAGTGCAGTAGGAAGATTAAGTGGAGAAAGAGGGCTGAATAGCTTGGTTTACGCGGAAGACCAATAAAATTCCAGACAAGGAATTTGCACCATCTACGTTGGGCCACCGGTGCCCGCTTGAATATCTAAGGGTGCCTCGCCTTAAGCTCCCTTTCTCGCGGATCTTAATAACCAGGGCAAATAAGTAGACCTGGCGAGCCTCCGCGCCCCAGATGGAAATTCAGCCTGAAATTAAAGTAAAGAGCAGAGGGAAGAAAAGGGAGAGAAAAAGAGAGAGAGAGAGAGACACGGGGGGAGCCAGATTCCCAAGAAACCAGGCCGAGACTAGTCCGAGAAACTGGTCTGAGAATCTGGTCCCGTCCTTTATTGTTCAGAAGGCCTTTTATACTTTTGATAAAACATGGAGATCAATGGGTAACACAAAGTTATGCAGCGTTAGCAGTCCAGACTCTTATCAAAACCAGGCTTTTCTCTCTGCATACCTAATTGTATACACAAGTCTTAGGTAATTTACATCATCTTCCAACCAAAAGGGCCAATTAACATTTTACAGCCTTTTTTCTGATAAGGGTTTGTCAACCACAAGACTTATTTGTGTTGATCTTCCCAAGGTCTGGTGCCACTCTCGGAAAGCACTAAAGAAAGTTACATTCTTAGACAGCAAGGATACAGCAACTTATAACAAGTAGAGGGAGTGCAGTGATTTATAGCAAAAGAGAAGCAATTAACTCAAAAGTCTAGTGTTGCTAACATCAAAACTACTATGTATCTTTTTCTACATCCTGCTTACATTAACATCCTTCCAGGTGCCTAAAAGATAAAGAATAAGGAGGTCTGGCAGCAATCCTTGAGTCAACAGTGAAAACCCTCTACCAATATAATTTTTAACTCTTTAGAAAAGGCTCTGTATCTTTAAGATGCTTTTAAGCTTTGTGCCTCCCGCGGTTGGGGGGCTGTAAGCAATTCACAAGCTGTAAGCTTTGTGCCTCTCGCGGTTGGGGGGCTGTAAGCAATTCACAAGCTGTAAGAGGTCTGGGGAACCTGTTAGGCAGACTAGAGAGCTATCAGAGGGGTTTAACTGAAACATCCCTTTCAAATGCAGAAGACTAAAACCCTGAATTGACTTTTTTCCAGAGAATATCAGAAAAGTGGAAAAGCAGAGCACAAAAGCCAGCAGATTTTTGCTGGGGTACATGCTTAGGAATATCCAGAGGGGTCCCTGAAGTCTGAGCACGCCTTGCGTATGTCAGCTTCCTTCCTCATGACCTTGTCACGGGCGGGATTCCTCACACTGGCTTCCGGCAGGGTATGGTGGTGAACTTCTTGAGTTGCAGCAAGGCTGTGAAAGACCCTTTCGAAGTTCCAGAGGTAAGGTGTCATTAGTCTCCAGACGCCTCATCGGAAATAGGCCTCATCTCGCCTGGAAGGGAGAACTTCCTGGATTTTCTCGAGTTGCGGCAGGTGTTCTCGAGTTACGACGGGGACCTCAGGGACCCGCCCTGGTGGCCTCAGGAGAGGCCAGTCCCTATGCGAGTTGCTAGGGGGCCTCTCGGGATTCCTCTCCCGTCGATACCGGGGCCAAAAACCTTGTGTGGAGTCAGGGCCGGAACCGAGGATTCCTCTCAGGGGCTGACATGGATCTTTGGGTACTTCTGGAGTCTCCCCAGGGGAGTCAGGCCTCGTCTCGAGTGGGTGCATGCACGTGCGCTTTCCTTCCAGGCTGTAGCAGCAATGTCACGCTTCCCGTCGCGTGGATCAAAGGATCTGTGGTTTTCCCTCGAGGCTTTCCCTCGAGGCTTTCCCACAGGGCTGTCCCACGTGCCACCGTGTTGTGAGTCGATCCTCGGCGTGAAAGATGAGCCAGTGCAGGGCAAAGAGGTTCCTCTGGAATGGACTGAGACATCTGGGGGACTCTTGGAATGGTGGTACGACCATGGAGTTCCTCTCGCCTTTCCTGTTGAGAGTGCCTCCTCTTGAGATGCGACGGGAACGCAGGGAATTCTTTCCCGTTGAAAGCAGGGAAAGGATCCCTCATCTCGAGCTACGAGGGGGAAACGGGGCTCCTCTGGATGTGGGCGGGACCATCGTGCTTCCTCTCGAGTGGAGACGGGTATGGCGGTGAACTTCTTGAGTTGCAGCAAGGGTGTGAAAGACCCTTTCGAAGTTCCAGAGGTTTGGTGTCATTAGTCTCCAGAGGCCTCATCGGAAATAGGCCTCATTTCGCCTGGAAGGGAGAACTTCCTGGATTTTCTCGAGTTGCGGCAGGTGTTCTCGAGTTACGACGGGGACCTCAGGGACCCGCCCTGGTGGCCTCAGGAGAGGCCAGTCCCCATGCGAGTTGCTAGGGGGCCTCTCGGGATTCCTCTCCCGTCGATACCGGGGCCAAAAACCTTGTGTGGAGTCAGGGCCGGAACCGAGGATTCCTCTCAGGGGCTGACATGGATCTTTGGGTACTTCTGGAGTCTCCCCAGTGGAGTCAGGCCTCGTCTCGAGTGGGGGCATGCACGTGCGCTTTCCTTCCAGGCTGTAGCAGCAATGTCACGCTTCCCGTCGCGTGGATCAAAGGATCTGTGGTTTTCCCTCGAGGCTTTCCCTCGAGGCTTTCCCACAGGGCTGTCCCACGTGCCACCGTGTTGTGAGTCGATCCTCGGCGTGAAAGATGAGCCAGTGCAGGGCAAAGAGGTTCCTCTGGAATGGACTGAGACATCTGGGGGACTCTTGGAATGGTGGTACGACCATGGAGTTCCTCTCGCCTTTCCTGTTGAGAGTGCCTCCTCTTGAGATGCGACGGGAACGCAGGGAATTCTTTCCCGTTGAAAGCAGGGAAAGGATCCCTCATCTCGAGCTACGAGGGGGAAACGGGGCTCCTCTGGATGTGGGCGGGACCATCGTGCTTCCTCTCGAGTGGAGACGGGTATGGCGGTGAACTTCTTGAGTTGCAGCAAGGGTGTGAAAGACCCTTTCGAAGTTCCAGAGGTTTGGTGTCATTAGTCTCCAGAGGCCTCATCGGAAATAGGCCTCATCTCGCCTGGAAGGGAGAACTTCCTGGATTTTCTCGAGTTGCGGCAGGTGTTCTCGAGTTACGACGGGGACCTCAGGGACCCGCCCTGGTGGCCTCAGGAGAGGCCAGTCCCCATGCGAGTTGCTACGGGGCCTCTCGGGATTCCTCTCCCGTCGATACCGGGGCCAAAAACCTTGTGTGGAGTCAGGGCCGGAACCGAGGATTCCTCTCAGGGGCTGACATGGATCTTTGGGTACTTCTGGAGTCTCCCCAGTGGAGTCAGGCCTCGTCTCGAGTGGGGGCATGCACGTGCGCTTTCCTTCCAGGCTGTAGCAGCAATGTCACGCTTCCCGTCGCGTGGATCAAAGGATCTGTGGTTTTCCCTCGAGGCTTTCCCTCGAGGCTTTCCCACAGGGCTGTCCCACGTGCCACCGTGGTGTGAGTCGATCCTCGGCGTGAAAGATGAGCCAGTGCAGGGCAAAGAGGTTCCTCTGGAATGGACTGAGACATCTGGGGGACTCTTGGAATGGTGGTACGACCATGGAGATCCTCTCGCCTTTCCTGTTGAGAGTGCCTCCTCTTGAGATGCGACGGGAACGCCGGGAATTCTTTCCCGTTGAAAGCAGGGAAAGGATCCCTCATCTCGAGCACCGAGGGGGAAACGGGGCTCCTCTGGATGTGGGCGGGACCATCGTGCTTCCTCTCGAGTGGAGACGGGTATGGCGGAGAACTTCTTGAGTTGCAGCAAGGGTGTGAAAGACCCTTTCAAAGTTCCAGAGGTTAGGTGTCATTAGTCTCCAGACGCCTCATCGGAAATAGGCCTCATCTCGCCTGGAAGGGAGAACTTCCTGGATTTTCTCGAGTTGCGGCAGGTGTTCTCGAGTTACGACGGGGACCTCAGGGACCCGCCCTGGTGGCCTCAGGAGAGGCCAGTCCCCATGCGAGTTGCTACGGGGCCTCTCGGGATTCCTCTCCCGTCGATACCGGGGCCAAAAACCTTGTGTGGAGTCAGGGCCGGAACCGAGGATTCCTCTCAGGGGCTGACATGGATCTTTGGGTACTTCTGGAGTCTCCCCAGTGGAGTCAGGCCTCGTCTCGAGTGGGGGCATGCACGTGCGCTTTCCTTCCAGGCTGTAGCAGCAATGTCACGCTTCCCGTCGCGTGGATCAAAGGATCTGTGGTTTTCCCTCGAGGCTTTCCCTCGAGGCTTTCCCACAGGGCTGTCCCACGTGCCACCGTGGTGTGAGTCGATCCTCGGCGTGAAAGATGAGCCAGTGCAGGGCAAAGAGGTTCCTCTGGAATGGACTGAGACATCTGGGGGACTCTTGGAATGGTGGTACGACCATGGAGATCCTCTCGCCTTTCCTGTTGAGAGTGCCTCCTCTTGAGATGCGACGGGAACGCCGGGAATTCTTTCCCGTTGAAAGCAGGGAAAGGATCCCTCATCTCGAGCACCGAGGGGGAAACGGGGCTCCTCTGGATGTGGGCGGGACCATCGTGCTTCCTCTCGAGTGGAGACGGGTATGGCGGAGAACTTCTTGAGTTGCAGCAAGGGTGTGAAAGACCCTTTCAAAGTTCCAGAGGTTAGGTGTCATTAGTCTCCAGACGCCTCATCGGAAATAGGCCTCATCTCGCCTGGAAGGGAGAACTTCCTGGATTTTCTCGAGTTGCGGCAGGTGTTCTTAAGTTACGACGGGGAACTCAGGCACCCGCCCTGGTGGCCTCAGGAGAGGCCAGTCCCCATGCGAGTTGCTAGGGGGCCTCTCGGGATTCCTCTCCCGTCGATACCGGGGCCAAAAACCTTGAGTGGAATCAGGGCCGGAACCGAGGATTCCTCTCAGGGGCTGACATGGATCTTTGGGTACTTCTGGAGTCTCCCCAGGGGAGTCAGGCCTCGTCTCTAGTGGGGGCATGCACGTGCGCTTTACTTCCAGGCTGTAGCAGCAATATCACGCTTCCCGTCACGTGGATCAAAGGATATGTGGTTTTCCCTCGATGCTTTCCCTCGAGGCTTTCCCACAGGGCTGTCCCACGTGCCACTGTGGTGTGAGTCGATCCTCGGCGTGAAAGATGAGCCAGTGCAGGGCAAAGAGTTTCCTCTGGAATGGACTGAGACATCTGGGGGACTCTTGGAATGGTGGTAAGACCATGGAGTTCCTCTCGCCTTTCCTGTTGAGAGTGCCTACTCTTGAGATGCGACGGGAACGCCGGGAATTCTTTCCCGTTGAAAGCAGGGAAAGGATCCCTCATCTCGAGCACCGAGGGGGAAACGGGGCTCCTCTGGATGTGGGCGGGACCATCGTGCTTCCTCTCGAGTGGAGACGGGTATGGCGGAGAACTTCTTGAGTTGCAGCAAGGGTGTGAAAGACCCTTTCGAAGTTCCAGAGGTTAGGTGTCATTAGTCTCCAGACGCCTCATCGGAAATAGGCCTCATCTCGCCTGGAAGGGAGAACTTCCTGGATTTTCTCGAGTTGCGGCAGTTGTTCTCGAGTTACGACGGGGACCTCAGGGACCGGCCCTGGTGGCCTCAGGAGAGGCCAGTCCCCATGCGAGTTGCTAGGGGGCCTCTCGGGATTCCTCTCCCGTCGATACCGGGTCCAAAAAGCTTGTGTGGAGTCAGGGCCGGAACCGAGGATTCCTCTCAGGGGCTGACATGGATCTTTGGGTACTTCTGGAGTCTCCCCAGGGGAGTCAGGCCTCGTCTAGAGTGGGGGCATGCACGTGCGCTTTCCTTCCAGGCTGTAGCAGCAATGTCACGCTTCCCGTCGCGTGGATCAAAGGATCTGTGGTTTTCCCTCGAGGCTTTCCCACAGGGCTGTCCCACGTGCCACCGTGGTGTGAGTCGATCCTCGGCGTGAAAGATGAGCCAGTGCAGGGCAAAGAGGTTCCTCTGGAATGAACTGAGACATCTGGGGGACTCTTGGAATGGTGGTACGACCATGGAGTTCCTCTCGCCTTTCCTGTTGAGAGTGCCTCCTCTTGAGATGCGACGGGAACGCCGGGAATTCTTTCCCGTTGAAAGCAGGGAAAGGATCCCTCATCTCGAGCTACGAGGGGGAAACGGGGCTCCTCTGGATGTGGGCGGGACCATCGTGCTTCCTCTCTAGTGGAGACGGGTATGGCGGTGAACTTCTTGAGTTGCAGCAAGGGTGTGAAAGACCCTTTCGAAGTTCCAGAGGTTAGGTGTCATTAGTCTCCAGAGGCCTCATCGGAAATAGGCCTCATCTCGCCTGGAGGGGAGAACTTTCTGGATTTTCTCGAGTTGCGGCAGGTGTTCTCGAGTTACGACGGGGACCTCAGGGACCCGCCCTGGTGGCCTCAGGAGAGGCCAGTCCCTAGGCCAGTTGCTAGGGGGCCTCTCGGGATTCCTCTCCCATTGATACCGGGGCCAAAAACCTTGTGTGGAGTCAGGGCCGGAACCGAGGATTCCTCTCAGGGGCTGACATGGATCTTTGGGTACTTCTGGAGTCTCCCCAGGGGAGTCAGGCCTCGTCTCGAGTGGGGGCATGCACGTGCGCTTTCCTTCCAGGCTGTAGCAGCAATGTCACGCTTCCCGTCGCGTGGATCAAAGGATCTGTGGTTTTCCCTCGAGGCTTTCCCTCGAGGCTTTCCCACAGGGCTGTCCCACGTGCCACCGTGGTGTGAGTCGATCCTCGGCGTGAAAGATGAGCCAGTGCAGGGCAAAGAGGTTCCTCTGGAATGGACTGAGACATCTGGGGGACTCTTGGAATGGTGGTACGACCATGGAGTTCCTCTCTCCTTTCCTGTTGAGAGTGCCTCCTCTTGAGATGCGACGGGAACGCCGGGAATTCTTTCCCGTTGAAAGCAGGGAAAGGATCCCTCATCTCGAGCTACGAGGGGGAAACGGGGCTCCTCTGGATGTGGGCAGGACCATCGTGTTTCCTCTCGAGTGGAGACGGGTATGGCGGTGCACTTCTTGAGTAGCAGCAAGGGTGTGAAAGACCCTTTCGAAGTTCCAGAGGTTAGGTGTCATTAGTCTCCAGACGCCTCATAGGAAATAGGCCTCATCTCGCCTGGAAGGGAGAACTTCCTGGATTTTCTCGAGTTGCGGCAGGTGTTCTCGAGTTACGACGGGGACCTCAGGGACCCGCCATGGTGGCCTCAGGAAAGGCCAGTCCCCATGCAAGTTGCTAGGGGGCCTCTCAGGATTCCTCTCCCGTCGATACCGGGGCCAAAAACCTTGTGTGGAGTAAGGGCCGGAACCGAGGTTTTCTCTCAGGGGTGACATGGAACTTTGGGTATTTCTGGAGTCTCCCCAGGGGAGTCAGGCCTCGTCTCGAGTGGGGGCATGCACGTGCGCTTTCCTTCCAGGCTGTAGCAGCAATGTCACGCTTCCCGTCGCGTGGATCAAAGGATCTGTGGTTTTCCCTCGAGGCTTTCCCACAGGGCTGTCCCACGTGCCACCGTGGTGTGAGTCGATCCTCGGCGTGAAAGATGAGCCAGTGCAGGGCAAAGAGGTTCCTCTGGAATGGACTGAGACATCTGGGGGACTCTTGGAATGGTGGTACGACCATGGAGATCCTCTCGCCTTTCCTGTTGAGAGTGCCTCCTCTTGAGATGCGACGGGAACCCCGGGAATTCTTTCCCGTTGAAAGCAGGGAAAGGATCCCTCATCTCGAGCTACGAGGGGAAAACGGGGCTCCTCTGGATGTGGGCGGGACCATCGTGCTTCCTCTCGAGTGGAGACGGGTATGGTGGTGAACTTCTTGAGTAGCAGCAAGGGTGTGAAAGACCCTTTCGAAGTTCCAGAGGTTAGGTGTCATTAGTCTCCAGACGCCTCATTGGAAATAGGCCTCATCTGACCTGGAAGGGAGAACTTCCTGGATTTTCTCGAGTTGCGGCAGGTGTTCTCGAGTTACGACGGGGACCTCAGGGACCCGCCCTGGTGGCCTCAGGAGAGGCCAGTCCCCATGCGAGTTGCTAGGGGGCCTCTCGGGATTCCTCTCCCGTCGATACCGGGGCCAAGAAACTTGTGTGGAGTCAGGGCCCGAACCGAGGATTCCTCTCAGGGGCTGACATGGATCTTTGGGTACTTCTGGAGTCTCCCCACTGGAGTCAGGCCTCGTATCGAGTGGGGGCATGCACGAGCGCTTTTCTTCCAGGCTGTAGCAGCAATGTCACGCTTCCCGTTGCGTGGATCAAAGGATCTGTGGTTTTCCCTCGAGGCTTTCCCTCGAGGCTTTGCCACAGGGCTGTCCCACGTGCCACCGTGGTGTGAGTCGATCCTCGGCGTGAATGATGAGCCAGTGCAGGGCAAAGAGGTTCCTCTGGAATGGACTGAGACATCTGGGGGACTCTTGGAATGGTGGTACGACCATGGAGTTCCTCTCGCCTTTCCTGTTGAGAGTGCCTCCTCTTGAGATGCGACGGGAACGCCGGGAATTCTTTCCCGTTGAAATCAGGGAAAGGATCCCTCATCTCGAGCTACGAGGGGGAAACGGGGCTCCTCTGGATGTGGGCGGGACCATCGTGCTTCCTCTCGAGTGGAGTCGGGTATGGCGGTGAACTTCTTGAGTAGCAGCAAGGGTGTGAAAGACCCTTTCGAAGTTCCAGAGGTTAGGTGTCATTAGTCTCCAGACGCCTCATCGGAAATATTCCTCATCTCGGCTGGAAGGGAGAACTTCCTGGATTTTCTCGAGTTGCGGCAGGTGTTCTCCAGTTACGACGGGGACCTCAGGGACCCGCCATGGTGGCCTCAGGAAAGGCCAGTCCCCATGCGAGTTGCTAGGGGGCCTCTCAGGATTCCTCTCCCGTCGATACCGGGGCCAAAAACCTTGTGTGGAGTCACGGCCGGAAACGAGGTTTCCTCTCAGGGGTGACATGGATCTTTGGGTACTTCTGGAGTCTCCCCAGGGTAGTCAGGCCTCGTCTCGAGTGGGGGCATGCACGTGCGCTTTCCTTTCAGGCTATAGCAGCAATGTCATGCTTTCCGTCGCCTGGATCAAAGGATCTGTGGTTTTCCCTCGAGGCTTTCCCTTGAGGCTTTCCCACAGGGCTGTCCCACGTGCCACCGTGGTGTGAGTCGATCCTCGGCGTGAAAGATGAGCCAGTGCAGGGCATAGAGGTTGCTCTGGAATGGACTGAGACATCTGGGGGACTCTTCGAATGGTGGTACGACCATGGAGTTCCTCTCGCCTTTCCTGTTGAGAGTGCCTCCTCTTGAGATGCGACGGGAACGCCGGGAATTCTTTCCCGTTGAAAGCAGGGAAAGGATCCCTCATCTCGAGCTACCAGGGTGAAACGGGGCTCCTCTGGATGTGGGCGGGACCATCGTGCTTCCTCTCGAGTGGAGACGGGTATGGCGGTGAACTTCTTGAGTTGCAGCAAGGGTGTGAAAGACCCTTTCGAAGTTCCAGAGGTTAGGTGTCATTAGTCTCCAGACGCCTCATCGGAAATAGGCCTCATCTCGCCTGGAAGGGAGAACTTCCTGGATTTTCTCGAGTTGCGGCAGGTGTTCTCGAGTTACGACGGGGACCTCAGGGACCCGCCCTGGTGGCCTCAGGAGAGGCCAGTCCCCATGCGAGTTGCTAAGGGGCCTCTCGGGATTCCTCTCCCGTCGATACCGGGGCCAAAAACCTTGTGTGGAGTCAGGGCCGGAACCGAGGTTTCCTCTCTGGGGCTGACATGGATCTTTGGGTACTTCTGGAGTCTCCCCAGGGGAGTCAGGCCTCTTCTCGAGTTGGGACAGGTACGTGCGCTTTCCTTCCAGGCTGTAGCAGCAATGTCACTCTTCCCGTGGCCTGGATCAAAGGATCTGTGGTTTTCCCACGAGGCTTTCCCTCGAGGCTTTCCCACAGGTCTGTCCAACGTTCCACCGTGGTGTGAGTCGATCCTCGGCGTTAAAGATGAGCCAGTGCAGGGCAAAGAGGTTCCTCTGGAATGGACTGAGACATCTGGGGGACTCGTGGAATGGTGGTACCACCATGGAGTTCCTCTCGCCTTTCCTGTTGAGAGTGCCTCCTCTTGAGATGCGACGGGAACGCCGGGAATTCTTTCCCGTTGAAAGCAGGGAAAGGATCCCTCATCTCGAGCTACGAGGGGGAATCGGGGCTCCTCTGGATGTGGGCGGGACCATCGTACTTCCTCTCGAGTGGAGACGGGTATGGCAGAGAACTTCTTGAGTTGCAGCAAGGGAGTGAAAGACCCTTTAGAAGTTCCAGAGGTTAGGTGTCATTAGTCTCCAGACGCCTCATCGGAAATAGGCCTCATCTCGCCTGGAAGGGAGAACTTCCTGGATTTTCTCGAGTTGCGACAGGTGTTCTCGAGTTACGACGGAGACCTCAGGGACCCGCCCTGGTGGCCTCAGGAGAGGCCAGTCCCCATGCGAGTTGCTAGGGGGCCTCTCGGGATTCCTCTCCCGTCGATACCGGGGCCAAAAACCTTGTGTGGAGTCAGGGCCGGAACCGAGGATTCCTCTCAGGGGCTGACATGGATCTTTGGGTACTTCTGGAGTCTCCCCAGGGGAGTCAGGCCTCGTCTCGAGTGGGGGCATGCAAGTGCGCTTTCCTTCCAGGCTGTAGCAGCAATGTCACGCTTCCCGTCGCGTGGATCAAAGGATCTGTGGTTTTCCCTCGAGGCTTTGCCTCGAGGCTTTCCCACAGGGCTGTCCCACGTGCCACCGTGGTGTGAGTCGATCCTCGGCGTGAAAGATGAGCCAGTGCAGGGCAAAGAGGTTCCTCTGGAATGGACTGAGACATCTGGGGGACTCTTGGAATGGTGGTACGACCATGGAGTTCCTCTCGCCTTTCCTGTTGAGAGTGCCTCCTCTTGAGATGCGACGGGAATGCCGGGAATTCTTTCCCGTTGAAAGCAGGGAAAGGATCCCTCATCTCGAGCTACGAGGGGGAAACGGGGCTCCTCTGGATGTGGGCGGGACCATCGTGCTTCCTCTCGAGTGGACACGGGTATGGCGGTGAACTTCTTGAGTTGCAGCAAGGGTGTGAAAGACCCTTTCGAAGTTCCAGAGGTTAGGTGTCGTTAGTCTCCAGACGCCTCATCGGAAATAGGCCTCATCTCGCCTGGAAGGGAGAACTTCGTGGATTTTCTCGAGTTGTGGCAGGTGTTCTCGAGTTACGACGGGGACCTCAGGGACCCGCCCTGGTGGCCTCAGGAACGGCCAGTCCCCATGGGAGTTGCTAGGGGGCCTCTCGGGATTCCTCTCCCGTCGATACCGGGGCCAAAAACCATGTGTGGAGTCAGGGCCGGAATCGAGGATTCCTCTCAGGGGCTGACATGGATCTTTGGGTATTTCTGGAGTCTCCCCAGGGGAGTCAGGCCTCGTCTCAAGTGGGGGCATGCACGTGCGCTTTCCTTCCAGGCTGTAGCAGCAATGTCACGCTTCCCGTGGCCTGGATCAAAGGATCTGTGGTTTTCCCTCGAGGCTTTCCCTCGAGGCTTTCACACAGGGCTGTCCCACGTGCCACCGTGGTGTGAGTCGATCGTCGGCGTGAAAGATGAGCCAGTGCAGGGCAAAGAGGTTCCTCTGGAATGGACTGAGACATCTGGGGGACTCGTGGAATGGTCGTACGACCATGGAGTTCCTCTCGCCTTTCCTGTTGAGAGTGCCTCCTCTTGAGATGCGATGGGAACGCCGGGAATTCTTTCCCGTTGAACGCAGGGAAAGGATCCCTCATCTCGAGCTACGAGGGGGAAACGGGGCTCCTCTGGATGTGGGCGGGACCATCGTGCTTCCTCGCGAGTGGAGACGGGTATGGCGGTGAACTTCTTGAGTCGCAGCAAGGGTGTGAAAGACCCTTTCGAAGTTCCAGAGTTTAGGTGTCATTAGTCTCCAAACGCCTCATCGGAAATAGGATTCTTCTCGCCTGGAAGGGAGAACTTCCTGGATTTTCTAGAGTTGCGACAGGTGTTTCGAGTTACGACGGAGACCTCAGGGACCCGCCCTGGTGGCCTCAGGAGAGGCCAGTCCCCATGCGAGTTGCTAGGGGGCCTCTCGGGATTCCTCTCCCGTCGATACCGGGGCCAAAAACCTTGTGTGGAGTCAGGGCCAGAACCGAGGATTCCTCTCAGGGGCTGACATGGATCTTTGGGTACTTCTAGAGTCTCCCGAGGGTAGTCAGGCCTCGTCTCGAGTGGGGGCATGCACGTGCGCTTTCCTTCCAGGCTGTAGCAGCAATGTCACGCTTCCCGTCGCGTGGATCAAAGGATCTGTGGTTTTCCCTCGAGGCTTTCCCTCGAGGCTTTCCCACAGGGCTGTCCCACGTGCCACCGTGGTGTGAGTCTATCCTCGGCGTGAAAGATGAGCCAGTGCAGGGCAAAGAGCTTCCTCTGGAATGGACTGAGACATCTGGGGGACTCTTGGAATGGTGGTACGACCATGGAGTTCCTCTCGCCTTTCCTGTTGAGAGTGCCTCCTCTTGAGATGCGACGGGAATGCCGGGAATTCTTTCCCGTTGAAAGCAGGGAAAGGATCCCTCATCTCGAGCTACGAGGGGGAAACGGGGCTCCTCTGGATGTGGGCGGGACCATCGTGCTTTCTCTCGTGTGGAGACGGGTATGGCGGTAAACTTCTTGAGTTGCAGCAACGGTGTGAAAGACCCTTTCGAAGTTCCAGAAGTTAGGTGTTATTAGTCTCCAGACGCCTCATCGGAAATAGGCCTCATCTAGCCTGGAAGGGAGAACTTCCTGGATTTTCTCGAGGTGCGGCAGGTGTTCTCGAGTTACGACGGGTACCACAGGGACCCGCCCTGATGGCCTCAGGAGAGGCCAGTCCCCATGCGAGTTGCTAGGGGGCCTCTCGGGATTCCTCTCCCGTCGATACCGGGGCCAAAAACCTTGTGTGGAGTCAGGGCCAGAACCGAGGATTCCTCTCAGGGGCTGACATGGATCTTTGGGTACTTCTAGAGTCTCCCCAGGGGAGTCAGGCCTCGTTTCGAGTGGGGGCATGCACGTGCGCTTTCCTTCCAGGCTGTAGCAGCAATGTCACGCTTCCCGTCGCGTGGATCAAATGATCTGTGGTTTTCTCTCGAGGCTTTCCCTCGAGGCTTTCCCACAGGGCTGTCCCACGTGCCACCGTGGTGTGAATCGATCCTCGGCGTGAAAGATGAGCCAGTGAAGGGCAAAGAGGTTCCTCTGGAATGGACTGAGACATCTGAGGGACTCTTGGAATGGTGGTACGACCATGGAGTTCCTCTCGCCTTTCCTGTTGAGAGTGCCTCCTCTTGAGATGCGACGGGAACGCTGGGAATTCATTCCCGTTGAAAGCAGGGAAAGGATCCCTCATCTCGAGCTACGAGGGGGAAACGGGGCTCCTCTGGATGTGGGCGGGACCATCGTGCTTCCTCTCGAGTGGAGACGGGTATGTCGGTGAACTTCTTGAGTTGCAGCAAGGGTGTGAAAGACCCTTTCGAAGTTCCAGAGGTTAGGTGTCATTAGGCTCCAGACGCCTCATCAGAAATAGGCCTCATCTCGCCTGGAAGGGAGAACTTCCTGGATTTTCTCGAGTTGCGGCAGGTGTTCTCGAGTTACGACGGGGACCTCAGGGAGCCGCCCTGGTGGCCTCAGGAGAGGCCAGTCCCCATGCGATTTGCTAGGGGGCCTCTCGGGATTCCTCTCCCGTCGATACTGTGGCCAAAAACCTTGTGTGGAGTCAGGGCCAGAACCGAGGATTCCTCTCAGGGGCTGACATGGATCTTTGGGTACTTCTAGAGTCTCCCGAGGGTAGTCAGGCCTCGTCTCGAGTGGGGGCATGCACGTGCGCTTTCCTTCCAGGCTGTAGCAGCAATGTCACGCTTCACGTCGCGTGGATCAAAGGATCTGTTGTTTTCCCTCGAGGCTTTCCCTCGAGGCTTTCCCACAGGGCTGTCCCACGTGCCACCGTGGTGTGAGTCGATCCTCGGCGTGAAAGATGAGCCAGCGCAGGGCAAAGAGGTTCCTCTGGAATGGACTGAGACATCTGGGGGACTCGTGGAATGGTCGTACGACCATGGAGTTCCTCTCGCCTTTCCTGTTGAGAGTGCCTCCTCTTGAGATGCGATGGGAACGCCGGGAATTCTTTCCCGTTGAACGCAGGGAAAGGATCCCTCATCTCGAGCTACGAGGGGGAAACGGGTCTCCTCTGGATGTGGGCGGGACCATCGTGCTTCCTCGCGAGTGGAGACGGGTATGGCGGTGAACTTCTTGAGTCGCAGCAAGGGTGTGAAAGACCCTTTCGAAGTTCCAGAGTTTAGGTGTCATTAGTCTCCAAACGCCTCATCGGAAATAGGATTCTTCTCGCCTGGAAGGGAGAACTTCCTGGATTTTCTAGAGTTGCGACAGGTGTTCTCGAGTTACGACGGAGACCTCAGGGACCCGCCCTGGTGGCCTCAGGAGAGGCCAGTCCCCATTCGAGTTGCTAGGGGGCCTCTCGGGATTCCTCTCCCGTCGATACCGGGGCCAAAAACCTTGTGTGGAGTCAGGTCCGGAACCGAGGATTCCTCTCAGGGGTTTACATGGATCTTTGGGTACTTCTGGAGTCTCCCCAGGGGAGTCAGGCCTCGTCTCGAGTGGGGGCATGCACGTGCGCTTTCCTTCCAGGCTGTAGCAGCAATGTCACGCTTCCCGTCGCGTGGATCAAAGGATCTGTGGTTTTCCCTCGAGGCTTTCCCTCGAGGCTTTCCCACAGGGCTGTCCCACGTGCCACCGTGGTGTGAGTCGATTCTCGGCGTGAAAGATGAGACAGTGCAGGGCAAAGAGGTTCCTCTGGAATGGACTGAGACATCTGGGGGACTCTTGGAGTGGTGGTACGACCATGGAGTTCCTCTCGCCTTTCCTTTTGAGAGTGCCTCCTCTTGAGATGCGACGGGAACGCTGGGAATTCTTTCCCGTTGAAAGCAGGGAAAGGATCCCTCATCTCGAGCTACGAGGGGGAAACGGGGCTCCTCTGGATGTGGGCGGGACCCTCGTGATTCCTCTCGAGTGGAGACGGGTATGGCGGTGAACTTCTTGAGTTGCAGCAAGGGTGTGAAAGACCCTTTCGAAGTTCCAGAGGTTACGTGTCAGTCTCCAGACTCCTCATCGGAAATAGACCTCATCTCGCCTGGAAGGGAGAACTTCCTGGATTTTCTCGAGTTGCGGCAGGTGTTCTCGAGTTAAGACGGGGACCTCAGGGACCCGCCCTGGTGGCCTCAGGAGAGGCCAGTCCCCATGCGAGTTGCTAGGGGGCCTCTCGGGATTCCTCTCCCGTCGATACCGGGGCCAAAAACCTTGTGTGGAGTCAGGGCCAGAACCGAGGATTCCTCTCAGGGGCTGACATGGATCTTTGGGTACTTCTAGAGTCTCCCGAGGGTAGTCAGGCCTCGTCTCGAGTGGGGGCATGCACGTGCGCTTTCCTTCCAGGCTGTAGCAGCAATGTCACGCTTCCCGTCGCGTGGATCAAAGGATCTGTGGTTTTCCCTCGAGGCTTTCCCTCGAGGCTTTCCCACAGGGCTGTCCCACGTGCCACCGTGGTGTGAGTCGATCCTCGGCGTGAAAGATGAGCCAGTGCAGGGCAAAGAGGTTCCTCTGGAATGGACTGAGACATCTGGGGGACTCTTGGAATGGTGGTACGACCATGGAGTTCCTCTCGCCTTTCCTGTTGAGAGTGCCTCCTCTTGAGATGCGACGGGAATGCCGGGAATTCTTTCCCGTTGAAAGCAGGGAAAGGATCCCTCATCTCGAGCTACGAGGGGGAAACGGGGCTCCTCTGGATGTGGGCGGGACCATCGTGCTTTCTCTCGTGTGGAGACGGGTATGGCGGTAAACTTCTTGAGTTGCAGCAACGGTGTGAAAGACCCTTTCGAAGTTCCAGAAGTTAGGTGTCATTAGTCTCCAGACGCCTCATCGGAAATAGGCCTCATCTAGCCTGGAAGGGAGAAATTCCTGGATTTTCTCGAGGTGCGGCAGGTGTTCTCGAGTTACGACGGGTACCACAGGGACCCGCCCTGATGGCCTCAGGAGAGGCCAGTCCCCATGCGAGTTGCTAGGGGGCCTCTCGGGATTCCTCTCCCGTCGATACCGGGGCCAAAAACCTTGTGTGGAGTCAGGGCCAGAACCGAGGATTCCTCTCAGGGGCTGACATGGATCTTTGGGTACTTCTAGAGTCTCCCCAGGGGAGTCAGGCCTCGTTTCGAGTGGGGGCATGCACGTGCGCTTTCCTTCCAGGCTGTAGCAGCAATGTCACGCTTCCCGTCGCGTGGATCAAATGATCTGTGGTTTTCCCTCGAGGCTTTCCCTCGAGGCTTTCCCACAGGGCTGTCCCACGTGCCACCGTGGTGTGAATCGATCCTCGGCGTGAAAGATGAGCCAGTGAAGGGCAAAGAGGTTCCTCTGGAATGGACTGAGACATCTGAGGGACTCTTGGAATGGTGGTACGACCATGGAGTTCCTCTCGCCTTTCCTGTTGAGAGTGCCTCCTCTTGAGATGCGACGGGAACGCTGGGAATTCATTCCCGTTGAAAGCAGGGAAAGGATCCCTCATCTCGAGCTACGAGGGGGAAACGGGGCTCCTCTGGATGTGGGCGGGACCATCGTGCTTCCTCTCGAGTGGAGACGGGTATGTCGGTGAACTTCTTGAGTTGCAGCAAGGGTGTGAAAGACCCTTTCGAAGTTCCAGAGGTTAGGTGTCATTAGGCTCCAGACGCCTCATCAGAAATAGGCCTCATCTCGCCTGGAAGGGAGAACTTCCTGGATTTTCTCGAGTTGCGGCAGGTGTTCTCGAGTTACGACGGGGACCTCAGGGAGCCGCCCTGGTGGCCTCAGGAGAGGCCAGTCCCCATGCGATTTGCTAGGGGGCCTCTCGGGATTCCTCTCCCGTCGATACTGTGGCCAAAAACCTTGTGTGGAGTCAGGGCCAGAACCGAGGATTCCTCTCAGGGGCTGACATGGATCTTTGGGTACTTCTAGAGTCTCCCGAGGGTAGTCAGGCCTCGTCTCGAGTGGGGGCATGCACGTGCGCTTTCCTTCCAGGCTGTAGCAGCAATGTCACGCTTCACGTCGCGTGGATCAAAGGATCTGTTGTTTTCCCTCGAGGCTTTCCCTCGAGGCTTTCCCACAGGGCTGTCCCACGTGCCACCGTGGTGTGAGTCGATTCTCGGCGTGAAAGATGAGCCAGTGCAGGGCAAAGAGGTTCCTCTGGAATGGACTGAGACATCTGGGGGACTCTTGGAGTGGTGGTACGACCATGGAGTTCCTCTCGCCTTTCCTTTTGAGAGTGCCTCCTCTTGAGATGCGACGGGAACGCTGGGAATTCTTTCCCGTTGAAAGCAGGGAAAGGATCCCTCATCTCGAGCTACGAGGGGGAAACGGGGCTCCTCTGGATGTGGGCGGGACCCTCGTGATTCCTCTCGAGTGGAGACGGGTATGGCGGTGAACTTCTTGAGTTGCAGCAAGGGTGTGAAAGACCCTTTCGAAGTTCCAGAGGTTACGTGTCAGTCTCCAGACTCCTCATCGGAAATAGACCTCATCTCGCCTGGAAGGGAGAACTTCCTGGATTTTCTCGAGTTATGGCAGGTGTTCTCGAGTTAAGACGGGGACCTCAGGGACCCGCCCTGGTGGCCTCAGGAGAGGCCAGTCCCCATGCGAGTTGCTAGGGGGCCTCTCGGGATTCCTCTCCCGTCGATACCGGGGCCAAAAACCTTGTGTGGAGTCAGGGCCAGAACCGAGGATTCCTCTCAGGGGCTGACATGGATCTTTGGGTACTTCTAGAGTCTCCCGAGGGTAGTCAGGCCTCGTCTCGAGTGGGGGCATGCACGTGCGCTTTCCTTCCAGGCTGTAGCAGCAATGTCACGCTTCCCGTCGCGTGGATCAAAGGATCTGTGGTTTTCCCTCGAGGCTTTCCCTCGAGGCTTTCCCACAGGGCTGTCCCACGTGCCACCGTGGTGTGAGTCGATCCTCGGCGTGAAAGATGAGCCAGTGCAGGGCAAAGAGGTTCCTCTGGAATGGACTGAGACATCTGGGGGACTCTTGGAATGGTGGTACGACCATGGAGTTCCTCTCGCCTTTCCTGTTGAGAGTGCCTCCTCTTGAGATGCGACGGGAATGCCGGGAATTCTTTCCCGTTGAAAGCAGGGAAAGGATCCCTCATCTCGAGCTACGAGGGGGAAACGGGGCTCCTCTGGATGTGGGCGGGACCATCGTGCTTTCTCTCGTGTGGAGACGGGTATGGCGGTAAACTTCTTGAGTTGCAGCAACGGTGTGAAAGACCCTTTCGAAGTTCCAGAAGTTAGGTGTCATTAGTCTCCAGACGCCTCATCGGAAATAGGCCTCATCTAGCCTGGAAGGGAGAACTTCCTGGATTTTCTCGAGGTGCGGCAGGTGTTCTCGAGTTACGACGGGTACCACAGGGACCCGCCCTGATGGCCTCAGGAGAGGCCAGTCCCCATGCGAGTTGCTAGGGGGCCTCTCGGGATTCCTCTCCCGTCGATACCGGGGCCAAAAACCTTGTGTGGAGTCAGGGCCAGAACCGAGGATTCCTCTCAGGGGCTGACATGGATCTTTGGGTACTTCTAGAGTCTCCCCAGGGGAGTCAGGCCTCGTTTCGAGTGGGGGCATGCACGTGCGCTTTCCTTCCAGGCTGTAGCAGCAATGTCACGCTTCCCGTCGCGTGGATCAAATGATCTGTGGTTTTCTCTCGAGGCTTTCCCTCGAGGCTTTCCCACAGGGCTGTCCCACGTGCCACCGTGGTGTGAATCGATCCTCGGCGTGAAAGATGAGCCAGTGAAGGGCAAAGAGGTTCCTCTGGAATGGACTGAGACATCTGAGGGACTCTTGGAATGGTGGTACGACCATGGAGTTCCTCTCGCCTTTCCTGTTGAGAGTGCCTCCTCTTGAGATGCGACGGGAACGCTGGGAATTCATTCCCGTTGAAAGCAGGGAAAGGATCCCTCATCTCGAGCTACGAGGGGGAAACGGGGCTCCTCTGGATGTGGGCGGGACCATCGTGCTTCCTCTCGAGTGGAGACGGGTATGTCGGTGAACTTCTTGAGTTGCAGCAAGGGTGTGAAAGACCCTTTCGAAGTTCCAGAGGTTAGGTGTCATTAGGCTCCAGACGCCTCATCAGAAATAGGCCTCATCTCGCCTGGAAGGGAGAACTTCCTGGATTTTCTCGAGTTGCGGCAGGTGTTCTCGAGTTACGACGGGGACCTCAGGGAGCCGCCCTGGTGGCCTCAGGAGAGGCCAGTCCCCATGCGATTTGCTAGGGGGCCTCTCGGGATTCCTCTCCCGTCGATACTGTGGCCAAAAACCTTGTGTGGAGTCAGGGCCAGAACCGAGGATTCCTCTCAGGGGCTGACATGGATCTTTGGGTACTTCTAGAGTCTCCCGAGGGTAGTCAGGCCTCGTCTCGAGTGGGGGCATGCACGTGCGCTTTCCTTCCAGGCTGTAGCAGCAATGTCACACTTCACGTCGCGTGGATCAAAGGATCTGTTGTTTTCCCTCGAGGCTTTCCCTCGAGGCTTTCCCACAGGGCTGTCCCACGTGCCACCGTGGTGTGAGTCGATCCTCGGCGTGAAAGATGAGCCAGCGCAGGGCAAAGAGGTTCCTCTGGAATGGACTGAGACATCTGGGGGACTCGTGGAATGGTCGTACGACCATGGAGTTCCTCTCGCCTTTCCTGTTGAGAGTGCCTCCTCTTGAGATGCGATGGGAACGCCGGGAATTCTTTCCCGTTGAACGCAGGGAAAGGATCCCTCATCTCGAGCTACGAGGGGGAAACGGGGCTCCTCTGGATGTGGGCGGGACCATCGTGCTTCCTCGCGAGTGGAGACGGGTATGGCGGTGAACTTCTTGAGTCGCAGCAAGGGTGTGAAAGACCCTTTCGAAGTTCCAGAGTTTAGGTGTCATTAGTCTCCAAACGCCTCATCGGAAATAGGATTCTTCTCGCCTGGAAGGGAGAACTTCCTGGATTTTCTAGAGTTGCGACAGGTGTTCTCGAGTTACGACGGAGACCTCAGGGACCCGCCCTGGTGGCCTCAGGAGAGGCCAGTCCCCATTCGAGTTGCTAGGGGGCCTCTCGGGATTCCTCTCCCGTCGATACCGGGGCCAAAAACCTTGTGTGGAGTCAGGTCCGGAACCGAGGATTCCTCTCAGGGGTTTACATGGATCTTTGGGTACTTCTGGAGTCTCCCCAGGGGAGTCAGGCCTCGTCTCGAGTGGGGGCATGCACGTGCGCTTTCCTTCCAGGCTGTAGCAGCAATGTCACGCTTCCCGTCGCGTGGATCAAAGGATCTGTGGTTTTCCCTCGAGGCTTTCCCTCGAGGCTTTCCCACAGGGCTGTCCCACGTGCCACCGTGGTGTGAGTCGATTCTCGGCGTGAAAGATGAGACAGTGCAGGGCAAAGAGGTTCCTCTGGAATGGACTGAGACATCTGGGGGACTCTTGGAGTGGTGGTACGACCATGGAGTTCCTCTCGCCTTTCCTTTTGAGAGTGCCTCCTCTTGAGATGCGACGGGAACGCTGGGAATTCTTTCCCGTTGAAAGAAGGGAAAGGATCCCTCATCTCGAGCTACGAGGGGGAAACGGGGCTCCTCTGGATGTGGGCGGGACCCTCGTGATTCCTCTCGAGTGGAGACGGGTATGGCGGTGAACTTCTTGAGTTGCAGCAAGGGTGTGAAAGACCCTTTCGAAGTTCCAGAGGTTACGTGTCAGTCTCCAGACTCCTCATCGGAAATAGACCTCATCTCGCCTGGAAGGGAGAACTTCCTGGATTTTCTCGAGTTGCGGCAGGTGTTCTCGAGTTAAGACGGGGACCTCAGGGACCCGCCCTGGTGGCCTCAGGAGAGGCCAGTCCCCATGCGAGTTGCTAGGGGGCCTCTCGGGATTCCTCTCCCGTCGATACCGGGGCCAAAAACCTTGTGTGGAGTCAGGGCCAGAACCGAGGATTCCTCTCAGGGGCTGACATGGATCTTTGGGTACTTCTAGAGTCTCCCGAGGGTAGTCAGGCCTCGTCTCGAGTGGGGGCATGCACGTGCGCTTTCCTTCCAGGCTGTAGCAGCAATGTCACGCTTCCCGTCGCGTGGATCAAAGGATTTGTGGTTTTCCCTCCAGGCTTTCCCTCGAGGCTTTCCCACAGGGCTGTCCCACGTGCCACCGTGGTGTGAGTCGATCCTCGGCGTGAAAGATGAGCCAGTGCAGGGCAAAGAGGTTCCTCTGGAATGGACTGAGACATCTGGGGGACTCTTGGAATGGTGGTACGACCATGGAGTTCCTCTCGCCTTTCCTGTTGAGAGTGCCTCCTCTTGAGATGCGACGGGAATGCCGGGAATTCTTTCCCGTTGAAAGCAGGGAAAGGATCCCTCATCTCGAGCTACGAGGGGGAAACGGGGCTCCTCTGGATGTGGGCGGGACCATCGTGCTTTCTCTCGTGTGGAGACGGGTATGGCGGTAAACTTCTTGAGTTGCAGCAACGGTGTGAAAGACCCTTTCGAAGTTCCAGAAGTTAGGTGTCATTAGTCTCCAGACGCCTCATCGGAAATAGGCCTCATCTAGCCTGGAAGGGAGAACTTCCTGGATTTTCTCGAGGTGCGGCAGGTGTTCTCGAGTTACGACGGGTACCACAGGGACCCGCGCTGATGGCCTCAGGAGAGGCCAGTCCCCATGCGAGTTGCTAGGGGGCCTCTCGGGATTCCTCTCCCGTCGATACCGGGGCCAAAAACCTTGTGTGGAGTCAGGGCCAGAACCGAGGATTCCTCTCAGGGGCTGACATGGATCTTTGGGTACTTCTAGAGTCTCCCCAGGGGAGTCAGGCCTCGTTTCGAGTGGGGGCATGCACGTGCGCTTTCCTTCCAGGCTGTAGCAGCAATGTCACGCTTCCCGTCGCGTGGATCAAATGATCTGTGGTTTTCTCTCGAGGCTTTCCCTCGAGGCTTTCCCACAGGGCTGTCCCACGTGCCACCGTGGTGTGAATCGATCCTCGGCGTGAAAGATGAGCCAGTGAAGGGCAAAGAGGTTCCTCTGGAATGGACTGAGACATCTGAGGGACTCTTGGAATGGTGGTACGACCATGGAGTTCCTCTCGCCTTTCCTGTTGAGAGTGCCTCCTCTTGAGATGCGACGGGAACGCTGGGAATTCATTCCCGTTGAAAGCAGGGAAAGGATCCCTCATCTCGAGCTACGAGGGGGAAACGGGGCTCCTCTGGATGTGGGCGGGACCATCGTGCTTCCTCTCGAGTGGAGACGGGTATGTCGGTGAACTTCTTGAGTTGCAGCAAGGGTGTGAAAGACCCTTTCGAAGTTCCAGAGGTTAGGTGTCATTAGGCTCCAGACGCCTCATCAGAAATAGGCCTCATCTCGCCTGGAAGGGAGAACTTCCTGGATTTTCTCGAGTTGCGGCAGGTGTTCTCGAGTTACGACGGGGACCTCAGGGAGCCGCCCTGGTGGCCTCAGGAGAGGCCAGTCCCCATGCGATTTGCTAGGGGGCCTCTCGGGATTCCTCTCCCGTCGATACTGTGGCCAAAAACCTTGTGTGGAGTCAGGGCCAGAACCGAGGATTCCTCTCAGGGGCTGACATGGATCTTTGGGTACTTCTAGAGTCTCCCGAGGGTAGTCAGGCCTCGTCTCGAGTGGGGGCATGCACGTGCGCTTTCCTTCCAGGCTGTAGCAGCAATGTCACGCTTCACGTCGCGTGGATCAAAGGATCTGTTGTTTTCCCTCGAGGCTTTCCCTCGAGGCTTTCCCACAGGGCTGTCCCACGTGCCACCGTGGTGTGAGTCGATCCTCGGCGTGAAAGATGAGCCAGCGCAGGGCAAAGAGGTTCCTCTGGAATGGACTGAGACATCTGGGGGACTCTTGGAATGGTGGTACGACCATGGAGTTCATCTCGCCTTTCCTGTTGAGAGTGCCTCCTCTTGAGATGCGACGGGAATGCCGGGAATTCTTTCCCGTTGAAAGCAGGGAAAGGATCCCTCATCTCGAGCTACGAGGGGGAAACGGGGCTCCTCTGGATGTGGGCGGGACCATCGTGCTTTCTCTCGTGTGGAGACGGGTATGGCGGTAAACTTCTTGAGTTGCAGCAAGGGTGTGAAAGACCCTTTCGAAGTTCCAGAGGTTAGGTGTCGTTAGTCTCCAAACGCCTCATCGGAAATAGGCCTCATCTAGCCTGGAAGGGAGAACTTCCTGGATTTTCTCGAGGTGCGGCAGGTGTTCTCGAGTTACGACGGGTACCACAGGGACCCGCCCTGATGGCCTCAGGAGAGGCCAGTCCCCATGCGAGGTGCTAGGGGGCCTCTCGGGATTCCTCTCCCGTCGACACCGGGGCCAAAAACCTTGTGTGGAGTCAGGGCCAGAACCGAGGATTCCTCTCAGGGGCTGACATGGATCTTTGGGTACTTCTAGAGTCTCCCCAGGGGAGTCAGGCCTCGTCTCGAGTGGGGGCATGCACGTGCGCTTTCCTTCCAGGCTGTAGCAGCAATGTCACGCTTCCCGTCGCGTGGATCAAATGATCTGTGGTTTTCTCTCGAGGCTTTCCCTCGAGGCTTTCCCACAGGGCTGTCCCACGTGCCACCGTGGTGTGAGTCGATCCTCGGCGTGAAAGATGAGCCAGTGCAGGGCAAAGAGGTTCCTCTGGAATGGACTGAGACATCTGAGGGACTCTTGGAATGGTGGTACGACCATGGAGTTCCTCTCGCCTTTCCTGTTGAGAGTGCCTCCTCTTGAGATGCGACGGGAATGCCGGGAATTCTTTCCCGTTGAAAGCAGGGAAAGGATCCCTCATCTCGAGCTACCAGGGGGAAACGGGGCTCCTCTGGATGTGGGCGGGACCATCGTGCTTCCTCTCGAGTGGAGACGGGTATGGCGGTGAACTTCCTGAGTTGCAGCAAGGGTGTGAAAGACCCTTTCGAAGTTCCAGAGGTTACGTGTCAGTCTCCAGACGCCTCATCGGAAATAGACCTCATCTCGCCTGGAAGGGAGAACTTCCTGGATTTTCTCGAGGTGCGGCAGGTGTTCTCGAGTTACGACTGGTACCACAGGGACCCGCCCTGATGGCCTCAGGAGAGGCCAGTCCCCATGCGTGTTGCTAGGGGGCCTCTCGGGATTCCTCTCCCGTCGATACTGGGGCCAAATACCTTGTGTGGAGTCAGGGCCGGAACCGAGGATTCCTCTCAGGGGCTGACATGGATCTTTGGGTACTTCTGGAGTCTCCCAAGGGGAGTCAGGCCTCGTCTCGAGTGGGGGCATGCACGTGCGCTTTCCTTCCAGGCTGTTGCAGCAATGTCACGCTTCCCGTCGCGTGGATCAAAGTATCTGTGTTTTTCCCTCTAGGCTTTCCCTCGAGGCTTTCCCACAGGGCTGTCCCACGTGCCACCGTGGTGTGAGTCGATTCTCGGCGTGAAAGATGAGCCAGTGCAGGGCAAAGAGGTTCCTCTGGAATGGACTGAGACATCTGGGGGACTCTTGGAATGGTGGTACGACCATGGAGTTCCTCTCGCCTTTCCTGTTGAGAGTGCCTCCTCTTGAGATGCGACGGGAATGCCGGGAATTCTTTCCCGTTGAAAGCAGGGAAAGGATCCCTCATCTCGAGCTACGAGGGGGAAACGGGGCTCCTCTGGATGTGGGCGGGACCATCGTGCTTTCTCTCGTGTGGAGACGGGTATGGCGGTAAACTTCTTGAGTTGCAGCAAGGGTGTGAAAGACCCTTTCGAAGTTCCAGAGGTTAGGTGTCATTAGTCTCCAGACGCCTCATCAGAAATAGGCCTCATCTCGCCTGGAAGGGAGAACTTCCTGGATTTTCTCGAGTTGCGGCAGGTGTTCTCGAGTTACGACGGGGACCTCAGGGACCCGCCCTGGTGGCCTCAGGAAAGGCCAGTCCCCATGCGAGTTGCTAGGGGGCCTCTCGGGATTCCTCTCCCATCGATACCGGGGCCAAAAACCTTGTGTGGAGTCACGGCCGGAACCGAGGATTCCTCTCAGGGGCTGACATGGATCTTTGGGTACTTCTGGAGTCTCCCCAGGGGAGTCAGGCCTCGTCTCGAGTGGGGGCATGCACGTGTGCTTTCCTTCCAGGCTGTAGCAGCAATGTCACGCTTCCCGTCGCGTGGATCAAAGGATCTGTGGTTTTCCCTCGAGGCTTTCCCTCGAGGCTTTCCCACAGGGCTGTCCCACGTGCCACCGTGGTGTGAGTCGATCCTCGGCGTGAAAGATGAGCCAGTGCAGGGCAAAGAGGTTCCTCTGGAATGGACTGAGACATCTGGGGGACTCTTGGAATGGTGGTACGACCATGGAGTTCCTCTCGCCTTTCCTGTTGAGAGTGCCTCCTCTTGAGATGCGACGGGAACGCCGGGAATTCTTTCCCGTTGATAGCAGGGAAAGGATCCCTCATCTCGAGCTACGAGGGGGAAACGGGGCTCCTCTGGATGTGGGCGGGACCATCGTGCTTCCTCTCGAGTGGACACGGGTATGTCGGTGAACTTCTTGAGTTGCAGCAAGGGTGTGAAAGACCCTTTCGAAGTTCCAGAGGTTAGGTGTCATTAGTCTCCAGACGCCTCATCGGAAATAGGCCTCATCTCGCCTAGAAGGGAGAACTTCCTGGATTTTCTCGAGGTGCGGCAGGTGTTTTCGAGTTACGACGGGTACCACAGGGACCCGCCCTGATGGCCTCAGGAGAGGCCAGTCCCCATGCGAGTTGCTAGGGGGCCTCTCGGGATTCCTCTCCCGTCGATACCGGCGCCAAAAACCTTGTGTGGAGTCAGGGCCAGAACCGAGGATTCCTCTCAGGGGCTGACATGGATCTTTGGGTACTTCTGGAGTCTCCCCAGGGGAGTCAGGCCTCGTCTCGAGTGGGGGCATGCACGTGCGCTTTCCTTCCAGGCTGTAGCAGCAATGTCACGCTTCCCGTCGCGTGGATCAAAGGATCTGTGGTTTTCCCTCGAGGCTTTCCCTCGAGGCTTTCCCACAGGGCTGTCCCACGTGCCACCGTGGTGTGAGTCGATCCTCGGCGTGAAAGATGAGCCAGTGCAGGGCAAAGAGGTTCCTCTGGAATGGACTGAGACATCTGGGGGACTCTTGGAATGGTGGTACGACCATGGAGTTCCTCTCGCCTTTCCTGTTGAGAGTGCCTCCTCTTGAGATGCGACGGGAACGCCGGGAATTCTTTCCCGTTGGAAGCAGGGAAAGGATCCCTCATCTCGAGCTACGAGGGGGAAATGGGGCTCCTCGGGATGTGGGCGGGACCATCGTGCTTCCTCTCGAGTGGACACGGGTATGTCGGTGAACTTCTTGAGTTGCAGCAAGGGTGTGAAAGACCCTTTCGAAGTTCCAGAGGTTAGGTGTCATTAGTCTCCAGACGCCTCATTGGAAATAGGCCTCATCTAGCCTAGAAGGGAGAACTTCCTGGATTTCCTCGAGGTGCGGCAGGTGTTCTCGAGTTACGACGGGTACCACAGGGACCCGCCCTGATGGCCTCAGGAGAAGCCAGTCCCCATGCGAGTTGCTAGGGGGCCTCTCGGGATTCCTCTCCCGTCGATACCGGGGCCAAAAACCTTGTGTGGAGTCAGGGCCAGAACCGAGGATTCCTCTCAGGGGCTGACATGGATCTTTGGGTACTTCTGGAGTCTCCCCAGGGGAGTCAGGCCTCGTCTCGAGCGGGGGCATGCACGTGCGCTTTCCTTCCAGGCTGTAGCAGCAATGTCAAGATTCCTGTCGCGTGGATCAAAGGATCTGTGGTTTTCCCTCGAGGCTTTCCCTCGAGGCTTTCCCACAGGGCTGTCCCACGTACCACCGTGGTGTGGGTCGATCCTCGGCGTGAAAGATGAGCCAGTGCAGGGCAAAGAGGTTCCTCTGGAATGGACTGAGACATCTGGGGGACTCTTGGAATGGTGGTACGACCATGGAGTTCCTCTCGCCTTTCCTGTTGAGAGTGCCTCCTCTTGAGATGCGACGGGAATGCCGGGAATTCTTTCCCGTTGAAAGCAGGGAAAGGATCCCTCATCTCAAGCTACGAGGGGGAAACGGGGCTCCTCGGGATGTGGGCGGGACCATCGTGCTTCCTCTCGAGTGGACACGGGTATGTCGGTGAACTTCTTGAGTTGCAGCAAGGGTGTGAAAGACCCTTTCGAAGTTCCAGAGGTTAGGTGTCATTAGTCTCCAGACGCCTCATCGGAAATAGGCCTCATCTAGCCTGGAAGGGAGAACTTCCTGGATTTTCTCGAGGTGCGGCAGGTGTTCTCGAGTTACGACGGGTACCACAGGGACCCGCCCTGATGGCCTCAGGAGAGGCCAGTCCCCATGCGAGTTGCTAGTGGGCCTCTCGGGATTCCACTCCCGTCGATACCGGGGCCAAAAACCTTATGTGGAGTCAGGGCCAGAACCGAGGATTCCTCTCAGGGGCTGACATGGATCTTTGGGTACTTCTGGAGTCTCCCCAGAGGAGTCAGGCCTCGTCTCGAGTGGGGGCATGCACGTGCGCTTTCCTTCCAGGCTGTAGCAGCAATGTCAAGCTTCCTGTCGCGTGGATCAAAGGATCTGTGGTTTTCCCTCGAGGCTTTCCCTCGAGGCTTTCCCACAGGGCTGTCCCACGTGCCACCGTGGTGTGAGTCGATCCTCGGCGTGAAAGATGAGCCAGTGCAGGGCAAAGAGGTTCCTCTGGAATGGACTGAGACATCTGGGGGACTCTTGGAATGGTGGTACGACCATGGAGTTCCTCTCGCCTTTCCTGTTGAGAGTGCCTCCTCTTGAGATGCGACGGGAATGCCGGGAATTCTTTCCCGTTGAAAGCAGGGAAAGGATCCCTCATCTCAAGCTACGAGGGGGAAACGGGGCTCCTCTGGATGTGGGCGGGACCATCGTGCTTCCTCTCGTGTGGAAACGGGTTTGGCGATAAACTTCTTGAGTTGCAGCAAGGGTGTGAAAGACCCTTTCGAAGTTCCAGAGGTTAGGTGTCATTAGTCTCCAGACGCCTCATCGGAAATAGGCCTCATCTCGCCTGGAAGGGAGAACTTCCTGGATTTTCTCGAGTTGCGGCAGGTGTTCCCGAGTTACGACGGGGACCTCAGGGACCCGCCTTGGTGGCCTCAGGAGAGGCAAGTCCCCATGCGAGTTGCTAGGGGGCCTCTCGGGATTCCTCTCCCGTCGATACCGGGGCCAAAAACCTTGTGTGGAGTCAGGGCCGGAACCGAGGATTCCTCTCAGGGGCTGACATGGATCTTTGGGTACTTCTGGAGTCTCCCCAGGGGAGTCAGGCCTCGTCTCGAGTGGGGGCATGCACGTGTGCTTTCCTTCCAGGCTGTAGCAGCAATGTCACGCTTCCCGTCGCGTGGATCAAAGGATCTGTGGTTTTCCCTCGAGGCTTTCCCTCGAGGCTTTCCCACAGGGCTGTCCCACGTGCCACCGTGGTGTGAGTCGATCCTCGGCGTGAAAGATGAGCCAGTGCAGGGCAAAGGGGTTCCTCTGGAATGGACTGAGACATCTGGGGGACTCTTGGAATGGTGGTACGACCATGGAGTTCCTCTCGCCTTTCCTGTTGAGAATGCCTCCTCTTGAGATGCGACGGGAACGCCGGGAATTCTTTCCCGTTGAAAGCAGGGAAAGGATCCCTCATCTCGAGCTCCGAGGGGGAAACGGGGCTCCTCTGGATGTGGGCGGGACCATCGTGCTTCCTCCCGAGTGGACACGGGTATGGCGGTGAACTTCTTGAGTTGCAGCAAGGGTGTGAAAGACCCTTTCGAAGTTCCAGAGGTTAGGTGTCATTAGTCTCCAGAGGCCTCATCGGAAATAGGCCTCATCTCGCCTGGAAGGGAGAACTTCCTGGATTTTTTCGAGTTGCGGCAGGTGTTCTCGAGTTACGACGGGGACCTCAGGGACCCGCCCTGGTGGCCTCAGGAGAGGCCAGTCCCCATGCGAGTTGCTAGGGGGCCTCTCGGGATTCCTCTCCCGTCGATACCGGGGCCAAAAGCCTTGTGTGGAGTCAGGGCCGGAACCGAGCATTCCTCTCAGGGGTTACATGGATCTTTGGGTACTTCTGGAGTCTCCCCAGGGGAGTCAGGCCTCGTCTCGAGTGGGGGCATGCACGTGCGCTTTCCTTCCAGGCTGTAGCAGCAATGTCACGCTTCCCGTCGTGTGGATCAAAGGATCTGTGGTTTTCCCTCGAGGCTTTCCCTCGAGGCTTTCCCACAGGGCTGTCCCACGTGCCACCGTGGTGTGAGTCGATCCTCGGCGTGAAAGATGAGCCAGTGCAGGGCAAAGAGGTTCCTCTGGAATGGACTGAGACATCTGGGGGACTCTTGGAATGGTGGTACGACCATGGAGTTCCTCTCGCCTTTCCTGTTGAGAGTGACTCCTCTTGAGTTGTGACGGGAACGCCGGGAATTCTTTCCCGTTGAAAGCAGGGAAAGGATCCCTCATCTCGAGCTACGAGGGGGAAACGGGGCTCCTCGGGATGTGGGCGGGACCATCGTGCTTCCTCTCGAGTGGACACGGGTATGTCGGTGAACTTCTTGAGTTGCAGCAAGGGTGTGAAAGACCCTTTAGAAGTTCCAGAGGTTAGGTGTCATTAGTCTCCAGACGCCTCATCGGAAATAGGCCTCATCTAGCCTGGAAGGGAGAACTTCCTGGATTTTCTCGAGGTGCGGCAGGTGTTCTCGAGTTACGACGGGTACCACAGGGACCCGCCCTGATGGCCTCAGGAGAGGCCAGTTCCCATGCGAGTTGCTAGGGGGCCTCCCGGGATTCCTCTCCAGTCGATACCGGGGCCAAAAACCTTGTGTGGAGTCAGGGCCAGAACCGACGATTCCTCTCAGGGGCTGACATGGATCTTTGGGTACTTCTGGAGTCTCCCCAGGGGACTCAGGCCTCGTCTCGAGTGGGGGCATGCACGTGCGCTTTCCTTCCAGGCTGTAGCAGCAATGTCACGCTTCCCGTCGCGTGGATCAAATGATATGTGGTTTTCCCTCGAGGCTTTCCCTCGAGGCTTTCACACAGGGCTGTCCCATGTGCCACCGTGGTGTGAGTCGATCCTCGGAGTGAAAGATGAGCCAGTGCAGGGCAAAGAGGTTCCTCTGGAATGGACTGAGACATCTGGGGGACTCTTGGAATGGTGGTACGACCATGGAGTTCCTCTCGCCTTTCCTGTTGAGAGTGCCTCCACTTGAGATGCGACGGGAACGCTGGGAATTCTTTCCCGTTGAAAGCAGGGAAAGGATCCCTCATCTCGAGCTACGAGGGGTAAACGGGGCTCCTCTGGATGTGGGCGGGACCATCGTGCTTCCTCTCGAGTGGAGACGGGTATGGCGGTGAACTTCCTGAGTTGCAGCAAGGGTGTGAAAGACCCTTTCGAAGTTCCAGAGGTTACGTGTCAGTCTCCAGACGCCTCATCGGAAATAGACCTCATCTCGCCTGGAAGGGAGAACTTCCTGGATTTTCTCGAGGTGCGGCAGGTGTTCTCGAGTTACGACTGGTACCACAGGGACCCGCCCTGATGGCCTCAGGAGAGGCCAGTCCCCATGCGTGTTGCTAGGGGGCCTCTCGGGATTCCTCTCCCGTCGATACTGGGGCCAAATACCTTGTGTGGAGTCAGGGCCGGAACCGAGGATTCCTCTCAGGGGCTGACATGGATCTTTGGGTACTTCTGGAGTCTCCCCAGGGGAGTCAGGCCTCGTCTCGAGTGGGGGCATGCACGTGCGCTTTCCTTCCAGGCTGTTGCAGCAATGTCACGCTTCCCGTCGCGTGGATCAAAGTATCTGTGTTTTTCCCTCGAGGCTTTCCCTCGAGGCTTTCCCACAGGGCTGTCCCACGTGCCACCGTGGTGTGAGTCGATTCTCGGCGTGAAAGATGAGCCAGTGCAGGGCAAAGAGGTTCCTCTGGAATGGACTGAGACATCTGGGGGACTCTTGGAATGGTGGTACGACCATGGAGTTCCTCTCGCCTTTCCTGTTGAGAGTGCCTCCTCTTGAGATGCGACGGGAATGCCGGGAATTCTTTCCCGTTGAAAGCAGGGAAAGGATCCCTCATCTCGAGCTACGAGGGGGAAACGGGGCTCCTCTGGATGTGGGCGGGACCATCGTGCTTTCTCTCGTGTGGAGACGGGTATGGCGGTAAACTTCTTGAGTTGCAGCAAGGGTGTGAAAGACACTTTCGAAGTTCCAGAGGTTAGGTGTCATTAGTCTCCAGACGCCTCATCAGAAATAGGCCTCATCTCGCCTGGAAGGGAGAACTTCCTGGATTTTCTCGAGTTGCGGCAGGTGTTCTCGAGTTACGACGGGGACCTCAGGGACCCGCCCTGGTGGCCTCAGGAGAGGCCAGTCCCCATGCGAGTTGCTAGGGGGCCTCTCGGGATTCCTCTCCCATCGATACCGGGGCCAAATACCTTGTGTGGAGTCAGGGCCGGAACCGAGGATTCCTCTCAGGGGCTGACATGGATCTTTGGGTACTTCTGGAGTCTCCCCAGGGGAGTCAGGCCTCGTCTCGAGTGGGGGCATGCACGTGCGCTTTTCTTTCAGGCTGTAGCAGCAATGTCACGCTTCCCGTCGCGTGGATCAAATGATCTGTGGTTTTCCCTCGAGGCTTTCCCTCGAGGCTTTCCCACAGGGCTGTCCCACGTGCCACCGTGGTGTGAGTCGATCCTCGGCGTGAAAGATGAGCCAGTGCAGGGCAAAGGGGTTCCTCTGGAATGGACTGAGACATCTGGGGGACTCTTGGAATGGTGGTACGACCATGGAGTTCCTCTCGCCTTTCCTGTTGAGAGTGCCTCCTCTTGAGATGCGACGGGAACGCCGGGAATTCTTTCCCGTTGAAAGCAGGGAAAGTATCCCTCATCTCGAGCTCCGAGGGGGAAACGGGGCTCCTCTCGATGTGGGCGGGACCATCGTGCTTCCTCCCGAGTGGACACGGGTATGGCGGTGAACTTCTTTAGTTGCAGCAAGGGTGTGAAAGACCCTTTCGAAGTTCCAGAGGTTAGGTGTCATTAGTCTCCAGACGCCTCATCGGAAATAGGCCTCATCTCGCCTGGAAGGGAGAACTTCCTGGATTTTCTCGAGTTGCGGCAGGTGTTCTCGAGTTACGACGGGGACCTCAGGGACCCGCCCTGGTGGCCTCAGTAGAGGCCAGTCCCCACGCGAGTTGCTAGGGGGCCTCTCGGGATTCCTCTCCCGTCGATACCGGGGCCAAAAGCCTTGTGTGGAGTCAGGGCCGGAATCGAGCATTCCTCTCAGGGGTTACATGGATCTTTGGGTACTTCTGGAGTCTCCCCAGGGGAGTCAGGCCTCGTCTCGAGTGGGGGCATGCACGTGCGCTTTCCTTCCAGGCTGTAGCAGCAATGTCACGCTTCCCATCGCGAGGATTAAAGGATCTGTGGTTTTCCCTCGAGGCTTTCCCTCGAGGCTTTCCCACAGGGCTGTCCCACGTGCCACCGTGGTGTGAGTCGATCCTCGGCGTGAAAGATGAGCCAGTGCAGGGCAAAGAGGTTCCTCTGGAATGGACTGAGACATCTGGGGGACTCTTGGAGTGGTGGTACGACCATGGAGTTCCTCTCGCCTTTCCTTTTGAGAGTGCCTCCTCTTGAGATGCGACGGGAACGCTGGGAATTCTTTCCCGTTGAAAGCAGGGAAAGGATCCCTCATCTCGAGCTACGAGGGGGAAACGGGGCTCCTCTGGATGTGGGCGGGACCCTCGTGATTCCTCTCGAGTGGAGACGGGTATGGCGGTGAACTTCTTGAGTTGCAGCAAGGGTGTGAAAGACCCTTTCGAAGTTCCAGAGGTTACGTGTCAGTCTCCAGACTCCTCATCGGAAATAGACCTCATCTCGCCTGGAAGGGAGAACTTCCTGGATTTTCTCGAGTTGCGGCAGGTGTTCTCGAGTTAAGACGGGGACCTCAGGGACCCGCCCTGGTGGCCTCAGGAGAGGCCAGTCCCCATGCGAGTTGCTAGGGGGCCTCTCGGGATTCCTCTCCCGTCGATACCGGGGCCAAAAACCTTGTGTGGAGTCAGGGCCAGAACCGAGGATTCCTCTCAGGGGCTGACATGGATCTTTGGGTACTTCTAGAGTCTCCCGAGGGTAGTCAGGCCTCGTCTCGAGTGGGGGCATGCACGTGCGCTTTCCTTCCAGGCTGTAGCAGCAATGTCACGCTTCCCGTCGCGTGGATCAAAGGATCTGTGGTTTTCCCTCGAGGCTTTCCCTCGAGGCTTTCCCACAGGGCTGTCCCACGTGCCACCGTGGTGTGAGTCGATCCTCGGCGTGAAAGATGAGCCAGTGCAGGGCAAAGAGGTTCCTCTGGAATGGACTGAGACATCTGGGGGACTCTTGGAATGGTGGTACGACCATGGAGTTCCTCTCGCCTTTCCTGTTGAGAGTGCCTCCTCTTGAGATGCGACGGGAATGCCGGGAATTCTTTCCCGTTGAAAGCAGGGAAAGGATCCCTCATCTCGAGCTACGAGGGGGAAACGGGGCTCCTCTGGATGTGGGCGGGACCATCGTGCTTTCTCTCGTGTGGAGACGGGTATGGCGGTAAACTTCTTGAGTTGCAGCAAGGGTGTGAAAGACCCTTTCGAAGTTCCAGAGGTTAGGTGTCGTTAGTCTCCAGACGCCTCATCGGAAATAGGCCTCATCTAGCCTGGAAGGGAGAACTTCCTGGATTTTCTCGAGGTGCGGCAGGTGTTCTCGAGTTACGACGGGTACCACAGGGACCCGCCCTGATGGCCTCAGGAGAGGCCAGTCCCCATGCGAGGTGCTAGGGGGCCTCTCGGGATTCCTCTCCCGTCGACACCGGGGCCAAAAACCTTGTGTGGAGTCAGGGCCAGAACCGAGGATTCCTCTCAGGGGCTGACATGGATCTTTGGGTACTTCTAGAGTCTCCCCAGGGGAGTCAGGCCTCGTCTCGAGTGGGGGCATGCACGTGCGCTTTCCTTCCAGGCTGTAGCAGCAATGTCACGCTTCCCGTCGCGTGGATCAAATGATCTGTGGTTTTCTCTCGAGGCTTTCCCTCGAGGCTTTCCCACAGGGCTGTCCCACGTGCCACCGTGGTGTGAGTCGATCCTCGGCGTGAAAGATGAGCCAGTGCAGGGCAAAGAGGTTCCTCTGGAATGGACTGAGACATCTGAGGGACTCTTGGAATGGTGGTACGACCATGGAGTTCCTCTCGCCTTTCCTGTTGAGAGTGCCTCCTCTTGAGATGCGACGGGAATGCCGGGAATTCTTTCCCGTTGAAAGCAGGGAAAGGATCCCTCATCTCGAGCTACCAGGGGGAAACGGGGCTCCTCTGGATGTGGGCGGGACCATCGTGCTTCCTCTCGAGTGGAGACGGGTATGGCGGTGAACTTCCTGAGTTGCAGCAAGGGTGTGAAAGACCCTTTCGAAGTTCCAGAGGTTACGTGTCAGTCTCCAGACGCCTCATCGGAAATAGACCTCATCTCGCCTGGAAGGGAGAACTTCCTGGATTTTCTCGAGGTGCGGCAGGTGTTCTCGAGTTACGACTGGTACCACAGGGACCCGCCCTGATGGCCTCAGGAGAGGCCAGTCCCCATGCGTGTTGCTAGGGGGCCTCTCGGGATTCCTCTCCCGTCGATACTGGGGCCAAATACCTTGTGTGGAGTCAGGGCCGGAACCGAGGATTCCTCTCAGGGGCTGACATGGATCTTTGGGTACTTCTGGAGTCTCCCAAGGGGAGTCAGGCCTCGTCTCGAGTGGGGGCATGCACGTGCGCTTTCCTTCCAGGCTGTTGCAGCAATGTCACGCTTCCCGTCGCGTGGATCAAAGTATCTGTGTTTTTCCCTCTAGGCTTTCCCACGAGGCTTTCCCACAGGGCTGTCCCACGTGCCACCGTGGTGTGAGTCGATTCTCGGCGTGAAAGATGAGCCAGTGCAGGGCAAAGAGGTTCCTCTGGAATGGACTGAGACATCTGGGGGACTCTTGGAATGGTGGTACGACCATGGAGTTCCTCTCGCCTTTCCTGTTGAGAGTGCCTCCTCTTGAGATGCGACGGGAATGCCGGGAATTCTTTCCCGTTGAAAGCAGGGAAAGGATCCCTCATCTCGAGCTACGAGGGGGAAACGGGGCTCCTCTGGATGTGGGCGGGACCATCGTGCTTTCTCTCGTGTGGAGACGGGTATGGCGGTAAACTTCTTGAGTTGCAGCAAGGGTGTGAAAGACCCTTTCGAAGTTCCAGAGGTTAGGTGTCATTAGTCTCCAGACGCCTCATCAGAAATAGGCCTCATCTCGCCTGGAAGGGAGAACTTCCTGGATTTTCTCGAGTTGCGGCAGGTGTTCTCGAGTTACGACGGGGACCTCAGGGACCCGCCCTGGTGGCCTCAGGAGAGGCCAGTCCCCATGCGAGTTGCTAGGGGGCCTCTCGGGATTCCTCTCCCATCGATACCGGGGCCAAAAACCTTGTGTGGAGTCACGGCCGGAACCGAGGATTCCTCTCAGGGGCTGACATGGATCTTTGGGTACTTCTGGAGTCTCCCCAGGGGAGTCAGGCCTCGTCTCGAGTGGGGGCATGCACGTGTTCTTTCCTTCCAGGCTGTAGCAGCAATGTCACGCTTCCCGTCGCGTGGATCAAAGGATCTGTGGTTTTCCCTCGAGGCTTTCCCTCGAGGCTTTCCCACAGGGCTGTCCCACGTGCCACCGTGGTGTGAGTCGATCCTCGGCGTGAAAGATGAGCCAGTGCAGGGCAAAGAGGTTCCTCTGGAATGGACTGAGACATCTGGGGGACTCTTGGAATGGTGGTACGACCATGGAGTTCCTCTCGCCTTTCCTGTTGAGAATGCCTCCTCTTGAGATGCGACGGGAACGCCGGGAATTCTTTCCCGTTGATAGCAGGGAAAGGATCCCTCATCTCGAGCTACGAGGGGGAAACGGGGCTCCTCGGCATGTGGGCGGGACCATCGTGCTTCCTCTCGAGTGGACACGGGTATGTCGGTGAACTTCTTGAGTTGCAGCAAGGGTGTGAAAGACCCTTTCGAAGTTCCAGAGGTTAGGTGTCATTAGTCTCCAGACGCCTCATCGGAAATAGGCCTCATCTCGCCTGGAAGGGAGAACTTCCTGGATTTTCTCGAGGTGCGGCAGGTGTTTTCGAGTTACGACGGGTACCACAGGGACCCGCCCTGATGGCCTCAGGAGAGGCCAGTCCCCATGCGAGTTGCTAGGGGGCCTCTCGGGATTCCTCTCCCGTCGATAGCGGCGCCAAAAACCTTGTGTGGAGTCAGGGCCAGAACCGAGGATTCCTCTCAGGGGCTGACATGGATCTTTGGGTACTTCTGGAGTCTCCTCAGGGGAGTCAGGCCTCGTCTCGAGTGGGGGCATGCACGTGCGCTTTCCTTCCAGGCTGTAGCAGCAATGTCACGCTTCCCGTCGCGTGGATCAAAGGATCTGTGGTTTTCCCTCGAGGCTTTCCCTCGAGGCTTTCCCACAGGGCTGTCCCACGTGCCACCGTGGTGTGAGTCGATCCTCGGCGTGAAAGATGAGCCAGTGCAGGGCAAAGAGGTTCCTCTGGAATGGACTGAGACATCTGGGGGACTCTTGGAATGGTGGTACGACCATGGAGTTCCTCTCGCCTTTCCTGTTGAGAGTGCCTCCTCTTGAGATGCGACGGGAACGCCGGGAATTCTTTCCCGTTGGAAGCAGGGAAAGGATCCCTCATCTCGAGCTACGAGGGGGAAATGGGGCTCCTCGGGATGTGGGCGGGACCATCGTGCTTCCTCTCGAGTGGACACGGGTATGTCGGTGAACTTCTTGAGTTGCAGCAAGGGTGTGAAAGACCCTTTCGAAGTTCCAGAGGTTAGGTGTCATTAGTCTCCAGACGCCTCATCGGAAATAGGCCTCATCTAGCCTAGAAGGGAGAACTTCCTGGATTTCCTCGAGGTGCGGCAGGTGTTCTCGAGTTACGACGGGTACCACAGGGACCCGCCCTGATGGCCTCAGGAGAGGCCAGTCCCCATGCGAGTTGCTAGGGGGCCTCTCGGGATTCCTCTCCCGTCGATACCGGGGCCAAAAACCTTGTGTGGAGTCAGGGCCAGAACCGAGGATTCCTCTCAGGGGCTGACATGGATCTTTGGGTACTTCTGGAGTCTCCCCAGGGGAGTCAGGCCTCGTCTCGAGCGGGGGCATGCACGTGCGCTTTCCTTCCAGGCTGTAGCAGCAATGTCAAGATTCCTGTCGCGTGGATCAAAGGATCTGTGGTTTTCCCTCGAGGCTTTCCCTCGAGGCTTTCCCACAGGGCTGTCCCACGTACCACCGTGGTGTGGGTCGATCCTCGGCGTGAAAGATGAGCCAGTGCAGGGCAAAGAGGTTCCTCTGGAATGGACTGAGACATCTGGGGGACTCTTGGAATGGTGGTACGACCATGGAGTTCCTCTCGCCTTTCCTGTTGAGAGTGCCTCCTCTTGAGATGCGACGGGAATGCCGGGAATTCTTTCCCGTTGAAAGCAGGGAAAGGATCCCTCATCTCAAGCTACGAGGGGGAAACGGGGCTCCTCGGGATGTGGGCGGGACCATCGTGCTTCCTCTCGAGTGGACACGGGTATGTCGGTGAACTTCTTGAGTTGCAGCAAGGGTGTGAAAGACCCATTCGAAGTTCCAGAGGTTAGGTGTCATTAGTCTCCAGACGCCTCATCGGAAATAGGCCTCATCTAGCCTGGAAGGGAGAACTTCCTGGATTTTCTCGAGGTGCGGCAGGTGTTCTCGAGTTACGACGGGTACCACAGGGACCCGCCCTGATGGCCTCAGGAGAGGCCAGTCCCCATGCGAGTTGCTAGGGGGCCTCTCAGGATTCCACTCCCGTCGATACCGGGGACAAAAACCTTATGTGGAGTCAGGGCCAGAACCGAGGATTCCTCTCAGGGGCTGACATGGATCTTTGGGTACTTCTGGAGTCTCCCCAGAGGAGTCAGGCCTCGTTTCGAGTGGGGGCATGCACGTGCGCTTTCCTTCCAGGCTGTTGCAGCAATGTCACGCTTCCCGTCGCGTGGATCAAAGTATCTGTGTTTTTCCCTCTAGGCTTTCCCTCGAGGCTTTCCCACAGGGCTGTCCCACGTGCCACCGTGGTGTGAGTCGATTCTCGGCGTGAAAGATGAGCCAGTGCAGGGCAAAGAGGTTCCTCTGGAATGGACTGAGACATCTGGGGGACTCTTGGAATGGTGGTACGACCATGGAGTTCCTCTCGCCTTTCCTGTTGAGAGTGCCTCCTCTTGAGATGCGACGGGAATGCCGGGAATTCTTTCCCGTTGAAAGCAGGGAAAGGATCCCTCATCTCGAGCTACGAGGGGGAAACGGGGCTCCTCTGGATGTGGGCGGGACCATCGTGCTTTCTCTCGTGTGGAGACGGGTATGGCGGTAAACTTCTTGAGTTGCAGCAAGGGTGTGAAAGACCCTTTCGAAGTTCCAGAGGTTAGGTGTCATTAGTCTCCAGACGCCTCATCAGAAATAGGCCTCATCTCGCCTGGAAGGGAGAACTTCCTGGATTTTCTCGAGGTGCGGCAGGTGTTCTCGAGTTACGACGGGGACCTCAGGGACCCGCCCTGGTGGCCTCAGGAGAGGCCAGTCCCCATGCGAGTTGCTAGGGGGCCTCTCGGGATTCCTCTCCCATCGATACCGGGGCCAAAAACCTTGTGTGGAGTCACGGCCGGAACCGAGGATTCCTCTCAGGGGCTGACATGGATCTTTGGGTACTTCTGGAGTCTCCCCAGGGGAGTCAGGCCTCGTCTCGAGTGGGGGCATGCACGTGTGCTTTCCTTCCAGGCTGTAGCAGCAATGTCACGCTTCCCGTCGCGTGGATCAAAGGATCTGTGGTTTTCCCTCGAGGCTTTCCCTCGAGGCTTTCCCACAGGGCTGTCCCACGTGCCACCGTGGTGTGAGTCGATCCTCGGCGTGAAAGATGAGCCAGTGCAGGGCAAAGAGGTTCCTCTGGAATGGACTGAGACATCTGGGGGACTCTTGGAATGGTGGTACGACCATGGAGTTCCTCTCGCCTTTCCTGTTGAGAGTGCCTCCTCTTGAGATGCGACGGGAACGCCGGGAATTCTTTCCCGTTGATAGCAGGGAAAGGATCCCTCATCTCGAGCTACGAGGGGGAAACGGGGCTCCTCGGCATGTGGGCGGGACCATCGTGCTTCCTCTCGAGTGGACACGGGTATGTCGGTGAACTTCTTGAGTTGCAGCAAGGGTGTGAAAGACCCTTTCGAAGTTCCAGAGGTTAGGTGTCATGAGTCTCCAGACGCCTCATCGGAAATAGGCCTCATCTCGCCTGGAAGGGAGAACTTCCTGGATTTTCTCGAGGTGCGGCAGGTGTTTTCGAGTTACGACGGGTACCACAGGGACCCGCCCTGATGGCCTCAGGAGAGGCCAGTCCCCATGCGAGTTGCTAGGGGGCCTCTCGGGATTCCTCTCCCGTCGATACCGGCGCCAAAAACCTTGTGTGGAGTCAGGGCCAGAACCGAGGATTCCTCTCAGGGGCTGACATGGATCTTTGGGTACTTCTGGAGTCTCCCCAGGGGAGTCAGGCCTCGTCTCGAGTGGGGGCATGCACGTGCGCTTTCCTTCCAGGCTGTAGCAGCAATGTCACGCTTCCCGTCGCGTGGATCAAAGGATCTGTGGTTTTCCCTCGAGGCTTTCCCTCGAGGCTTTCCCACAGGGCTGTCCCACGTGCCACCGTGGTGTGAGTCGATCCTCGGCGTGAAAGATGAGCCAGTGCAGGGCAAAGAGGTTCCTCTGGAATGGACTGAGACATCTGGGGGACTCTTGGAATGGTGGTACGACCATGGAGTTCCTCTCGCCTTTCCTGTTGAGAGTGCCTCCTCTTGAGATGCGACGGGAACGCCGGGAATTCTTTCCCGTTGGAAGCAGGGAAAGGATCCCTCATCTCGAGCTACGAGGGGGAAATGGGGCTCCTCGGGATGTGGGCGGGACCATCGTGCTTCCTCTCGAATGGACACGGGTATGTCGGTGAACTTCTTGAGTTGCAGCAAGGGTGTGAAAGACCCTTTCGAAGTTCCAGAGGTTAGGTGTCATTAGTCTCCAGACGCCTCATCGGAAATAGGACTCATCTAGCCTAGAAGGGAGAACTTCCTGGATTTCCTCGAGGTGCGGCAGGTGTTCTCGAGTTACGACGGGTACCACAGGGACCCGCCCTGATGGCCTCAGGAGAGGCCAGTCCCCATGCGAGTTGCTAGGGGGCCTCTCGGGATTCCTCTCCCGTCGATACCGGGGCCAAAAACCTTGTGTGGAGTCAGGGCCAGAACCGAGGTTCCTCTCAGGGGCTGACATGGATCTTTGGGTACTTCTGGAGTCTCCCCAGGGGAGTCAGGCCTCGTCTCGAGCGGGGGCATGCACGTGCGCTTTCCTTCCAGGCTGTAGCAGCAATGTCAAGATTCCTGTCGCGTGGATCAAAGGATCTGTGGTTTTCCCTCGAGGCTTTCCCTCGAGGCTTTCCCACAGGGCTGTCCCACGTACCACCGTGGTGTGGGTCGATCCTCGGCGTGAAAGATGAGCCAGTGCAGGGCAAAGAGGTTCCTCTGGAATGGACTGAGACATCTGGGGGACTCTTGGAATGGTGGTACGACCATGGAGTTCCTCTCGCCTTTCCTGTTGAGAGTGCCTCCTCTTGAGATGCGACGGGAATGCCGGGAATTCTTTCCCGTTGAAAGCAGGGAAAGGATCCCTCATCTCGAGCTACGAGGGGGAAACGGGGCTCCTCTGGATGTGGGCGGGACCATCGTGCTTCCTCTCGAGTGGACACGGGTATGGCGGTGAACTTCTTGAGTTGCAGCAAGGGTGTGAAAGACCCTTTCGAAGTTCCAGAGGTTAGGTGTCGTTAGTCTCCAGACGCCTCATCGGAAATAGGCCTCATCTCGCCTGGAAGGGAGAACTTCCTGGATTTTCTCGAGTTGCGGCAGGTGTTCTCGAGTTACGACGGGGACCTCAGGGACCCGCCCTGGTGGCCTCAGGAGAGGCCAGTCCCCATGCAAGGTGCTAGGGGGCCTCTCGGGATTCCTCTCCCGTCGATACCGGGGCCAAAATCCTTGTGTGCAGTCAGGGCCGGAACCGAGGATTCCTCTCAGGGGCTGACATGGATCTTTGGGTACTTCTGGAGTCTCCCCAGGGGAGTCAGGCCTCGTCTCGAGTGGGGGCATGCACGTGCGCTTTCCTTCCAGGCTGTAGCAGCAATGTCACGCTTCCTGTCGCGTGGATCAAAGGATCTGTGGTTTTCCCTCGAGGCTTTCCCTCGAGGCTTTTCCACAGGGCTGTCCCACGTGCCACCGTGGTGTGAGTTGATCCTCGGCGTGAAAGATGAGCCAGTGCAGGGCAAAGAGGTTCCTCTGGAATGGACTGAGACATCTGGGGGACTCCTGGAATGGTGGTACGACCATGGAGTTCCTCTCGCCTTTCCTGTTGAGAGTGCCTCCTCTTGAGATGCGACGGGAACGCCGGGAATTCTTTCCCGTCTAAAGCAGGGAAAGGTTCCCTCATCTCGAGATACGAGGGGGAAACGGGGCTCCTCTGGATGTGGGCGGGACCATCGTGCTTCCTCTCGAGTGGAGACGGGTATGGCGGTGAACTTCTTGAGTTGCAGCAAGGGTGTGAAAGACCCTTTCGAATTTCCAGAGGTTAGGTGTCATTAGTCTCCAGACGCCTCATCGGAAATAGGCCTCATCTCGCCTGAAAGGGAGAACTTCCTGGATTTTCTCGAGTTGCGGCAGGTGTTCTCGAGTTACGACGGGGACCTCAGGGACCCGCCCTGGTGGCCTCAGGAGAGGCCAGTCCCCATGCGAGGTGCTAGGGGGCCTCTCGGGATTCCTCTCCCGTCGATACCGGGGCCAAAAACCTTGTGTGGAGTCAGGGCCGGAACCGAGGATTCCTCTCAGGGGCTGACATGGATCTTTGGGTACTTCTGGAGTCTCCCCAGGGGAGTTAGGCCTCTTCTCGAGTGGGGGCATGCACGTGCGCTTTCCTTCCCGGCTGTAGCAGCAATGTCACGCTTCCCGTCGCATGGATCAAAGGATCTGTGGTTTTCCCTCGAGGCTTTCCCACAGGGCTGTCCCACGTGCCACCGTGGTGTGAGTCGATCCTCGGCGTGAAAGATGAGCCAGTGCAGGGCAAAGAGGTTCCTCTGGAATGGACGGAGACATCTGGGGACTCTTGGAATGGTGGTACGACCATGGAGTTCCTCTCGCCTTTCCTGTTGAGAGTGCCTCCTCTTGAGATGCGACGGGAACGCCGGGAATTCTTCCCCGTTGAAAGCAGGGAAAGGATCCATCATCTCGAGCTCCGAGGGGGAAACGGGGCTCCTTTGGATGTGGGCGGGACCATCATGCTTCCTCTCGAGTGGAGACGGGTATGGCGGTGAACTTCTTGAGTTGCAGCAAGGGTGTGAAAGACCCTTTCGAAGTTCCAGAGGTTAGGTGTCATTAGTCTCCAGACGCCTCATCGGAAATAGGCCTCATCTCGCCTGGAAGGGAGAACTTCCTGGATTTTCTCGAGATGTGGCAGGTGTTCTCGAGTTACGACGGGTACCTCAGGGACCCGCCCTGGTGGCCTCAGGAGAGGCCAGTCCCCATGCGAGTTGCTAGGGGGCCTCTCGTGATTCCTCTCCCGTCGATACCGGGGCCAAAAACTTTTTATGGAGTCAGGGCCGGAACCGAGGATTCTTCTCAGGGGCTGACATGGATCTTTGGGATCTTCTGGAGTCCCCCCAGGGGAGTCAGGCCTCGTCTCGAGTGGGGGCATGCACGTGCGCTTTCCTTCCAGGCTGTAGCAGCAATGTCACGCTTCCCGTCGCGTGGATCAAAGGATCTGTGGTTTTCCCTCGAGGCTTTCCCTCGAGGCTTTCCCACAGGGCTGTCCCACGTGCCACCGTGGTGTGAGTCGATCCTCGGCGTGAAAGATGAGCCAGTGCAGGGCAAAGAGGTTCCTCTGGAATGGACTGAGACATCTGGGGGACTCTTGGAATGGTGGTACGACCATGGAGTTCCTCTCGCCTTTCCTGTTGAGAGTGCCTCCTCTTGAGATGCGACGGGAACGCCGGGAATTCTTTCCCGTTGAAAGCAAGAAAAGGATCCCTCATCTCGAGCTACGAGGGGGAAACGGGGCTCCTCTGGATGTGGGCGGGACCATCGTGCTTCCTCTGTAGTGGAGACGGGTATGGTGGTGAACTTCTTGAGTTGCAGCAAGGGTGTGAAAGACCCTTTCGAAGTTCCAGAGGTTAGGTGTCATTAGTCTCCAGACGCCTCATAGGAAATAGGCCTCATCTCGCCTGGAAGGGAGAACTTCCTGGATTTTCTCGAGTTGCGGCAGGTGTTCTCGAGTTACGACGGGGACCGCAGGAACCCGCCCTGGTGGCCTCAGGAGAGGCCAGTCCCTATGCGAGGTGCTAGGGGGCCTCTCGGGATTCCTCTCCCTTCGATACCGGGGCCAAAAACCTTGTATGGAGTCAGGGCCGGAACCGAGGATTCCTCTCAGGGGCTGACATGGATCTTTGGGTACTTCTGGAGTCTCCCCAGGGGAGTCAGGCCTCGTCTCGAGTGGGGGCATGCACGTGCACTTTCCTTCCAGGCTGTAGCAGCAATGTCACGCTTCCCGTCGCGTGGATCAAAGGATCTGTGGATTTCCCTCGAGGCTTTCCCACAGGGCTGTCCCACGTGCCACCGTGGTGTGAGTCGATCCTCGGCGTGAAAGATGAGCCAGTGCAGGACAAAGAGGTTCCTCTGGAATGGACTGAGATATCTGGGAGACTCTTGGAATGGTGGTACGACCATGGAGTTCCTCTCGCCTTTCCTGTTGAGAGTGCCTCCTCTTGAGATGCGACGGGAACGCCGGGAACTCTTTCCCTTTGAAACCAGGGAAAGGATCCCTCATCTCGAGCTACGAGGGGAAAACGGGGCTCCTCTGGATGTGGGCGGGACCATCGTGCTTCCTCTCGAGTGGAGACGGGTATGGCGGTGAACTTCTTGAGTTGCAGCAAGGGTGTGAAAGACCCTTTCGAAGTTCCAGAGGTTAGGTGTCATTAGTCTCCAGACGCCTCATCAGAAATAGGCCTCATCTCGCCTGGAAGGGAGAACTTCCTGGATTTTCTCGAGTTGTGGCAGGTGTTCTCGAGTTACGACGGGGACCTCAGGGACCCGCCCTGGTGGCCTCAGGAGAGGCCAGCCCCTATGCGAGTTGCTAGGGGGCCTCTCGGGATTCCTCTCCCGTCGATACCGGGGCCAACAACCTTGTGTGGAGTCAGGGCCGTAACCGAGGATTCCTCTCAGGGGCTGACATGGATCTTTGGGTACGTCTGGAGACTCCCCAGTGGAGTCAGGCCTCGTCTCGAGTGGGGTCATGCACGTGCGCTTTCCTTCCAGGCTGTAGCAGCAATGTCACGCTTCCCGTCGCGTGGATCATAGGATCTGTGGTTTTCCCTCGAGGCTTTCCCACAGGGCTGTCCCACGTGCCACCGTGGTGTGAGTCGATCCTCGGCGTGAAAGATGAGCCAGTGCAGGGCAAAGAGCTTCCTCTGGAATGGACTGAGACATCTGGGGGACTCTTGGAATGGTGGTACGACCATGGAGTTCCTCTCGCCTTTCCTGTTGAGAGTGCCTCCTCTTGAGATGCGACGGGAACGCCGGGAATTCTTTCCCGTTGAAAGCAGGGAAAGGATCCCTCATCTCGAGCTACGAGGGGGAAACGGGGCTCCTCTGGATGTGGGCGGGACCATCGTGCTTCCTCTCGAGTGGAGACGGGTATGGCGGTGAACTTCTTGAGTTGCAGCAAGGGTGTGAAAGACCCTTTCGAAGTTCCAGAGGTTAGGTGTCATTAGTCTCCAGACGCCTCATAGGAAATAGGCCTCATCTCGCCTGGAAGGGAGAACTTCCTGGATTTTCTCGAGTTGCGGCAGGTGTTCTCGAGTTACGACGGGGACCGCAGGAACCCGCCCTGGTGGCCTCAGGAGAGGCCAGTCCCTATGCGAGGTGCTAGGGGGCCTCTCGGGATTCCTCTCCCGTCGATACCGGGGCCAAAAACCTTGTATGGAGTCAGGGCCGGAACCGAGGATTCCTCTCAGGGGCTGACATGGATCTTTGGGTACTTCTGGAGTCTCCCCAGGGGAGTCAGGCCTCGTCTCGAGTGGGGGCATGCACGTGCACTTTCCTTCCAGGCTGTAGCAGCAATGTCACGCTTCCCGTCTCGTGGATTAAAGGATCTGTGGATTTCCCTCGAGGCTTTCCCACAGGGCTGTCCCACGTGCCACCGTGGTGTGAGTCGATCCTCGGCGTGAAAGATGAGCCAGTGCAGGACAAAGAGGTTCCTCTGGAATGGACTGAGATATCTGGGGGACTCTTGGAATGGTGGTACGACCATGGAGTTCCTCTCGCCTTTCCTGTTGAGAGTGCCTCCTCTTGAGATGCGACGGGAACGCCGGGAATTCTTTCCCGTTGAAAGCAGGGAGAGGATCCCTCATCTCGAGCTACGAGGGGGAAACGGGGCTCCTCTGGATGTGGGCGGGACCATCGTGCTTCCTCTCTAGTGGAGACGGGTATTGCCGGGGTCCAGCCCCGGTGGATCCAGGGAATTCGAAGGGTGGACGGCGTTGGCGTGGAAAGACTTGTTTATTTATTAATATAAGATTAGATTAAGAAACTGTAGTGCAGTAGGAAGATTAAGTGGAGAAAGAGGGCTGAATAGCTTGGTTTACGCGGAAGACCAATAAAATTCCAGACAAGGAATTTGCACCATCTACGTTGGGCCACCGGTGCCCGCTTGAATATCTAAGGGTGCCTCGCCTTAAGCTCCCTTTCTCGCGGATCTTAATAACCAGGGCAAATAAGTAGACCTGGCGAGCCTCCGCGCCCCAGATGGAAATTCAGCCTGAAATTAAAGTAAAGAGCAGAGGGAAGAAAAGGGAGAGAAAAAGAGAGAGAGAGAGAGACACGGGGGGAGCCAGATTCCCAAGAAACCAGGCCGAGACTAGTCCGAGAAACTGGTCTGAGAATCTGGTCCCGTCCTTTATTGTTCAGAAGGCCTTTTATACTTTTGATAAAACATGGAGATCAATGGGTAACACAAAGTTATGCAGCGTTAGCAGTCCAGACTCTTATCAAAACCAGGCTTTTCTCTCTGCATACCTAATTGTATACACAAGTCTTAGGTAATTTACATCATCTTCCAACCAAAAGGGCCAATTAACATTTTACAGCCTTTTTTCTGATAAGGGTTTGTCAACCACAAGACTTATTTGTGTTGATCTTCCCAAGGTCTGGTGCCACTCTCGGAAAGCACTAAAGAAAGTTACATTCTTAGACAGCAAGGATACAGCAACTTATAACAAGTAGAGGGAGTGCAGTGATTTATAGCAAAAGAGAAGCAATTAACTCAAAAGTCTAGTGTTGCTAACATCAAAACTACTATGTATCTTTTTCTACATCCTGCTTACATTAACATCCTTCCAGGTGCCTAAAAGATAAAGAATAAGGAGGTCTGGCAGCAATCCTTGAGTCAACAGTGAAAACCCTCTACCAATATAATTTTTAACTCTTTAGAAAAGGCTCTGTATCTTTAAGATGCTTTTAAGCTTTGTGCCTCCCGCGGTTGGGGGGCTGTAAGCAATTCACAAGCTGTAAGCTTTGTGCCTCTCGCGGTTGGGGGGCTGTAAGCAATTCACAAGCTGTAAGAGGTCTGGGGAACCTGTTAGGCAGACTAGAGAGCTATCAGAGGGGTTTAACTGAAACATCCCTTTCAAATGCAGAAGACTAAAACCCTGAATTGACTTTTTTCCAGAGAATATCAGAAAAGTGGAAAAGCAGAGCACAAAAGCCGGCAGATTTTTGCTGGGGTACATGCTTAGGAATATCCAGAGGGGTCCCTGAAGTCTGAGCACGCCTTGCGTATGTCAGCTTCCTTCCTCATGACCTTGTCACGGGCGGGATTCCTCACACTGGCTTCCGGCAACTCCCCCTTCTTTATTAGTTTTTTAAAAAAATTAGGTGCAGTTCAGTCGCGAGATTCCGAATGCTCTGCCGAAGAGTCCTGACAACACAAGGAAGCACGATTACAAGGAGCAGGATTATGGCACCCACAGCAGCATAGCTAGAGACAGTAGTCAGAAGAGTTTTTCCAGAAATGAAGTCAGAGAAGGTGTGGAAAAAGTCATTGGCTTCTCCTGTGGCGGTAAAATCTAATCGGGAGTGTTCCAAGGTCTGAATCTGATTATGAAGTTTCCCTAAATCTAAACTAATATCTGAGCTGTTCCAGACACCTAAAATATGATTTTTGACCCTCTCCCATTTAAAATCTGTCTCATTTACTTTCAGGGATGTAACACATATCCACCGGTAATCGGCATGACATGAAAGAGCCAATTTCATTTTCAGACTCTGTAATTCATTCCCAATATGCATTACTGCTTCTTCTAAGGCATCAATCCTTATTTCTAGCTTCCTATCTATAATTTCCTGGGTTGCCAGCGTTAGAGAAACATTTTTGGATACGGTGTCAACATATTGGGCAGTATACACTTGTTGAGACAATGATAATGCCGCCACAGTAACAGAAGTAATTGCGGTTATCAAAGCTGATATTCCCAAAACAAGTAAGCCCACAAACCGTCGTGTTCGCATTAAATCTTGTAGCTGTTGCAGTACAGCTAGGCCATGGTTATCATACCAATACGTGGCTACAGTTACAGGTACCATGAGATAGGGCGGACGTTTTAAAACCATGAAAGAGCAAACTTTATATTGAGGAGTTAAACAGGATGAAAGCATACATTGTTCACAAGACACTACATGGGGTCCACCTGTATAATTCAATTGTATGTTAAGTCTTTCAGAATCATTAGTGAAAAGAAAAACATAAGGAGAGAGTAGACAAGCTAAAATAGAGTAAATAGAGGTATTTTTTGGTCGGATTAAAATAATAGGGGCGGTAGCCGCAAGGGCTCTCCAAATTTCTGGCTGCCAAAAGGTTTTACCTCTAGTTATATAAGACAGCATAGGGGGAACAAATTGGTTATGATGCCGTCTGGTGGCAACTAACGGCCAAGAAATTGAATATTCTTTCCAATTATCCAATCTATTGATAAAGTCATCGTCAGACTCAGGGTCTTGACCTGGATTTGGGTTGCTCCAGTCCTGAATCGCACAATTTCTTCCTCCCGGCATATTGTAATCTACTCTCGAATTATAAATACAAGATTTCCAAATCGGATATCCTGAATGATCATCTATAGTTTTCCAAATAACATCTGAGGGAGCAACATCATCACAATTTGGATATTCTGATGGAGTTTTGAGAGACAAAGACTTATAGGGGCCAAGGACCCCAGGCATACGGGCTCGTAATATCCAAGCAGACCGATCCCCTATAGATGCAAATTTAGAGGTTGGGGAATCTGTCATAACTGCTTTTGTGGAGGCTCCAACGCATCCTGTCTTGGTAAAGAAGTCTCCTGTAAGGCCAGGAGGAAAATTAAAGCAGACAGGAAAATCATCTGCTAGTCCTTTAAAGGTATAATTGAAATTAATAGGGTATTGGTCTTTTGTATAGGAAGTATAAGATCCTCCCAAAAGGCGAGGCTGGTCTGTACTAACTCGTATGGGGTCACTGTTCCAAGTAACAACTTGGAAAGTTGGAGGATCCGGGAGAAACGCCCAATATTTGGTTGGAATGGGAGCAGCGCTTACCTGGCAAGAGAGCAAGGCAAGCATGGCAATAAACACCTTTTCAGGAGAGACTGACGATCCCTGTAGGGTAGCTATCCCCTGTGCCTGGCGACAGAGAGCTTTAATCTGTCCCCAGGTGGGCAAGGAGGCTTGTTGGGTTGACTGAGCTGGGCGTCCTAATGGATTCCTGCGAGGCAAAAAATCAGGGGGTGCAATATCCTGTATCTGAAGTCGTGACATCTGTCCAGTGGGTGGCTCCGATCCGCGCCTATCCGGGATCTCCAATGTCAGCTGTCCTGGGGTCAGCGGCGTTTCCCGTGCTGGCGGAGGGAGCGGGGGAAGAGGGAGTTTCTTCCTTTTTAGAGATCGCGGTGGCGGGGGATTCTGGTATCCGGGGAGCTGAGACATGGCGAATTAGTCTGTCTGGAACCCAAATCGGAGCGTCCGCGTCCTGTGGAAAAACACAAGCATACCCTCGCCCATTGGTTAATAAGGGGTCAGGACCTTTCCATTGTCCGGAAAGAAGGTCCCTCCATTTTACTAATGGTTTTGCATTCAATTGCTCTGGGCACCAATGGCGAAGCATTGCAGTGTTTCCGGATGAATCAGCATTTAAGTTATTTATTACGAAAAGAGCATGTTGCAAAATCTGATGGGGGGAACTATATTTAAATTCCCCTTCTTTTAGTTTTTGAATATGGATTTTCAGTGTTTGATGTGCTCTTTCCACAATGGCTTGTCCTTGTGGGTTATAAGGGATGCCGGTGTTATGTTTAATTTGAAATCTTGTACAGAATTGCTGAAAAGATTTAGAAGTGTAAGCAGGAGCATTATCAGTTTTTAAAGCTTTTGGCAAGCCCAGATAGGAAAAGCATGTAAAAAGATGTTGTATTACATCTTTAACTGCTTCCCCTGTACGAGCAGTGGCAATAATAACATGAGAGAAGGTATCTACAGTTACATGAACAAAAGACAGTTTTCCAAATGAAGAGACATGGGTTACATCCATTTGCCAGAGTGCATTAGGTTTGAGACCGCGAGGGTTAACTCCCAGAGGCAAAGCATTCACGGTAGTAGGACAATGTGAACAAGAACGAACAATCTCTCGGGCAGATTCTCGAGGAATTTGAAACTGGTATCGTAAGGCAGTGGCATTTTGGTGATGAAGTGAGTGAGAAGCTCGAGCTTCTTCAAAAACAGAAGCCACTGAAATCCTGGTTAACGAATCTGCCAATTCATTGAGAGCATTTAAAGGGCCAGGCAGGCCGGAATGAGCCCGAATGTGGCCGATAAAGAACGCCCGATTTCTTTTCCATATTTGCTGCTGCAGTTTAGTTAACAAATGGAAGATAGCAGTTTTGTTTTCAGGCAAAACTGCAGTCTCAATGTGTGGAAACAGCCTGACCACATACTGAGAGTCAGAATAAAGGTTAAATTCTTTCTCCGCAAACATAACAAAGGCCTCAATAACAGCTGTGATTTCAGCCCTTTGAGCTGAAGTTTCTTGTGTTTCCAAAAGTTTTTGATGATCTCTTGTGACTATAGAGGCTCTACCGTTAGCCGATCCATCAGTAAAGACTACCTGAGCATCTGAAATAGGGAACTGTTTACACCGGACAGGAAAAATAACTGGATGGTTAGACATAAAATTTAGTAAAACATGCGAGGGTAAATGATGCAAAATTTGACCACAGTAATTCCCTATGGCAATCTGCCAGTCTTCATCAAACATTAAAAGAGCATCAAGCTGCTCCTTATTATATGGAATTACAATCTCTGATGGCTCTTTACCAAACAATTCAATGCTCCGCTTCCTTCCTTTTAGCATTAATGTGGCAATTAAACCAGGATAAGAAGCCACGACTTTTTTAGCTTGGGTAGGAAGATGGATCCATTCTAAAGGGCCGCGTTGCCACAGAACTCCCGTAGGCGCCGTTGGAGTAGCTAGGCAAAGGAACTGCCACGTCATCGTCAAATCAATTCTTTTTACATAGCTATTTGATAAGGCTGCTTCTACTTTGCCTAGGGCTTCTTGAGCCTCAGCTGTTAATTGTCTTTTTGAGGTTGGATCAGGATCCCCGCGTAAAGTGTTAAAAAGAGGTTTTAATTCGGCAGTGGTTAATTTTAAATATGGTCTAATCCAATTAATATCACCTAAGAGTTTTTGATAATCATTTAAAGTAATAAGATGGTCTTTTCTCAATTGCAGCGGGGTATGAGTCACCGTTTCCGAATTTATGACTCTTCCTAAGTAAGTTATGGGCGGATTGATTTGAATTTTTTCTGGGGCAATTTTTAGGCCTCTGTCTGTCAATGCCTGGGTCAGGTCCTGGAGCACAGTCTGCAGGTGAACTCTATCAGGATGAGCTATTAAAATATCATCCATATAGTGAATCATATACACGTGTTCATATTTAGCCCTAGTATCTTCTAGAGCGGCATTAACAAATTTTTGGCATAAAGTAGGGCTATTTTTCATTCCCTGAGGCAGAACCTTCCACTGAAACCGTAAATAAGGCTGTTTAAGATTTTCTGATGGCAGACTAAAGGCAAATCGCTTTTTATCCTCAGGATTTAAGGGAATAGTGAAAAAACAATCTTGTAAATCAATAACAATTATATTATATCCCTCTGGAACGGCTACTGGGGAAGGGAGCCCAGGCTGTAAGGCCCCCATGTCCTCCATGGTGGCATTAATAGCTCTCAAATCCTGTAAAAGTCGCCATTTACCAGATTTTTTCTTAATGACAAAAATAGGAGTGTTCCAGGGGCTATTGGAGGGCTCAATATGTCCCAATTCTAATTGTTCAAAGATTAATGCTTTAGCTGCCAATAATTTTTCCTTATGCAGAGGCCACTGTTCTACCCACACCGGATCTTGAGATTTCCATGTGATGGGGTCGGCAGCAAAAACAATGGCCTCAATTATAAATTTGGATATCCCAATCCAGCACGTAGCTTGCGAGGAGTTGGGCAAATTGGCTCAATTATTCCTGTCTGTTGTTTACCCAATCCTTTTGATGGATCATAGCCCATCTGCAACATCTGAGAGGTCACTTTATCATCAGGGCTAAAAAGTAACACTCCCATTTGAGATAGCACGTCCCTCCCCCACAGGGTAAGGGGGAGCGAAGGAACGACATAAGGTTGGAAAGTTCCACGGGTATCCTCAAATTGCCAATCTAAAATTTTTGCACTTTTGGCTATTGTGGGGGCTCTTCCTATCCCCACCAAGTTATTTTCAGTAGTATGTGTGGGCCAGGAGCTGGGCCAGTCTTTTCCTGAAATGCAAGAAACATCTGCTCCTGTGTCTAATAACCCCACAATAGACTTGCCATTAATCAGGATAGTCTTCATAGGACGTTTCTGAGTAATTTCTGTTATCCAAAAAACCATATCACTAGACCCAAATCCTTTATCCTGCCTTTCATTTTGAGTAGCTGTGCGCCCAATTGCAGTGTGGTAAGGCAAAAGCAAAAGTTGGGCTATTCTTTGTCCCTGATGTATTTGGAAAGTTTTAGTTGGGGGTGAAATCATTATCTGGATTTCTCCTGTATAATCTGAGTCAATTACTCCAGGGATGATTGTGAGACCTTGCATAGCTAAGGAACTTCTGCCTAGTATAATTCCTACTAAACCTGTTGGTAATGGGCCTTTAACTCCTGTAGGTATTTTTACAGTGGGGCTATCTGGTGTTAATATTGCTGAGGTGGTGGAACTGAGGTCCAGTCCTGCGCTGCCTGGGGTTGCTCTGATGAGTTCTGCGATGGGACGAAGGGAATGAATGGGTTCAGTGAGGCTGCCCCAATTGTTGTCGGGGCCTGAGGCTGGCCCCTCAATCCGTTTCCCGACTGCTGGTCGGGGCCCAAAAAGGCTCCATTTCTATGGAATTGTGACCTACATTCTTTTGCCCAGTGATATCCTTTTTGACAACGAGGGCAGAGAGATCTAGGGAGATTAGTAGGCACAGCCGGGGAGGGAGAATTCGGCAGAGAAGAACCGGCTGCTTTTTGGGGACAAGCTCGCATAAGGTGCCCTTCCCGTCCGCAAGAGAAGCAGGCCTTGGATAAACCAATATTCTGGCCTGGACTACTGGAATGACTCTTTGACGGGTTATTTCTATTTGTAAAAAAGGACTGTACTGCCTGCTGGTAAGAATTTCCCTTTATGGCTGCAGCTATGGCAACGCCCTGCATCATCGCTGGTCCTACATCTGCACATTGCCTGATATAATCTATTATTTCCCCAGTTTTTTTAATAGGACGTAAAATGGCCTGGCAGGTAGAATTAGCATTTTCAAATGCCAGTTGTTTTATCAATATACTAGCTGCCTCAGTGTTGGAAATTACTCTGTTGACTGCCTCTGCAAGTCTTGATATAAAGTCTTCATATGGCTCTTCTGGTTTTTGTTTAACATTTGAGAAGGAAGAGGTAGATTCTTTCCCTTCAGGCAACAAACGCCAAGCCCCAAGGGCGCAGGCGGTTACTTGATCTAAAGTGGTTTTATCTAATCCCATTTGATCTCTAAGTGTTCCAAAATCATTAGTCCCTGCCAACATATTTTTTATAATATATCTTGGGCCATATTTTTGGTTAGCATCAGCCTGTTTTTGGGCTAGATCTTCATATTCAGTTCTCCAAAGTACATATTGACCTCCAGACAGACAAGCTTTAGCGACTGTCTTCCAGTCATGGGGTGTCATCCATCTGCCCGCTAAAGCTTCCACCAATGATACAGTGTACGGGGCTTTAGGCCCATACAAAGCACAAGCCTGTTTGAGTTCTTTAATCATTTTCATTGGAATGGGTTCCCAGTGGGGGGCTGTTCTCCCACCACTTCCACCAAATATTATGGGGAAACAAGCCTCAAGGTGGGGATCAAGTTCATCATCTGGGCTAGAGAAAACTCTTCTTCGGGGAGCTTCTAGTGGAGGCCCCTCACCCTTATAGGGAGGGGGGGGCAAGGGGTGTCCTATGTCACTTTCTTCGTACTTTGGGAATTTTTTATCCGTTCTGTGTTTAGGTCTTACGGATGTTTTATCTGGGGAATCTGGCCTTAAACTCTCAGGTGCATATAATCTGATGGGGGACATTTGTCTTGAGCCTCTGGAAGCAGAAGGCTTAATTAAGGAAATTTCTCTTGAATTTGTGGAAGCAGGTGGTCTGGTTGGGGAAGTTTTTATTAAGCTCTTTGGAGCAGATAATCTAATTGGAGAAGTTTCTCTTAAACTCCTTGGAGCATCTTTATTTAATAAAGACCAGTCCTCATCAGAATGATCTTGACTTACTTCCTCTTCCAAATCTTCCTCATCTGAAAGCTGCTCTTTTTTGTCATCTCTATCTATTACCTTTTCTTGGGCAGTCATTGCAGCTATCATTTGACTCAACTGCCGATAGTTAGGTGTAGCCTCCTTTTCATCACTCTCCTCTTCGATAGATACCTTTTTCTCTGCACTTTCCTCTTTAAGATGTACCTTTTCAGATTCAGGGGCAGGGTCTAGAGCGTCCCTAATTATATTCCATAAGGAAAAGGCGTCAGTAGGCACCTTTTGTGAGCCATGTTCAGCATGGTAAGTTTTTAGTTGTTTTCCTACTCTCTCCCAGGTGTCTAAGTTAACAGTGGCTTCTTCTGGAAACCAGGGACACTGTTCTTGTACAAAGGAAAAAAATGAATGAATATTGGATTTTTTAACTTTAATTCCTCGTTTAGTTAGTAACTGCAAGATTACTCCTGTAAAAAGCTGTCTTTCTTTTGATTCACTGTTACCCATGTCAGAAAATTAAGTCTTATAGAAAAGTCTACCTCAACAAAAAGGTTTTACCTTTGGCGAGGGGGGTTTTGTTTTCAACCCTAAGATAGCAGGTTTCTTTTCAACCTCTAGAGCACCAGGTTTCTCTTAAACCCTTGAACACTTCCCACTCCTCCTCACCCTGTCTATCCTACAGGGGGGTCCGCGGCACCCTGAGTGGGGTCCTAGCCGTCCCGAACACTCAACACTGGGGGAGTACCCAAAAGTACTCCGGGGGGAGTGATTAAGTCACTCCGGGGGGGAGCAACAGAGAGTGCTCCGGGGGGAGCAACAGAGAGTGCTCCGGGGGGAGCTACAGAGAGTGCTCCGGGGGGAGCTTTTGCTCCGAGGAACCTACCTTCGAATAGCCTGTTCCGGGCGCCACTTGCCGGGGTCCAGCCCCGGTGGATCCAGGGAATTCGAAGGGTGGACGGCGTTGGCATGGAAAGACTTGTTTATTTATTAATATAAGATTAGATTAAGAAACTGTAGTGCAGTAGGAAGATTAAGTGGAGAAAGAGGGCTGAATAGCTTGGTTTACGCGGAAGACCAATAAAATTCCAGACAAGGAATTTGCACCATCTACGTTGGGCCACCGGTGCCCGCTTGAATATCTAAGGGTGCCTCGCCTTAAGCTCCCTTTCTCGCGGATCTTAATAACCAGGGCAAATAAGTAGACCTGGCGAGCCTCCGTGCCCCAGATGGAAATTCAGCCTGAAATTAAAGTAAAGAGCAGAGGGAAGAAAAGGGAGAGAAAAAGAGAGAGAGAGAGAGACAGGGGGGGAGCCAGATTCCCAAGACACCAGGCCGAGACTAGTCCGAGAAACTGGTCTGAGAATCTGGTCCCGTCCTTTATTGTTCAGAAGGCCTTTTATACTTTTGATAAAACATGGAGATCAATGGGTAACACAAAGTTATGCAGCGTTAGCAGTCCAGACTCTTATCAAAACCAGGCTTTTCTCTCTGCATACCTAATTGTATACACAAGTCTTAGGTAATTTACATCATCTTCCAACCAAAAGGGCCAATTAACATTTTACAGCCTTTTTTCTGATAAGGGTTTGTCAACCACAAGACTTATTTGTGTTGATCTTCCCAAGGTCTGGTGCCACTCTCGGAAAGAACTAAAGAAAGTTACATTCTTAGACAGCAAGGATACAGCAACTTATAACAAGTAGAGGGAGTGCAGTGATTTATAGCAAAAGAGAAGCAATTAACTCAAAAGTCTAGTGTTGCTAACATCAAAACTACTATGTATCTTTTTCTACATCCTGCTTACATTAACATCCTTCCAGGTGCCTAAAAGATAAAGAATAAGGAGGTCTGGCAGCAATCCTTGAGTCAACAGTGAAAAACCTCTACCAATATAATTTTTAACTCTTTAGAAAAGGCTCTGTATCTTTAAGATGCTTTTAAGCTTTGTGCCTCCCGCGGTTGGGGGGCTGTAAGCAATTCACAAGCTGTAAGCTTTGTGCCTCTCGCGGTTGGGGGGCTGTAAGCAATTCACAAGCTGTAAGAGGTCTGGGGAACCTGTTAGGCAGACTAGAGAGCTATCAGAGGGGTTTAACTGAAACATCCCTTTCAAATGCAGAAGACTAAAACCCTGAATTGACTTTTTTCCAGAGAATATCAGAAAAGTGGAAAAGCAGAGCACAAAAGCCAGCAGATTTTTGCTGGGGTACATGCTTAGGAATATCCAGAGGGGTCCCTGAAGTCTGAGCACGCCTTGCGTATGTCAGCTTCCTTCCTCATGACCTTGTCACGGGCGGGATTCCTCACACTGGCTTGGGGCAGGGTATGGTGGTGAACTTCTTGAGTTGCAGCAAGGCTGTGAAAGACCCTTTCGAAGTTCCAGAGGTAAGGTGTCATTAGTCTCCAGACGCCTCATCGGAAATAGGCCTCATCTCGCCTGGAAGGGAGAACTTCCTGGATTTTCTCGAGTTGCGGCAGGTGTTCTCGAGTTACGACGGGGACCTCAGGGACCCGCCCTGGTGGCCTCAGGAGAGGCCAGTCCCTATGCGAGTTGCTAGGGGGCCTCTCGGGATTCCTCTCCCGTCGATACCGGGGCCAAAAACCTTGTGTGCAGTCAGGGCCGGAACCGAGGATTCCTCTCAGGGGCTGACATGGATCTTTGGGTACTTCTGGAGTCTCCCCAGGGGAGTCAGGCCTCGTCTCGAGTGGGGGCATGCACGTGCACTTTCCTTCCAGGCTGTAGCAGCAATGTCACGCTACCTGTCGCGTGGATCAAATGATCTGTGGTTTTCCCTCGAGGCTTTCCCACAGGGCTGTCCCACGTGCCACCGTGGTGTGAGTCGATCCTCGGCGTGAAAGATGAGCCAGTGCAGGGCAAAGAGGTTCCTCTGGAATGGACTGAGACATCTGGGGGACTCTTGGAATGGTGGTACGACCATGAAGTTCCTCTCGCCTTTCCTGTTGAGAGTGCCTCCTCTTGAGATGCGACGGGAACGCCGGGAATATTTTCCCGTTGAAAGCAGGGAAAGGATCCCTCATCTCGAGCTACGAGGGGGAAACGGGGCTCCTCTGGATGTGGGCGGGACCATCGTGCTTTATCTCGAGTGGAGACGGGTATGGCGGTGAACTTCTTGAGTTGCAGCAAGGGTGTGAAAGACCCTTTCGAAGTTCCAGAGGTTAGGTGTCATTAGTCTCCAGACGCCTCATCGGAAATAGGCCTCATCTCGCCTGGAAGGGAGAACTTCCTGGATTTTCTCGAGTTGCGGCAGGTGTTCTCGAGTTACGACGGGGACCTCAGGGACCCGCCCTGGTGGCCTCAGGAGAGGCCAGTCCCCATGCGAGTTGCTAGGGGGCCCCTCGGGATTCCTCTCCCGTCGATACCGGGGCCAAAAACCTTGTGTGGAGACAGGGCTGGAACCGAGGATTCCTCTCAGGGACTGATATGGATCTTTGGGTACTTCTGGAGTCTCGCCAGGGGAGACAGGCCTCGTCTCGTGTGGGGGCATGCACGTGCACTTTCCTTCCAGGCTGTAGCAGCAATGTCACGCTTCACGTCGCGTGAATCAAAGGATCTGCGGTTTTCCCTTGAGGCTTTCCCTCGAGGCTTTCCCACAGGGCTGTCCCACGTGACACCGTGGTGTGAGTCGATTCTCGGCGTGAAAAATGAGCCAGTGCAGGGCAAAGAGGTTCCTCTGGAATGGACTGAGACATCTGGGGGACTCTTGGAATGGTGGTACGACCATGGAGTTCCTCTCGCCTTTCCTGTTGAGAGTGCCTCCTCTTGAGATGCGACGGGAACGCCGGGAATTCTTTCCCGTTGAAAGGAGGGAAAGGATCCCTCATCTCGAGCTACGAGGGGGAAACGGGGCTCCTCTGGATGTGGGCGGGACCATCGTGCTTTCTCTCGAGTGGAGACGGGTATGGCGGTGAACTTCTTGAGTTGCAGCAAGGGTGTGAAAGACCCTTTCGAAGTTCCAGAGGTTAGGTGTCATTAGTCTCCAGACGCCTCATCGGAAATAGGCCTCATCTCGCCTGGAAGGGAGAACTTCCTGGATTTTCTCGAGTTGCGGCAGGTGTTCTCGAGTTACGACGGGGACCTCAGGGACCCGCCCTGGTGGCCTCAGGAGAGGCCAGTCCCCATGCGAGTTGCTAGGGGGCCTCTCGGGATTCCTCTCCCGTCGATACCGGGGCCAAAAACCTTGTGTGGAGTCAGGGCCGGAACCGAGGATTCCTCTCAGGGGCTGACATGGATCTTTGGGTACTTCTGGAGTCTCCCCAGGGGAGTCAGGCCTCGTCTCGAGTGGGGGCATGCACGTGCGCTTTCCTTCCAGGCTGTAGCAGCAATGTCACGCTTCCCGTCGCGTGGATCAAAGGATCTGTGGTTTTCCCTCGAGGCTTTCCCTCGAGGCTTTCCCACAGGGCTGTCCCACGTGCCACCGTGTTGTGAGTCGATCCTCGGCTTGAAAGATGAGCCAGTGCAGGGCAAAGAGGTTCCTCTGGAATGGACTGAGACATCTGGGGGACTCTTGGAATGGTGGTACGACCATGGAGTTCCTCTCGCCTTTCCTGTTGAGAGTGCCTCCTCTTGAGATGCGACGGGAACGCCGGGAATACTTTCCCGTTGAAAGCAGGGAAAGGATCCCTCATCTCGAGCTACGAGGGGGAAACGGGGCTCCTCTGGATGTGGGCGGGACCATCGTGCTTCCTCTCGAGTGGAGACGGGTATGGCGGTGAACTTCTTGAGTTGCAGCAAGGGTGTGAAAGACCCTTTCGAAGTTCCAGAGGTTAGGTGTCATTAGTCTCCAGAGGCCTCATCGGAAATAGGCCTCATCTCGCCTGGAAGGGAGAACTTCCTGGATTTTCTCGAGTTGCGGCAGGTGTTCTCGAGTTACGACGGGGACCTCAGGGACCCGCCCTGGTGGCCTCAGGAGAGGCCAGTCCCCATGCGAGTTGCTAGGGGGCCTCTCGGGATTCCTCTCCCGTCGATACCGGGGCCAAAAACCTTGTGTGCAGTCAGGGCCGGAACCGAGGATTCCTCTCAGGGGCTGACATGGATCTTTGGGTACTTCTGGAGTCTCCCCAGGGGAGTCAGGCCTCGTCTCGAGTGGGGGCATGCACGTGCGCTTTCCTTCCAGGCTGTAGCAGCAATGTCACGCTTCCCGTCGCGTGGATCAAAGGATCTGTGGTTTTCCCTCGAGGCTTTCCCTCGAGGCTTTCCCACAGGGCTGTCCCACGTGCCACCGTTTTGTGAGTCGATCCTCGGCGTGAAAGATGAGCCAGTGCAGGGCAAAGAGGTTCCTCTGGAATGGACTGAGACATCTGGGGGACTCTTGGAATGGTGGTACGACCATGGAGTTCCTCTCGCCTTTCCTGTTGAGAGTGCCTCCTCTTGAGATGCGACGGGAACGCCGGGAATTCTTTCCCGTTGAAACCAGGGAAAGGATCCCTCATCTCGAGCACCGAGGGGAAAACGGGGCTCCTCTGGATGTGGGCGGGACCATCGTGCTTCCTCTCGAGTGGAGACGGGTATGGCGGTGAACTTCTTGAGTTGCAGCAAGGGTGTGAAAGACCCTTTCGAAGTTCCAGAGGTTTGGTGTCATTAGTCTCCAGAGGCCTCATCGGAAATAGGCCTCATCTCGCCTGGAAGGGAGAACTTCCTGGATTTTCTCGAGTTGCGGCAGGTGTTCTCGAGTTACGACGGGGACCTCAGGGACCCGCCCTGGTGGCCTCCGGAGAGGCCAGTCCCCATGCGAGTTGCTAGGGGGCCTCTCGGGATTCCTCTCCCGTCGATACCGGGGCCAAAAACCTTGTGTGCAGTCAGGGCCGGAACCGAGGATTCCTCTCAGGGGCTGACATGGATCTTTGGGTACTTCTGGAGTCTCGCCAGGGGAGACAGGCCTCGTCTCGTGTGGGGGCATGCACGTGCACTTTCCTTCCAGGCTGTAGCAGCAATGTCACGCTTCCCGTCGCGTGGATCAAAGGATCTGCGGTTTTCCCTCGAGGCTTTCCCTCGAGGCTTTCCCACAGGGCTGTCCCACGTGACACCGTGGTGTGAGTCGATTCTCGGCGTGAAAAATGAGCCAGTGCAGGGCAAAGAGTTTCCTCTGGAATGGACTGAGACATCTGGGGGACTCTTGGAATGGTGGTACGACCATGGAGTTCCTCTCGCCTTTCCTGTTGAGAGTGCCTCCTCTTGAGATGCGACGGGAACGCCGGGAATTCTTTCCCGTTGAAGGGAGGGAAAGGATCCCTCATCTCGAGCTACGAGGGGGAAACGGGGCTCCTCTGGATGTGGGCGGGACCATCGTGCTTTCTCTCGAGTGGAGACGGGTATGGCGGTGAACTTCTTGAGTTGCAGCAAGGGTGTGAAAGACCCTTTCGAAGTTCCAGAGGTTAGGTGTCATTAGTCTCCAGAGGCCTCATCGGAAATAGGCCTCATCTCGCCTGGAAGGGAGAACTTCCTGGATTTTCTCGAGTTGCGGCAGGTGTTCTCGAGTTACGACGGGGACCTCAGGGACCCGCCCTGGTGGCCTCAGGAGAGGCCAGTCCCCATGCGAGTTGCTAGGGGGCCTCTCGGGATTCCTCTCCCGTCGATACCGGGGCCAAAAAGCTGGTGTGGAGTCAGGGCCGGAACCGAGGATTCCTCTCAGGGGCTGACATGGATCTTTGGGTACTTCTGGAGTCTCCCCAGGGGAGTCAGGCCTCGTCTCGAGTGGGGGCATGCACGTGCGCTTTCCTTCCAGGCTGTAGCAGCAATGTCACGCTTCCCGTCGCGTGGATCAAAGGATCTGTGGTTTTCCCTCGAGGCTTTCCCTCGAGGCTTTCCCACAGGGCTGTCCCACGTGCCACCGTGTTGTGAGTCGATCCTCGGCTTGAAAGATGAGCCAGTGCAGAGCAAAGAGGTTCCTCTGGAATGGACTGAGACATCTGGGGGACTCTTGGAATGGTGGTACGACCATGGAGTTCCTCTCGCCTTTCCTGTTGAGAGTGCCTCCTCTTGAGATGCGACGGGAACGCCGGGAATACTTTCCCGTTGAAAGCAGGGAAAGGATCCCTCATCTCGAGCTACGACGGGGAAACGGGGCTCCTCTGGATGTGGGCGGGACCATCGTGCTTCCTCTCGAGTGGAGACGGGTATGGCGGTGAACTTCTTGAGTTGCAGCAAGGGTGTGAAAGACCCTTTCGAAGTTCCAGAGGTTAGGTGTCATTAGTCTCCAGAGGCCTCATCGGAAATAGGCCTCATCTCGCCTGGAAGGGAGAACTTCCTGGATTTTCTCGAGTTGCGGCAGGTGTTCTCGAGTTACGACGGGGACCTCAGGGACCCGCCCTGGTGGCCTCAGGAGAGGCCAGTCCCCATGCGAGTTGCTAGGGGGCCTCTCGGGATTCCTCTCCCGTCGATACCGGGGCCAAAAACCTTGTGTGCAGTCAGGGCCGGAACCGAGGATTCCTCTCAGGGGCTGACATGGATCTTTGGGTACTTCTGGAGTCTCCCCAGGGGAGTCAGGCCTCGTCTCGAGTGGGGGCATGCACGTGCGCTTTCCTTCCAGGCTGTAGCAGCAATGTCACGCTTCCCGTCGCGTGGATCAAAGGATCTGTGGTTTTCCCTCGAGGCTTTCCCTCGAGGCTTTCCCACAGGGCTGTCCCACGTGCCACCGTTTTGTGAGTCGATCCTCGGCGTGAAAGATGAGCCAGTGCAGGGCAAAGAGGTTCCTCTGGAATGGACTGAGACATCTGGGGGACTCTTGGAATGGTGGTACGACCATGGAGTTCCTCTCGCCTTTCCTGTTGAGAGTGCCTCCTCTTGAGATGCGACGGGAACGCCGGGAATTCTTTCCCGTTGAAACCAGGGAAAGGATCCCTCATCTCGAGCACCGAGGGGAAAACGGGGCTCCTCTGGATGTGGGCGGGACCATCGTGCTTCCTCTCGAGTGGAGACGGGTATGGCGGTGAACTTCTTGAGTTGCAGCAAGGGTGTGAAAGACCCTTTCGAAGTTCCAGAGGTTTGGTGTCATTAGTCTCCAGAGGCCTCATCGGAAATAGGCCTCATCTCGCCTGGAAGGGAGAACTTCCTGGATTTTCTCGAGTTGCGGCAGGTGTTCTCGAGTTACGACGGGGACCTCAGGGACCCGCCCTGGTGGCCTCCGGAGAGGCCAGTCCCCATGCGAGTTGCTAGGGGGCCTCTCGGGATTCCTCTCCCGTCGATACCGGGGCCAAAAGCCTTGTGTGGAGTCAGGACCGGAACCGAGGATTCCTCTCAGGGGCTGACATGGATCTTTGGGTACTTCTGGAGTCTCCCCAGGGGAGTCAGGCCTCGTCTCGAGTGGGGGCATGCACGTGCACTTTCCTTCCAGGCTGTAGCAGCAATGTCACGCTTCCCGTCGCGTTGATCAAAGGATCTGTGGTTTTCCCTCGAGGCTTTCCCACAGGGCTGTCCCACGTGCCACCGTGGTGTGAGTCGATCCTCGGCGTGAAAGATGAGCCAGTGCAGGGCAAAGAGGTTCCTCTGGAATGGACTGAGACATCTGGGGGACTCTTGGAATGGTGGTACGACCATGGAGTTCCTCTCGCCTTTCCTGTTGAGAGTGCCTCCTCTTGAGATGCGACGGGAACGCCGGGAATTCTTTCCCGTTGAAAGCAGGGAAAGGATCCCTCATCTCGAGCTACGAGGGGGAAACGGGGCTCCTCTGGATGTGGGCGGGACCATCGTGCTTCCTCTCGAGTGGAGACGGGTATGGCGGTGAACTTCGTGAGTTGCAGCAAGGGTGTGAAAGACCCTTTCGAAGTTCCAGAGGTTTGGTGTCATTAGTCTCCAGAGGCCTCATCGGAAATAGGCCTCATCTCGCCTGGAAGGGAGAACTTCCTGGATTTTCTCGAGTTGCGGCAGGTGTTCTCGAGTTACGACGGGGACCTCAGGGACCCGCCCTGGTGGCCTCCGGAGAGGCCAGTCCCCATGCGAATTGCTAGGGGGCCTCTCGGGATTCCTCTCCCGTCGATACCGGGGCCAAAAACCTTGTGTGGAGTCAGGGCCGGAACCGAGGATTCCTCTCAGGGGCTGACATGGATCTTTGGGTACTTCTGGAGTCTCCCCAGGGGAGTCAGGCCTCGTCTCGAGTGGGGGCATGCACGTGCGCTTTCCTTCCAGGCTGTAGCAGCAATGTCACGCTTCCCGTCGCGTGGATCAAAGGATCTGTGGTTTTCCCTAGAGGCTTTCCCACAGGGCTGTCCCACGTGCCACCGTGGTGTGAGTCGATCCTCGGCGTGAAAGATGAGCCAGTGCAGGGCAAAGAGGTTCCTCTGGAATGGACTGAGACATCTGGGGGACTCTTGGAATGGTGGTACGACCATGGAGTTCCTCTCGCCTTTCCTGTTGAGAGTGCCTCCTCTTGAGATGCGACGGGAACGCCGGGAATTCTTTCCCGTTGAAAGCAGGGAAAGGATCCCTCATCTCGAGCTACGAGGGGGAAACGGGGCTCCTCTGGATGTGGGCGGGATCATCGTGCTTCCTCTCGAGTGGAGACGGGTATGGCGGTGAACTTCTTGAGTTGCAGCAAGGGTGTGAAAGACCCTTTCGAAGTTCCAGAGGTTAGGTGTCATTAGTCTCCAGACGCCTCATCGGAAATAGGCCTCATCTCGCCTGGAAGGGAGAACTTCCTGGATTTTCTCGAGTTGCGGCAGGTGTTCTCGAGTTACGACGGGGACCTCAGGGACCCGCCCTGGTGGCCTCAGGAGAGGCCAGTCCCCATGCGAGTTGCTAGGGGGCCTCTCGGGATTCCTCTCCCGTCGATACCGGGGCCAAAAACCTTGTGTGGAGTCAGGGCCGGAACCGAGGATTCCTCTCAGGGGCTGACATGGATCTTTGGGTACTTCTGGAGTCTCCCCAGGGGAGTCAGGCCTCGTCTCGAGTGGGGGCATGGACGTGCACTTTCCTTCCAGGCTGTAGCAGCAATGTCACGCTTCCCGTCGCGTGGATCAAAGGATCTGTGGTTTTCCCTCGAGGCTTTCCCACAGGGCTGTCCCACGTGCCACCGTGGTGTGAGTCGATCCTCGGCGTGAAAGATGAGCCAGTGCAGGGCAAAGAGGTTCCTCTGGAATGGACTGAGACATCTGGGGGACTCTTGGAATGGTGGTACGACCATGGAGTTCCTCTCGCCTTTCCTGTTGAGAGTGCCTCCTCTTGAGTTGCGACGGGAACGCCGGGAATTCTTTCCCGTTGAAAGCAGGGAAAGGATCCCTCATCTCAAGCTACGAGGGGGAAACGGGGCTCCTCTGGATGTGGGCGGGACCATCGTGCTTCCTCTCTAGTGGAGACGGGTATGGCGGTGAACTTCTTGAGTTGCAGCAAGGGTGTGAAAGACCCTTTCGAAGTTCCAGAGGTTAGGTGTCATTAGTCTCCAGAGGCCTCATCGGAAATAGGCCTCATCTCGCCTGGAAGGGAGAACTTCCTGGATTTTCTCGAGTTGCGGCAGGTGTTCTCGAGTTACGACGGGGACCTCAGGGACCCGCCCTGGTGGCCTCAGGAGAGGCCAGTCCCCATGCGAGTTGTTAGGGGGCCTCTCGGGATTCCTCTCCCGTCGATACCGGGGCCAAAAACCTTGTATGGAGTCAGGGCCGGAACCGAGGATTCCTCTCAGGGGCTGACATGGATCTTTGGGTACTTCTGGAGTCTCCCCAGGGGAGTCAGGCCTCGTCTCGAGTGGGGGCATGCACGTGCACTTTCCTTCCAGGCTGTAGCAGCAATGTCACGCTTCCCGTCGCGTTGATCAAAGGATCTGTGGTTTTCCCTCGAGGCTTTCCCACAGGGCTGTCCCACGTGCCACCGTGGTGTGAGTCGATCCTCGGCGTGAAAGATGAGCCAGTGCAGGGCAAAGAGGTTCCTCTGGAATGGACTGAGACATCTGGGGGACTCTTGGAATGGTGGTACGACCATGGAGTTCCTCTCGCCTTTCCTGTTGAGAGTGCCTCCTCTTGAGATGCGACGGGAACGCCGGGAATTCTTTCCCGTTGAAAGCAGGGAAAGGATCCCTCATCTCGAGCTACGAGGGGGAAACGGGGCTCCTCTGGATGTGGGCGGGACCATCGTGCTTCCTCTCGAGTGGAGACGGGTATGGCGGTGAACTTCTTGAGTTGCAACAAGGGTGTGAAAGACCCTTTCGAAGTTCCAGAGGTTAGGTGTCATTAGTCTCCAGACGCCTCATCGGAAATAGGCCTCATCTCGCCTGGAAGGGAGAACTTCCTGGATTTTCTCGAGTTGCGGCAGGTGTTCTCGAGTTACGACGGGGACCTCAGGGACCCGCCCTGGTGGCCTCAGGAGAGGCCAGTCCCCATGCGAGTTGCTAGGGGGCCTCTCGGGATTCCTCTCCCGTCGATACCGGGGCCAAAAACCTTGTGTGGAGTCAGGGCCGGAACCGAGGATTCCTCTCAGGGGCTGACATGGATCTTTGGGTACTTCTGGAGTCTCCCCAGGGGAGTCAGGCCTCGTCTCGAGTGGGGGCATGCACGTGCGCTTTCCTTCCAGGCTGTAGCAGCAATGTCACGCTTCCCGTCGCGTGGATCAAAGGATCTGTGGTTTTCCCTCGAGGCTTTCCCTCGAGGCTTTCCCACAGGGCTGTCCCACGTGCCACCGTGTTGTGAGTCGATCCTCGGCTTGAAAGATGAGCCAGTGCAGGGCAAAGAGGTTCCTCTGGAATGGACTGAGACATCTGGGGGACTCTTGGAATGGTGGTACGACCATGGAGTTCCTCTCGCCTTTCCTGTTGAGAGTGCCTCCTCTTGAGATGCGACGGGAACGCCGGGAATACTTTCCCGTTGAAAGCAGGGAAAGGATCCCTCATCTCGAGCTACGAGGGGGAAACGGGGCTCCTCTGGATGTGGGCGGGACCATCGTGCTTCCTCTCGAGTGGAGACGGGTATGGCGGTGAACTTCTTGAGTTGCAGCAAGGGTGTGAAAGACCCTTTCGAAGTTCCAGAGGTTAGGTGTCATTAGTCTCCAGAGGCCTCATCGGAAATAGGCCTCATCTCGCCTGGAAGGGAGAACTTCCTGGATTTTCTCGAGTTGCGGCAGGTGTTCTCGAGTTACGACGGGGACCTCAGGGACCCGCCCTGGTGGCCTCAGGAGAGGCCAGTCCCCATGCGAGTTGCTAGGGGGCCTCTCGGGATTCCTCTCCCGTCGATACCGGGGCCAAAAACCTTGTGTGCAGTCAGGGCCGGAACCGAGGATTCCTCTCAGGGGCTGACATGGATCTTTGGGTACTTCTGGAGTCTCCCCAGGGGAGTCAGGCCTCGTCTCGAGTGGGGGCATGCACGTGCGCTTTCCTTCCAGGCTGTAGCAGCAATGTCACGCTTCCCGTCGCGTGGATCAAAGGATCTGTGGTTTTCCCTCGAGGCTTTCCCTCGAGGCTTTCCCACAGGGCTGTCCCACGTGCCACCGTTTTGTGAGTCGATCCTCGGCGTGAAAGATGAGCCAGTGCAGGGCAAAGAGGTTCCTCTGGAATGGACTGAGACATCTGGGGGACTCTTGGAATGGTGGTACGACCATGGAGTTCCTCTCGCCTTTCCTGTTGAGAGTGCCTCCTCTTGAGATGCGACGGGAACGCCGGGAATTCTTTCCCGTTGAAACCAGGGAAAGGATCCCTCATCTCGAGCACCGAGGGGAAAACGGGGCTCCTCTGGATGTGGGCGGGACCATCGTGCTTCCTCTCGAGTGGAGACGGGTATGGCGGTGAACTTCTTGAGTTGCAGCAAGGGTGTGAAAGACCCTTTCGAAGTTCCAGAGGTTTGGTGTCATTAGTCTCCAGAGGCCTCATCGGAAATAGGCCTCATCTCGCCTGGAAGGGAGAACTTCCTGGATTTTCTCGAGTTGCGGCAGGTGTTCTCGAGTTACGACGGGGACCTCAGGGACCCGCCCTGGTGGCCTCCGGAGAGGCCAGTCCCCATGCGAGTTGCTAGGGGGCCTCTCGGGATTCCTCTCCCGTCGATACCGGGGCCAAAAACCTTGTGTGCAGTCAGGGCCGGAACCGAGGATTCCTCTCAGGGGCTGACATGGATCTTTGGGTACTTCTGGAGTCTCGCCAGGGGAGACAGGCCTCGTCTCGTGTGGGGGCATGCACGTGCACTTTCCTTCCAGGCTGTAGCAGCAATGTCACGCTTCCCGTCGCGTGGATCAAAGGATCTGCGGTTTTCCCTCGAGGCTTTCCCTCGAGGCTTTCCCACAGGGCTGTCCCACGTGACACCGTGGTGTGAGTCGATTCTCGGCGTGAAAAATGAGCCAGTGCAGGGCAAAGAGTTTCCTCTGGAATGGACTGAGACATCTGGGGGACTCTTGGAATGGTGGTACGACCATGGAGTTCCTCTCGCCTTTCCTGTTGAGAGTGCCTCCTCTTGAGATGCGACGGGAACGCCGGGAATTCTTTCCCGTTGAAGGGAGGGAAAGGATCCCTCATCTCGAGCTACGAGGGGGAAACGGGGCTCCTCTGGATGTGGGCGGGACCATCGTGCTTTCTCTCGAGTGGAGACGGGTATGGCGGTGAACTTCTTGAGTTGCAGCAAGGGTGTGAAAGACCCTTTCGAAGTTCCAGAGGTTAGGTGTCATTAGTCTCCAGAGGCCTCATCGGAAATAGGCCTCATCTCGCCTGGAAGGGAGAACTTCCTGGATTTTCTCGAGTTGCGGCAGGTGTTCTCGAGTTACGACGGGGACCTCAGGGACCCGCCCTGGTGGCCTCAGGAGAGGCCAGTCCCCATGCGAGTTGCTAGGGGGTCTCTCGGGATTCCTCTCCCGTCGATACCGGGGCCAAAAAGCTTGTGTGGAGTCAGGGCCGGAACCGAGGATTCCTCTCAGGGGCTGACATGGATCTTTGGGTACTTCTGGAGTCTCCCCAGGGGAGTCAGGCCTCGTCTCGAGTGGGGGCATGCTCGTGCGCTTTCCTTCCAGGCTCTAGCAGCAATGTCACTCTTCCCGTCGCGTGGATCAAAGGATCTGTGGTTTTCCCTCGAGGCTTTCCCTCGAGGCTTTCCCACAGGGCTGTCCCACGTGCCACCGTGGTGTGAGTCGATCCTCGGCGTGAAAGATGAGCCAGTGCAGGGCAAAGAGGTTCCTCTGGAATGGACTGAGACATCTGGGGGACTCTTGGAATGGTGGTACGACCATGGAGTTCCTCTCGCCTTTCCTGTTGAGAGTGCCTCCTCTTGAGATGCGACGGGAACGCCGGGAATTCTTTCCCGTTGAAAGCAGGGAAAGGATCCCTCATCTCGAGCTACGAGGGGGAAACGGGGCTCCTCTGGATGTGGGCGGGACCATCGTGCTTCCTCTCGAGTGGAGACGGGTATGGCGGTGAACTTCTTGAGTTGCAGCAAGGGTGTGAAAGACCCTTTCGAAGTTCCAGAGTTTTGGTGTCATTAGTCTCCAGAGGCGTCATCGGAAATAGGCCTCATCTCGCCTGGAAGGGAGAACTTCCTGGATTTTCTCGAGTTGCGGCAGGTGTTCTCGAGTTACGACGGGGACCTCAGGGACCCGCCCTGGTGGCCTCAGGAGAGGCCAGTCCCCATGCGAGTTGCTAGGGGGCCTCTCGGGATTCCTCTCCCGTCGATACCGGGGCCAAAAAGCTGGTGTGGAGTCAGGGCCGGAACCGAGGATTCCTCTCAGGGGCTGACATGGATCTTTGGGTACTTCTGGAGTCTCCCCAGGGGAGTCAGGCCTCGTCTCGAGTGGGGGCATGCACGTGCGCTTTCCTTCCAGGCTGTAGCAGCAATGTCACGCTTCCCGTCGCGTGGATCAAAGGATCTGTGGTTTTCCCTCGAGGCTTTCCCTCGAGGCTTTCCCACAGGGCTGTCCCACGTGCCACCGTGTTGTGAGTCGATCCTCGGCTTGAAAGATGAGCCAGTGCAGAGCAAAGAGGTTCCTCTGGAATGGACTGAGACATCTGGGGGACTCTTGGAATGGTGGTACGACCATGGAGTTCCTCTCGCCTTTCCTGTTGAGAGTGCCTCCTCTTGAGATGCGACGGGAACGCCGGGAATACTTTCCCGTTGAAAGCAGGGAAAGGATCCCTCATCTCGAGCTACGAGGGGGAAACGGGGCTCCTCTGGATGTGGGCGGGACCATCGTGCTTCCTCTCGAGTGGAGACGGGTATGGCGGTGAACTTCTTGAGTTGCAGCAAGGGTGTGAAAGACCCTTTCGAAGTTCCAGAGGTTAGGTGTCATTAGTCTCCAGAGGCCTCATCGGAAATAGGCCTCATCTCGCCTGGAAGGGAGAACTTCCTGGATTTTCTCGAGTTGCGGCAGGTGTTCTCGAGTTACGACGGGGACCTCAGGGACCCGCCCTGGTGGCCTCAGGAGAGGCCAGTCCCCATGCGAGTTGCTAGGGGGCCTCTCGGGATTCCTCTCCCGTCGATACCGGGGCCAAAAACCTTGTGTGCAGTCAGGGCCGGAACCGAGGATTCCTCTCAGGGGCTGACATGGATCTTTGGGTACTTCTGGAGTCTCCCCAGGGGAGTCAGGCCTCGTCTCGAGTGGGGGCATGCACGTGCGCTTTCCTTCCAGGCTGTAGCAGCAATGTCACGCTTCCCGTCGCGTGGATCAAAGGATCTGTGGTTTTCCCTCGAGGCTTTCCCTCGAGGCTTTCCCACAGGGCTGTCCCACGTGCCACCGTTTTGTGAGTCGATCCTCGGCGTGAAAGATGAGCCAGTGCAGGGCAAAGAGGTTCCTCTGGAATGGACTGAGACATCTGGGGGACTCTTGGAATGGTGGTACGACCATGGAGTTCCTCTCGCCTTTCCTGTTGAGAGTGCCTCCTCTTGAGATGCGACGGGAACGCCGGGAATTCTTTCCCGTTGAAACCAGGGAAAGGATCCCTCATCTCGAGCACCGAGGGGACAACGGGGCTCCTCTGGATGTGGGCGGGACCATCGTGCTTCCTCTCGAGTGGAGACGGGTATGGCGGTGAACTTCTTGAGTTGCAGCAAGGGTGTGAAAGACCCTTTCGAAGTTCCAGAGGTTTGGTGTCATTAGTCTCCAGAGGCCTCATCGGAAATAGGCCTCATCTCGCCTGGAAGGGAGAACTTCCTGGATTTTCTCGAGTTGCGGCAGGTGTTCTCGAGTTACGACGGGGACCTCAGGGACCCGCCCTGGTGGCCTCCGGAGAGGCCAGTCCCCATGCGAGTTGCTAGGGGGCCTCTCGGGATTCCTCTCCCGTCGATACCGGGGCCAAAAGCCTTGTGTGGAGTCAGGACCGGAACCGAGGATTCCTCTCAGGGGCTGACATGGATCTTTGGGTACTTCTGGAGTCTCCCCAGGGGAGTCAGGCCTCGTCTCGAGTGGGGGCATGCACGTGCACTTTCCTTCCAGGCTGTAGCAGCAATGTCACGCTTCCCGTCGCGTTGATCAAAGGATCTGTGGTTTTCCCTCGAGGCTTTCCCACAGGGCTGTCCCACGTGCCACCGTGGTGTGAGTCGATCCTCGGCGTGAAAGATGAGCCAGTGCAGGGCAAAGAGGTTCCTCTGGAATGGACTGAGACATCTGGGGGACTCTTGGAATGGTGGTACGACCATGGAGTTCCTCTCGCCTTTCCTGTTGAGAGTGCCTCCTCTTGAGATGCGACGGGAACGCCGGGAATTCTTTCCCGTTGAAAGCAGGGAAAGGATCCCTCATCTCGAGCTACGAGGGGGAAACGGGGCTCCTCTGGATGTGGGCGGGACCATCGTGCTTCCTCTCGAGTGGAGACGGGTATGGCGGTGAACTTCGTGAGTTGCAGCAAGGGTGTGAAAGACCCTTTCGAAGTTCCAGAGGTTTGGTGTCATTAGTCTCCAGAGGCCTCATCGGAAATAGGCCTCATCTCGCCTGGAAGGGAGAACTTCCTGGATTTTCTCGAGTTGCGGCAGGTGTTCTCGAGTTACGACGGGGACCTCAGGGACCCGCCCTGGTGGCCTCCGGAGAGGCCAGTCCCCATGCGAATTGCTAGGGGGCCTCTCGGGATTCCTCTCCCGTCGATACCGGGGCCAAAAACCTTGTGTGGAGTCAGGGCCGGAACCGAGGATTCCTCTCAGGGGCTGACATGGATCTTTGGGTACTTCTGGAGTCTCCCCAGGGGAGTCAGGCCTCGTCTCGAGTGGGGGCATGCACGTGCGCTTTCCTTCCAGGCTGTAGCAGCAATGTCACGCTTCCCGTCGCGTGGATCAAAGGATCTGTGGTTTTCCCTAGAGGCTTTCCCACAGGGCTGTCCCACGTGCCACCGTGGTGTGAGTCGATCCTCGGCGTGAAAGATGAGCCAGTGCAGGGCAAAGAGGTTCCTCTGGAATGGACTGAGACATCTGGGGGACTCTTGGAATGGTGGTACGACCATGGAGTTCCTCTCGCCTTTCCTGTTGAGAGTGCCTCCTCTTGAGATGCGACGGGAACGCCGGGAATTCTTTCCCGTTGAAAGCAGGGAAAGGATCCCTCATCTCGAGCTACGAGGGGGAAACGGGGCTCCTCTGGATGTGGGCGGGATCATCGTGCTTCCTCTCGAGTGGAGACGGGTATGGCGGTGAACTTCTTGAGTTGCAGCAAGGGTGTGAAAGACCCTTTCGAAGTTCCAGAGGTTAGGTGTCATTAGTCTCCAGACGCCTCATCGGAAATAGGCCTCATCTCGCCTGGAAGGGAGAACTTCCTGGATTTTCTCGAGTTGCGGCAGGTGTTCTCGAGTTACGACGGGGACCTCAGGGACCCGCCCTGGTGGCCTCAGGAGAGGCCAGTCCCCATGCGAGTTGCTAGGGGGCCTCTCGGGATTCCTCTCCCGTCGATACCGGGGCCAAAAACCTTGTGTGGAGTCAGGGCCGGAACCGAGGATTCCTCTCAGGGGCTGACATGGATCTTTGGGTACTTCTGGAGTCTCCCCAGGGGAGTCAGGCCTCGTCTCGAGTGGGGGCATGGACGTGCACTTTCCTTCCAGGCTGTAGCAGCAATGTCACGCTTCCCGTCGCGTGGATCAAAGGATCTGTGGTTTTCCCTCGAGGCTTTCCCACAGGGCTGTCCCACGTGCCACCGTGGTGTGAGTCGATCCTCGGCGTGAAAGATGAGCCAGTGCAGGGCAAAGAGGTTCCTCTGGAATGGACTGAGACATCTGGGGGACTCTTGGAATGGTGGTACGACCATGGAGTTCCTCTCGCCTTTCCTGTTGAGAGTGCCTCCTCTTGAGTTGCGACGGGAACGCCGGGAATTCTTTCCCGTTGAAAGCAGGGAAAGGATCCCTCATCTCAAGCTACGAGGGGGAAACGGGGCTCCTCTGGATGTGGGCGGGACCATCGTGCTTCCTCTCTAGTGGAGACGGGTATGGCGGTGAACTTCTTGAGTTGCAGCAAGGGTGTGAAAGACCCTTTCGAAGTTCCAGAGGTTAGGTGTCATTAGTCTCCAGAGGCCTCATCGGAAATAGGCCTCATCTCGCCTGGAAGGGAGAACTTCCTGGATTTTCTCGAGTTGCGGCAGGTGTTCTCGAGTTACGACGGGGACCTCAGGGACCCGCCCTGGTGGCCTCAGGAGAGGCCAGTCCCCATGCGAGTTGTTAGGGGGCCTCTCGGGATTCCTCTCCCGTCGATACCGGGGCCAAAAACCTTGTATGGAGTCAGGGCCGGAACCGAGGATTCCTCTCAGGGGCTGACATGGATCTTTGGGTACTTCTGGAGTCTCCCCAGGGGAGTCAGGCCTCGTCTCGAGTGGGGGCATGCACGTGCACTTTCCTTCCAGGCTGTAGCAGCAATGTCACGCTTCCCGTCGCGTTGATCAAAGGATCTGTGGTTTTCCCTCGAGGCTTTCCCACAGGGCTGTCCCACGTGCCACCGTGGTGTGAGTCGATCCTCGGCGTGAAAGATGAGCCAGTGCAGGGCAAAGAGGTTCCTCTGGAATGGACTGAGACATCTGGGGGACTCTTGGAATGGTGGTACGACCATGGAGTTCCTCTCGCCTTTCCTGTTGAGAGTGCCTCCTCTTGAGATGCGACGGGAACGCCGGGAATTCTTTCCCGTTGAAAGCAGGGAAAGGATCCCTCATCTCGAGCTACGAGGGGGAAACGGGGCTCCTCTGGATGTGGGCGGGACCATCGTGCTTCCTCTCGAGTGGAGACGGGTATGGCGGTGAACTTCTTGAGTTGCAACAAGGGTGTGAAAGACCCTTTCGAAGTTCCAGAGGTTAGGTGTCATTAGTCTCCAGACGCCTCATCGGAAATAGGCCTCATCTCGCCTGGAAGGGAGAACTTCCTGGATTTTCTCGAGTTGCGGCAGGTGTTCTCGAGTTACGACGGGGACCTCAGGGACCCGCCCTGGTGGCCTCAGGAGAGGCCAGTCCCCATGCGAGTTGCTAGGGGGCCTCTCGGGATTCCTCTCCCGTCGATACCGGGGCCAAAAACCTTGTGTGGAGTCAGGGCCGGAACCGAGGATTCCTCTCAGGGGCTGACATGGATCTTTGGGTACTTCTGGAGTCTCCCCAGGGGAGTCAGGCCTCGTCTCGAGTGGGGGCATGCACGTGCACTTTCCTTCCAGGCTGTAGCAGCAATGTCACGCTTCCCGTCGCGTTGATCAAAGGATCTGTGGTTTTCCCTCGAGGCTTTCCCACAGGGCTGTCCCACGTGCCACCCTGGTGTGAGTCGATCCTCGGCGTGAAAGATGAGCCAGTGCAGGGCAAAGAGGTTCCTCTGGAATGGACTGAGACATCTGGGGGACTCTTGGAATGGTGGTACGACCATGGAGTTCCTCTCGCCTTTCCTGTTGAGAGTGCCTCCTCTTGAGATGCGACGGGAACGCCGGGAATTCTTTCCCGTTGAAAGCAGGGAAAGGATCCCTCATCTCGAGCTACGAGGGGGAAACGGGGCTCCTCTGGATGTGGGCGGGACCATCGTGCTTCCTCTCGAGTGGAGACGGGTATGGCGGTGAACTTCTTGAGTTGCAGCAAGGGTGTGAAAGACCCTTTCGAAGTTCCAGAGGTTAGGTGTCATTAGTCTCCAGACGCCTCATCGGAAATAGGCCTCATCTCGCCTGGAAGGGAGAACTTCCTGGATTTTCTCGAGTTGCGGCAGGTGTTCTCGAGTTACGACGGGGACCTCAGGGACCCGCCCTGGTGGCCTCAGGAGAGGCCAGTCCCCATGCGAGTTGCTAGGGGGCCTCTCGGGATTCCTCTCCCGTCGATACCGGGGCCAAAAACCTTGTGTGGAGTCAGGGCCGGAACCGAGGATTCCTCTCAGGGGCTGACATGGATCTTTGGGTACTTCTGGAGTCTCCCCAGGGGAGTCAGGCCTCGTCTCGAGTGGGGGCATGCACGTGCGCTTTCCTTCCAGGCTGTAGCAGCAATGTCACGCTTCCCGTCGCGTGGATCAAAGGATCTGTGGTTTTCCCTCGAGGCTTTCCCACAGGGCTGTCCCACGTGCCACCGTGGTGTGAGTCGATCCTCGGCGTGAAAGATGAGCCAGTGCAGGGCAAAGAGGTTCCTCTGGAATGGACTGAGACATCTGGGGGACTCTTGGAATGGTGGTACGACCATGGAGTTCCTCTCGCCTTTCCTGTTGAGAGTGCCTCCTCTTGAGTTGCGACGGGAACGCCGGGAATTCTTTCCCGTTGAAAGCAGGGAAAGGATCCCTCATCTCAAGCTACGAGGGGGAAACGGGGCTCCTCTGGATGTGGGCGGGACCATCGTGCTTCCTCTCTAGTGGAGACGGGTATGGCGGTGAACTTCTTGAGTTGCAGCAAGGGTGTGAAAGACCCTTTCGAAGTTCCAGAGGTTAGGTGTCATTAGTCTCCAGAGGCCTCATCGGAAATAGGCCTCATCTCGCCTGGAAGGGAGAACTTCCTGGATTTTCTCGAGTTGCGGCAGGTGTTCTCGAGTTACGACGGGGACCTCAGGGACCCGCCCTGGTGGCCTCAGGAGAGGCCAGTCCCCATGCGAGTTGTTAGGGGGCCTCTCGGGATTCCTCTCCCGTCGATACCGGGGCCAAAAACCTTGTATGGAGTCAGGGCCGGAACCGAGGATTCCTCTCAGGGGCTGACATGGATCTTTGGGTACTTCTGGAGTCTCCCCAGGGGAGTCAGGCCTCGTCTCGAGTGGGGGCATGCACGTGCACTTTCCTTCCAGGCTGTAGCAGCAATGTCACGCTTCCCGTCGCGTTGATCAAAGGATCTGTGGTTTTCCCTCGAGGCTTTCCCACAGGGCTGTCCCACGTGCCACCGTGGTGTGAGTCGATCCTCGGCGTGAAAGATGAGCCAGTGCAGGGCAAAGAGGTTCCTCTGGAATGGACTGAGACATCTGGGGGACTCTTGGAATGGTGGTACGACCATGGAGTTCCTCTCGCCTTTCCTGTTGAGAGTGCCTCCTCTTGAGATGCGACGGGAACGCCGGGAATTCTTTCCCGTTGAAAGCAGGGAAAGGATCCCTCATCTCGAGCTACGAGGGGGAAACGGGGCTCCTCTGGATGTGGGCGGGACCATCGTGCTTCCTCTCGAGTGGAGACGGGTATGGCGGTGAACTTCTTGAGTTGCAACAAGGGTGTGAAAGACCCTTTCGAAGTTCCAGAGGTTAGGTGTCATTAGTCTCCAGACGCCTCATCGGAAATAGGCCTCATCTCGCCTGGAAGGGAGAACTTCCTGGATTTTCTCGAGTTGCGGCAGGTGTTCTCGAGTTACGACGGGGACCTCAGGGACCCGCCCTGGTGGCCTCAGGAGAGGCCAGTCCCCATGCGAGTTGCTAGGGGGCCTCTCGGGATTCCTCTCCCGTCGATACCGGGGCCAAAAACCTTGTGTGGAGTCAGGGCCGGAACCGAGGATTCCTCTCAGGGGCTGACATGGATCTTTGGGTACTTCTGGAGTCTCCCCAGGGGAGTCAGGCCTCGTCTCGAGTGGGGGCATGCACGTGCACTTTCCTTCCAGGCTGTAGCAGCAATGTCACGCTTCCCGTCGCGTTGATCAAAGGATCTGTGGTTTTCCCTCGAGGCTTTCCCACAGGGCTGTCCCACGTGCCACCCTGGTGTGAGTCGATCCTCGGCGTGAAAGATGAGCCAGTGCAGGGCAAAGAGGTTCCTCTGGAATGGACTGAGACATCTGGGGGACTCTTGGAATGGTGGTACGACCATGGAGTTCCTCTCGCCTTTCCTGTTGAGAGTGCCTCCTCTTGAGATGCGACGGGAACGCCGGGAATTCTTTCCCGTTGAAAGCAGGGAAAGGATCCCTCATCTCGAGCTACGAGGGGGAAACGGGGCTCCTCTGGATGTGGGCGGGACCATCGTGCTTCCTCTCGAGTGGAGACGGGTATGGCGGTGAACTTCTTGAGTTGCAGCAAGGGTGTGAAAGACCCTTTCGAAGTTCCAGAGGTTAGGTGTCATTAGTCTCCAGACGCCTCATCGGAAATAGGCCTCATCTCGCCTGGAAGGGAGAACTTCCTGGATTTTCTCGAGTTGCGGCAGGTGTTCTCGAGTTACGACGGGGACCTCAGGGACCCGCCCTGGTGGCCTCAGGAGAGGCCAGTCCCCATGCGAGTTGCTAGGGGGCCTCTCGGGATTCCTCTCCCGTCGATACCGGGGCCAAAAACCTTGTGTGGAGTCAGGGCCGGAACCGAGGATTCCTCTCAGGGGCTGACATGGATCTTTGGGTACTTCTGGAGTCTCCCCAGGGGAGTCAGGCCTCGTCTCGAGTGGGGGCATGCACGTGCGCTTTCCTTCCAGGCTGTAGCAGCAATGTCACGCTTCCCGTCGCGTGGATCAAAGGATCTGTGGTTTTCCCTCGAGGCTTTCCCACAGGGCTGTCCCACGTGCCACCGTGGTGTGAGTCGATCCTCGGCGTGAAAGATGAGCCAGTGCAGGGCAAAGAGGTTCCTCTGGAATGGACTGAGACATCTGGGGGACTCTTGGAATGGTGGTACGACCATGGAGTTCCTCTCGCCTTTCCTGTTGAGAGTGCCTCCTCTTGAGTTGCGACGGGAACGCCGGGAATTCTTTCCCGTTGAAAGCAGGGAAAGGATCCCTCATCTCAAGCTACGAGGGGGAAACGGGGCTCCTCTGGATGTGGGCGGGACCATCGTGCTTCCTCTCTAGTGGAGACGGGTATGGCGGTGAACTTCTTGAGTTGCAGCAAGGGTGTGAAAGACCCTTTCGAAGTTCCAGAGGTTAGGTGTCATTAGTCTCCAGAGGCCTCATCGGAAATAGGCCTCATCTCGCCTGGAAGGGAGAACTTCCTGGATTTTCTCGAGTTGCGGCAGGTGTTCTCGAGTTACGACGGGGACCTCAGGGACCCGCCCTGGTGGCCTCAGGAGAGGCCAGTCCCCATGCGAGTTGTTAGGGGGCCTCTCGGGATTCCTCTCCCGTCGATACCGGGGCCAAAAACCTTGTATGGATTCAGGGCCGGAACCGAGGATTCCTCTCAGGGGCTGACATGGATCTTTGGGTACTTCTGGAGTCTCCCCAGGGGAGTCAGGCCTCGTCTCGAGTGGGGGCATGCACGTGCACTTTCCTTCCAGGCTGTAGCAGCAATGTCACGCTTCCCGTCGCGTTGATCAAAGGATCTGTGGTTTTCCCTCGAGGCTTTCCCACAGGGCTGTCCCACGTGCCACCGTGGTGTGAGTCGATCCTCGGCGTGAAAGATGAGCCAGTGCAGGGCAAAGAGGTTCCTCTGGAATGGACTGAGACATCTGGGGGACTCTTGGAATGGTGGTACGACCATGGAGTTCCTCTCGCCTTTCCTGTTGAGAGTGCCTCCTCTTGAGATGCGACGGGAACGCCGGGAATTCTTTCCCGTTGAAAGCAGGGAAAGGATCCCTCATCTCGAGCTACGAGGGGGAAACGGGGCTCCTCTGGATGTGGGCGGGACCATCGTGCTTCCTCTCGAGTGGAGACGGGTATGGCGGTGAACTTCTTGAGTTGCAACAAGGGTGTGAAAGACCCTTTCGAAGTTCCAGAGGTTAGGTGTCATTAGTCTCCAGACGCCTCATCGGAAATAGGCCTCATCTCGCCTGGAAGGGAGAACTTCCTGGATTTTCTCGAGTTGCGGCAGGTGTTCTCGAGTTACGACGGGGACCTCAGGGACCCGCCCTGGTGGCCTCAGGAGAGGCCAGTCCCCATGCGAGTTGCTAGGGGGCCTCTCGGGATTCCTCTCCCGTCGATACCGGGGCCAAAAACCTTGTGTGCAGTCAGGGCCGGAACCGAGGATTCCTCTCAGGGGCTGACATGGATCTTTGGGTACTTCTGGAGTCTCCCCAGGGGAGTCAGGCCTCGTCTCGAGTGGGGGCATGCACGTGCGCTTTCCTTCCAGCCTGTAGCAGCAATGTCACGCTTCCCGTCGCGTGGATCAAAGGATCTGTGGTTTTCCCTCGAGGCTTTCCCTCGAGGCTTTCCCACAGGGCTGTCCCACGTGCCACCGTTTTGTGAGTCGATCCTCGGCGTGAAAGATGAGCCAGTGCAGGGCAAAGAGGTTCCTCTGGAATGGACTGAGACATCTGGGGGACTCTTGGAATGGTGGTACGACCATGGAGTTCCTCTCGCCTTTCCTGTTGAGAGTGCCTCCTCTTGAGATGCGACGGGAACGCCGGGAATTCTTTCCCGTTGATAGCAGGGAAAGGATCCCTCATCTCGAGCACCGAGGGGAAAACGGGGCTCCTCTGGATGTGGGCGGGACCATCGTGCTTCCTCTCGAGTGGAGACGGGTATGGCGGTGAACTTCTTGAGTTGCAGCAAGGGTGTGAAAGACCCTTTCGAAGTTCCAGAGGTTAGGTGTCATTAGTCTCCAGACGCCTCATCGGAAATAGGCCTCATCTCGCCTGGAAGGGAGAACTTCCTGGATTTTCTCGAGTTGCGGCAGGTGTTCTCGAGTTACGACGGGGACCTCAGGGACCCGTCCTGGTGGCCTCAGGAGAGGCCAGTCCCCATGCGAGTTGCTAGGGGGCCTCTCGGTATTCCTCTCCCGTCGATACCGGGGCCAAAAACCTTGTGTGGAGTCAGGGCCGGAACCGAGGATTCCTCTCAGGGGCTGACATGGATCTTTGGGTACTTCTGGAGTCTCCCCAGGGGAGTCAGGCCTCGTCTCGAGTGGAGGCATGCACGTGCACTTTCCTTCCAGGCTGTAGCAGCAATTTCACGCTTCCCGTCGCGTTGATCAAAGGATCTGTGGTTTTCCCTCGAGGCTTTCCCACAGGGCTGTCCCACGTGCCACCGTGGTGTGAGTCGATCCTCGGCGTGAAAGATGAGCCAGTGCAGGGCAAAGAGGTTCCTCTGGAATGGACTGAGACATCTGGGGGACTCTTGGAATGGTGGTACGACCATGGAGTTCCTCTCGCCTTTCCTGTTGAGAGTGCCTCCTCTTGAGATGCGACGGGAACGCCGGGAATTCTTTCCCGTTGAAAGCAGGGAAAGGATCCCTCATCTTGAGCTACGAGGGGGAAACGGGGCTCCTCTGGATGTGGGCGGGACCATCGTGCTTCCTCTCGAGTGGAGACGGGTATGGCGGTGAACTTCTTGAGTTGCAGCAAGGGTGTGAAAGACCCTTTCGAAGTTCCAGAGGTTAGGTGTCATTAGTCTCCAGACGCCTCATCGGAAATAGGCCTCATCTCGCCTGGAAGGGAGAACTTCCTGGATTTTCTCGAGTTGCGGCAGGTGTTCTCGAGTTACGACGGGGACCTCAGGGACCCGCCCTGGTGGCCTCAGGAGAGGCCAGTCCCCATGCGAGTTGCTAGGGGGCCTCTCGGGATTCCTCTCCCGTCGATACCGGGGCCAAAAACCTTGTGTGGAGTCAGGGCCGGAACCGAGGATTCCTCTCAGGGGCTGACATGGATCTTTGGGTACTTCTGGAGTCTCCCCAGGGGAGTCAGGCCTCGTCTCGAGTGGGGGCATGCACGTGCGCTTTCCTTCCAGGCTGTAGCAGCAATGTCACGCTTCCCGTCGCGTGGATCAAAGGATCTGTGGTTTTCCCTCGAGGCTTTCCCACAGGGCTGTCCCACGTGCCACCGTTTTGTGAGTCGATCCTCGGCGTGAAAGATGAGCCAGTGCAGGGCAAAGAGGTTCCTCTGGAATGGACTGAGACATCTGGGGGACTCTTGGAATGGTGGTACGACCATGGAGTTCCTCTCTCCTTTCCTGTTGAGAGTGCCTCCTCTTGAGATGCGACGGGAACGCCGGGAATTCTTTCCCGTTGAAACCAGGGAAAGGATCCCTCATCTCGAGCACCGAGGGGAAAACGGGGCTCCTCTGGATGTGGGCGGGACCATCGTGCTTCCTCTCGAGTGGAGACGGGTATGGCGGTGAACTTCTTGAGTTGCAGCAAGGGTGTGAAAGACCCTTTCGAAGTTCCAGAGGTTTGGTGTCATTAGTCTCCAGAGGCCTCATCGGAAATAGGCCTCATCTCGCCTGGAAGGGAGAACTTCCTGGATTTTCTCGAGTTGCGGCAGGTGTTCTCGAGTTACGACGGGGACCTCAGGGACCCGCCCTGGTGGCCTCCGGAGAGGCCAGTCCCCATGCGAGTTGCTAGGGGGCCTCTCGGGATTCCTCTCCCGTCGATACCGGGGCCAAAAACCTTGTGTGCAGTCAGGGCCGGAACCGAGGATTCCTCTCAGGGGCTGACATGGATCTTTGGGTACTTCTGGAGTCTCGCCAGGGGAGACAGGCCTCGTCTCGTGTGGGGGCATGCACGTGCACTTTCCTTCCAGGCTGTAGCAGCAATGTCACGCTTCACGTCGCGTGGATCAAAGGATCTGCGGTTTTCCCTCGAGGCTTTCCCTCGAGGCTTTCCCACAGGGCTGTCCCACGTGACACCGTGGTGTGAGTCGATTCTCGGCGTGAAAAATGAGCCAGTGCAGGGCAAAGAGTTTCCTCTGGAATGGACTGAGACATCTGGGGGACTCTTGGAATGGTGGTACGACCATGGAGTTCCTCTCGCCTTTCCTGTTGAGAGTGCCTCCTCTTGAGATGCGACGGGAACGCCGGGAATTCTTTCCCGTTGAAGGGAGGGAAAGGATCCCTCATCTCGAGCTACGAGGGGGAAACGGGGCTCCTCTGGATGTGGGCGGGACCATCGTGCTTTCTCTCGAGTGGAGACGGGTATGGCGGTGAACTTCTTGAGTTGCAGCAAGGGTGTGAAAGACCCTTTCGAAGTTCCAGAGGTTAGGTGTCATTAGTCTCCAGAGGCCTCATCGGAAATAGGCCTCATCTCGCCTGGAAGGGAGAACTTCCTGGATTTTCTCGAGTTGCGGCAGGTGTTCTCGAGTTACGACGGGGACCTCAGGGACCCGCCCTGGTGGCCTCAGGAGAGGCCAGTCCCCATGCGAGTTGCTAGGGGGCCTCTCGGGATTCCTCTCCCGTCGATACCGGGGCCAAAAAGCTGGTGTGGAGTCAGGGCCGGAACCGAGGATTCCTCTCAGGGGCTGACATGGATCTTTGGGTACTTCTGGAGTCTCCCCAGGGGAGTCAGGCCTCGTCTCGAGTGGGGGCATGCACGTGCGCTTTCCTTCCAGGCTGTAGCAGCAATGTCACGCTTCCCGTCGCGTGGATCAAAGGATCTGTGGTTTTCCCTCGAGGCTTTCCCTCGAGGCTTTCCCACAGGGCTGTCCCACGTGCCACCGTGTTGTGAGTCGATCCTCGGCTTGAAAGATGAGCCAGTGCAGAGCAAAGAGGTTCCTCTGGAATGGACTGAGACATCTGGGGGACTCTTGGAATGGTGGTACGACCATGGAGTTCCTCTCGCCTTTCCTGTTGAGAGTGCCTCCTCTTGAGATGCGACGGGAACGCCGGGAATACTTTCCCGTTGAAAGCAGGGAAAGGATCCCTCATCTCGAGCTACGAGGGGGAAACGGGGCTCCTCTGGATGTGGGCGGGACCATCGTGCTTCCTCTCGAGTGGAGACGGGTATGGCGGTGAACTTCTTGAGTTGCAGCAAGGGTGTGAAAGACCCTTTCGAAGTTCCAGAGGTTAGGTGTCATTAGTCTCCAGAGGCCTCATCGGAAATAGGCCTCATCTCGCCTGGAAGGGAGAACTTCCTGGATTTTCTCGAGTTGCGGCAGGTGTTCTCGAGTTACGACGGGGACCTCAGGGACCCGCCCTGGTGGCCTCAGGAGAGGCCAGTCCCCATGCGAGTTGCTAGGGGGCCTCTCGGGATTCCTCTCCCGTCGATACCGGGGCCAAAAACCTTGTGTGCAGTCAGGGCCGGAACCGAGGATTCCTCTCAGGGGCTGACATGGATCTTTGGGTACTTCTGGAGTCTCCCCAGGGGAGTCAGGCCTCGTCTCGAGTGGGGGCATGCACGTGCGCTTTCCTTCCAGGCTGTAGCAGCAATGTCACGCTTCCCGTCGCGTGGATCAAAGGATCTGTGGTTTTCCCTCGAGGCTTTCCCTCGAGGCTTTCCCACAGGGCTGTCCCACGTGCCACCGTTTTGTGAGTCGATCCTCGGCGTGAAAGATGAGCCAGTGCAGGGCAAAGAGGTTCCTCTGGAATGGACTGAGACATCTGGGGGACTCTTGGAATGGTGGTACGACCATGGAGTTCCTCTCGCCTTACCTGTTGAGAGTGCCTCCTCTTGAGATGCGACGGGAACGCCGGGAATTCTTTCCCGTTGAAACCAGGGAAAGGATCCCTCATCTCGAGCACCGAGGGGAAAACGGGGCTCCTCTGGATGTGGGCGGGACCATCGTGCTTCCTCTCGAGTGGAGACGGGTATGGCGGTGAACTTCTTGAGTTGCAGCAAGGGTGTGAAAGACCCTTTCGAAGTTCCAGAGGTTTGGTGTCATTAGTCTCCAGAGGCCTCATCGGAAATAGGCCTCATCTCGCCTGGAAGGGAGAACTTCCTGGATTTTCTCGAGTTGCGGCAGGTGTTCTCGAGTTACGACGGGGACCTCAGGGACCCGCCCTGGTGGCCTCCGGAGAGGCCAGTCCCCATGCGAGTTGCTAGGGGGCCTCTCGGGATTCCTCTCCCGTCGATACCGGGGCCAAAAGCCTTGTGTGGAGTCAGGACCGGAACCGAGGATTCCTCTCAGGGGCTGACATGGATCTTTGGGTACTTCTGGAGTCTCCCCAGGGGAGTCAGGCCTCGTCTCGAGTGGGGGCATGCACGTGCACTTTCCTTCCAGGCTGTAGCAGCAATGTCACGCTTCCCGTCGCGTTGATCAAAGGATCTGTGGTTTTCCCTCGAGGCTTTCCCACAGGGCTGTCCCACGTGCCACCGTGGTGTGAGTCGATCCTCGGCGTGAAAGATGAGCCAGTGCAGGGCAAAGAGGTTCCTCTGGAATGGACTGAGACATCTGGGGGACTCTTGGAATGGTGGTACGACCATGGAGTTCCTCTCGCCTTTCCTGTTGAGAGTGCCTCCTCTTGAGATGCGACGGGAACGCCGGGAATTCTTTCCCGTTGAAAGCAGGGAAAGGATCCCTCATCTCGAGCTACGAGGGGGAAACGGGGCTCCTCTGGATGTGGGCGGGACCATCGTGCTTCCTCTCGAGTGGAGACGGGTATGGCGGTGAACTTCGTGAGTTGCAGCAAGGGTGTGAAAGACCCTTTCGAAGTTCCAGAGGTTTGGTGTCATTAGTCTCCAGAGGCCTCATCGGAAATAGGCCTCATCTCGCCTGGAAGGGAGAACTTCCTGGATTTTCTCGAGTTGCGGCAGGTGTTCTCGAGTTACGACGGGGACCTCAGGGACCCGCCCTGGTGGCCTCCGGAGAGGCCAGTCCCCATGCGAGTTGCTAGGGGGCCTCTCGGGATTCCTCTCCCGTCGATACCGGGGCCAAAAACCTTGTGTGAAGTCAGGGCCGGAACCGAGGATTCCTCTCAGGGGCTGACATGGATCTTTGGGTACTTCTGGAGTCTCCCCAGGGGAGTCAGGCCTCGTCTCGAGTGGGGGCATGCACGTGCGCTTTCCTTCCAGGCTGTAGCAGCAATGTCACGCTTCCCGTCGCGTTGATCAAAGGATCTGTGGTTTTCCCTCGAGGCTTTCCCACAGGGCTGTCCCACGTGCCACCGTGGTGTGAGTCGATCCTCGGCGTGAAAGATGAGCCAGTGCAGGGCAAAGAGGTTCCTCTGGAATGGACTGAGACATCTGGGGGACTCTTGGAATGGTGGTACGACCATGGAGTTCCTCTCGCCTTTCCTGTTGAGAGTGCCTCCTCTTGAGATGCGACGGGAACGCCGGGAATTCTTTCCCGTTGAAAGCAGGGAAAGGATCCCTCATCTCGAGCTACGAGGGGGAAACGGGGCTCCTCTGGATGTGGGCGGGATCATCGTGCTTCCTCTCGAGTGGAGACGGGTATGGCGGTGAACTTCTTGAGTTGCAGCAAGGGTGTGAAAGACCCTTTCGAAGTTCCAGAGGTTAGGTGTCATTAGTCTCCAGACGCCTCATCGGAAATAGGCCTCATCTCGCCTGGAAGGGAGAACTTCCTGGATTTTCTCGAGTTGCGGCAGGTGTTCTCGAGTTACGACGGGGACCTCAGGGACCCGCCCTGGTGGCCTCAGGAGAGGCCAGTCCCCATGCGAGTTGCTAGGGGGCCTCTCGGGATTCCTCTCCCGTCGATACCGGGGCCAAAAACCTTGTGTGGAGTCAGGGCCGGAACCGAGGATTCCTCTCAGGGGCTGACATGGATCTTTGGGTACTTCTGGAGTCTCCCCAGGGGAGTCAGAGCTCGTCTCGAGTGGGGGCATGCACGTGCACTTTCCTTCCAGGCTGTAGCAGCAATGTCACGCTTCCCGTCGCGTTGATCAAAGGATCTGTGGTTTTCCCTCGAGGCTTTCCCACAGGGCTGTCCCACGTGCCACCCTGGTGTGAGTCGATCCTCGGCGTGAAAGATGAGCCAGTGCAGGGCAAAGAGGTTCCTCTGTAATGGACTGAGACATCTGGGGGACTCTTGGAATGGTGGTACGACCATGGAGTTCCTCTCGCCTTTCCTGTTGAGAGTGCCTCCTCTTGAGATGCGACGGGAACGCCGGGAATTCTTTCCCGTTGAAAGCAGGGAAAGGATCCCTCATCTCGAGCTACGAGGGGGAAACGGGGCTCCTCTGGATGTGGGCGGGACCATCGTGCTTCCTCTCTAGTGGAGACGGGTATGGCGGTGAACTTCTTGAGTTGCAGCAAGGGTGTGAAAGACCCTTTCAAAGTTCCAGAGGTTAGGTGTCATTAGTCTCCAGACGCCTCATCGGAAATAGGCCTCATCTCGCCTGGAAGGGAGAACTTCCTGGATTTTCTCGAGTTGCGGCAGGTGTTCTCGAGTTACGACGGGGACCTCAGGGACCCGCCCTGGTGGCCTCAGGAGAGGCCAGTCCCCATGCGAGTTGCTAGGGGGCCTTTCGGGATTCCTCTCCCGTCGATACCGGGGCCAAAAACCTTGTGTGCAGTCAGGGCCGGAACCGAGGATTCCTCTCAGGGGCTGACATGGATCTTTGGGTACTTCTGGAGTCTCCCCAGGGGAGTCAGGCCTCGTCTCGAGTGGGGGCATGCACGTGCGCTTTCCTTCCAGCCTGTAGCAGCAATGTCACGCTTCCCGTCGCGTGGATCAAAGGATCTGTGGTTTTCCCTCGAGGCTTTCCCTCGAGGCTTTCCCACAGGGCTGTCCCACGTGCCACCGTTTTGCGAGTCGATCCTCGGCGTGAAAGATGAGCCAGTGCAGGGCAAAGAGGTTCCTCTGGAATGGACTGAGACATCTGGGGGACTCTTGGAATGGTGGTACGACCATGGAGTTCCTCTCGCCTTTCCTGTTGAGAGTGCCTCCTCTTGAGTTGCGACGGGAACGCCGGGAATTCTTTCCCGTTGAAAGCAGGGAAAGGATCCCTCATCTCAAGCTACGAGGGGGAAACGGGGCTCCTCTGGATGTGGGCGGGACCATCGTGCTTCCTCTCTAGTGGAGACGGGTATGGCGGTGAACTTCTTGAGTTGCAGCAAGGGTGTGAAAGACCCTTTCGAAGTTCCAGAGGTTAGGTGTCATTAGTCTCCAGAGGCCTCATCGGAAATAGGCCTCATCTCGCCTGGAAGGGAGAACTTCCTGGATTTTCTCGAGTTGCGGCAGGTGTTCTCGAGTTACGACGGGGACCTCAGGGACCCGCCCTGGTGGCCTCAGGAGAGGCCAGTCCCCATGCGAGTTGTTAGGGGGCCTCTCGGGATTCCTCTCCCGTCGATACCGGGGCCAAAAACCTTGTATGGATTCAGGGCCGGAACCGAGGATTCCTCTCAGGGGCTGACATGGATCTTTGGGTACTTCTGGAGTCTCCCCAGGGGAGTCAGGCCTCGTCTCGAGTGGGGGCATGCACGTGCACTTTCCTTCCAGGCTGTAGCAGCAATGTCACGCTTCCCGTCGCGTTGATCAAAGGATCTGTGGTTTTCCCTCGAGGCTTTCCCACAGGGCTGTCCCACGTGCCACCGTGGTGTGAGTCGATCCTCGGCGTGAAAGATGAGCCAGTGCAGGGCAAAGAGGTTCCTCTGGAATGGACTGAGACATCTGGGGGACTCTTGGAATGGTGGTACGACCATGGAGTTCCTCTCGCCTTTCCTGTTGAGAGTGCCTCCTCTTGAGATGCGACGGGAACGCCGGGAATTCTTTCCCGTTGAAAGCAGGGAAAGGATCCCTCATCTCGAGCTACGAGGGGGAAACGGGGCTCCTCTGGATGTGGGCGGGACCATCGTGCTTCCTCTCGAGTGGAGACGGGTATGGCGGTGAACTTCTTGAGTTGCAACAAGGGTGTGAAAGACCCTTTCGAAGTTCCAGAGGTTAGGTGTCATTAGTCTCCAGACGCCTCATCGGAAATAGGCCTCATCTCGCCTGGAAGGGAGAACTTCCTGGATTTTCTCGAGTTGCGGCAGGTGTTCTCGAGTTACGACGGGGACCTCAGGGACCCGCCCTGGTGGCCTCAGGAGAGGCCAGTCCCCATGCGAGTTGCTAGGGGGCCTCTCGGGATTCCTCTCCCGTCGATACCGGGGCCAAAAACCTTGTGTGCAGTCAGGGCCGGAACCGAGGATTCCTCTCAGGGGCTGACATGGATCTTTGGGTACTTCTGGAGTCTCCCCAGGGGAGTCAGGCCTCGTCTCGAGTGGGGGCATGCACGTGCGCTTTCCTTCCAGCCTGTAGCAGCAATGTCACGCTTCCCGTCGCGTGGATCAAAGGATCTGTGGTTTTCCCTCGAGGCTTTCCCTCGAGGCTTTCCCACAGGGCTGTCCCACGTGCCACCGTTTTGTGAGTCGATCCTCGGCGTGAAAGATGAGCCAGTGCAGGGCAAAGAGGTTCCTCTGGAATGGACTGAGACATCTGGGGGACTCTTGGAATGGTGGTACGACCATGGAGTTCCTCTCGCCTTTCCTGTTGAGAGTGCCTTCTCTTGAGATGCGACGGGAACGCCGGGAATTCTTTCCCGTTGATAGCAGGGAAAGGATCCCTCATCTCGAGCACCGAGGGGAAAACGGGGCTCCTCTGGATGTGGGCGGGACCATCGTGCTTCCTCTCGAGTGGAGACGGGTATGGCGGTGAACTTCTTGAGTTGCAGCAAGGGTGTGAAAGACCCTTTCGAAGTTCCAGAGGTTTGGTGTCATTAGTCTCCAGAGGCCTCATCGGAAATAGGCCTCATCTCGCCTGGAAGGGAGAACTTCCTGGATTTTCTCGAGTTGCGGCAGGTGTTCTCGAGTTACGACGGGGACCTCAGGGACCCGCCCTGGTGGCCTCCGGAGAGGCCAGTCCCCATGCGAGTTGCTAGGGGGCCTCTCGGGATTCCTCTCCCGTCGATACCGGGGCCAAAAACCTTGTGTGGAGTCAGGGCCGGAACCGAGGATTCCTCTCAGGGGCTGACATGGATCTTTGGGTACTTCTGGAGTCTCCCCAGTGGAGTCAGGCCTCGTCTCGAGTGGGGGCATGCACGTGCGCTTTCCTTCCAGGCAGTAGCAGCAATGTCACGCTTCCCGTCGCGTGGATCAAAGGATCTGTGGTTTTCCCTCGAGGCTTTCCCTCGAGGCTTTCCCACAGGGCTGTCCCACGTGCCACCGTGGTGTGAGTCGATCCTCGACGTGAAAGATGAGCCAGTGCAGGGCAAAGAGGTTCCTCTGGAATGGACTGAGACATCTGGGGGACTCTTGGAATGGTGGTACGACCATGGAGTTCCTCTCGCCTTTCCTGTTGAGAGTGCCTCCTCTTGAGATGCGACGGGAACGCCGGGAATTCTTTCCCGTTGAAAGCAGGAAAAGGATCCCTCATCTCGAGCTACGAGGGGGAAACGGGGCTCCTCTGGATGTGGGCGGGACCATCGTGCTTCCTCTCGAGTGGAGACGGGTATGGCGGTGAACTTCTTGAGTTGCAGCAAGGGTGTGAAAGACCCTTTCGAAGTTCCAGAGGTTAGGTGTCATTAGTCTCCAGACGCCTCATCGGAAATAGGCCTCATCTCGCCTGGAAGGGAGAACTTCCTGGATTTTCTCGAGTTGCGGCAGGTGTTCTCGAGTTACGACGGGGACCTCAGGGACCCGCCCTGGTGGCCTCAGGAGAGGCCAGTCCCCATGCGAGTTGTTAGGGGGCCTCTCGGGATTCCTCTCCCGTCGATACCGGGGCCAAAAACCTTGTATGGAGTCAGGGCCGGAACCGAGGATTCCTCTCAGGGGCTGACATGGATCTTTGGGTACTTCTGGAGTCTCCCCAGGGGAGTCAGGCCTCGTCTCGAGTGGGGGCATGCACGTGCGCTTTCCTTCCAGGCTGTAGCAGCAATGTCACGCTTCCCGTCGCGTGGATCAAAGGATCTGTGGTTTTCCCTCGAGGCTTTCCCACAGGGCTGTCCCACGTGCCACCGTGGTGTGAGTCGATCCTCGGCGTGAAAGATGAGCCAGTGCAGGGCAAAGAGGTTCCTCTGGAATGGACTGAGACATCTGGGGGACTCTTGGAATGGTGGTACGACCATGGAGTTCCTCTCGCCTTTCCTGTTGAGAGTGCCTCCTCTTGAGTTGCGACGGGAACGCCGGGAATTCTTTCCCGTTGAAAGCAGGGAAAGGATCCCTCATCTCAAGCTACGAGGGGGAAACGGGGCTCCTCTGGATGTGGGCGGGACCATCGTGCTTCCTCTCGAGTGGAGACGGGTATGGCGGTGAACTTCTTGAGTTGCAGCAAGGGTGTGAAAGACCCTTTCGAAGTTCCAGAGGTTAGGTGTCATTAGTCTCCAGAGGCCTCATCGGAAATAGGCCTCATCTCGCCTGGAAGGGAGAACTTCCTGGATTTTCTCGAGTTGCGGCAGGTGTTCTCGAGTTACGACGGGGACCTCAGGGACCCGCCCTGGTGGCCTCAGGAGAGGCCAGTCCCCATGCGAGTTGTTAGGGGGCCTCTCGGGATTCCTCTCCCGTCGATACCGGGGCCAAAAACCTTGTATGGAGTCAGGGCCGGAACCGAGGATTCCTCTCAGGGGCTGACATGGATCTTTGGGTACTTGTGGAGTCTCCCCAGGGGAGTCAGGCCTCGTCTCGAGTGGGGGCATGCACGTGCGCTTTCCTTCCAGGCTGTAGCAGCAATGTCACGCTTCCCGTCGCGTGGATCAAAGGATCTGTGGTTTTCCCTCGAGGCTTTCCCTCGAGGCTTTGCCACAGGGCTGTCCCACGTGCCACCGTGTTGTGAGTCGATCCTCGGCGTGAAAGATGAGCCAGTGCAGGGCAAAGAGGTTCCTCTGGAATGGACTGAGACATCTGGGGGACTCTTGGAATGGTGGTACGACCATGGAGTTCCTCTCGCCTTTCCTGTTGAGAGTGCCTCCTCTTGAAATGCGACGGGAACGCCGGGAATACTTTCCCGTTGAAAGCAGGGAAAGGATCCCTCATCTCGAGCTACGAGGGGGAAACGGGGCTCCTCTGGATGTGGGCGGGACCATCGTGCTTCCTCTCGAGTGGAGACGGGTATGGCGGTGAACTTCTTGAGTTGCAGCAAGGGTGTGAAAGACCCTTTCGAAGTTCCAGAGGTTAGGTGTCATTAGTCTCCAGACGCCTCATCGGAAATAGGCCTCATCTCGCCTGGAAGGGAGAACTTCCTGGATTTTCTCGAGTTGCGGCAGGTGTTCTCGAGTTACGACGGGGACCTCAGGGACCCGCCCTGGTGGCCTCAGGAGAGGCCAGTCCCCATGCGAGTTGCTAGGGGGCCTCTCGGGATTCCTCTCCCGTCGATACCGGGGCCAAAAACCTTGTGTGCAGTCAGGGCCGGAACCGAGGATTCCTCTCAGGGGCTGACATGGATCTTTGGGTACTTCTGGAGTCTCCCCAGGGGAGTCAGGCCTCGTCTCGAGTGGGGGCATGCACGTGCGCTTTCCTTCCAGCCTGTAGCAGCAATGTCACGCTTCCCGTCGCGTGGATCAAAGGATCTGTGGTTTTCCCTCGAGGCTTTCCCTCGAGGCTTTCCCACAGGGCTGTCCCACGTGCCACCGTTTTGTGAGTCGATCCTCGGCGTGAAAGATGAGCCAGTGCAGGGCAAAGAGGTTCCTCTGGAATGGACTGAGACATCTGGGGGACTCTTGGAATGGTGGTACGACCATGGAGTTCCTCTCGCCTTTCCTGTTGAGAGTGCCTCCTCTTGAGATGCGACGGGAACGCCGGGAATTCTTTCCCGTTGAAACCAGGGAAAGGATCCCTCATCTCGAGCACCGAGGGGAAAACGGGGCTCCTCTGGATGTGGGCGGGACCATCGTGCTTCCTCTCGAGTGGAGACGGGTATGGCGGTGAACTTCTTGAGTTGCAGCAAGGGTGTGAAAGACCCTTTCGAAGTTCCAGAGGTTTGGTGTCATTAGTCTCCAGAGGCCTCATCGGAAATAGGCCTCATCTCGCCTGGAAGGGAGAACTTCCTGGATTTTCTCGAGTTGCGGCAGGTGTTCTCGAGTTACGACGGGGACCTCAGGGACCCGCCCTGGTGGCCTCCGGAGAGGCCAGTCCCCATGCGAGTTGCTAGGGGGCCTCTCGGGATTCCTCTCCCGTCGATACCGGGGCCAAAAACCTTGTGTGCAGTCAGGGCCGGAACCGAGGATTCCTCTCAGGGGCTGACATGGATCTTTGGGTACTTCTGGAGTCTCGCCAGGGGAGACAGGCATCGTCTCGTGTGGGGGCATGCACGTGCACTTTCCTTCCGGGCTGTAGCAGCAATGTCACGCTTCACGTCGCGTGGATCAAAGGATCTGCGGTTTTCCCTCGAGGCTTTCCCTCGAGGCTTTCCCACAGGGCTGTCCCACGTGACACCGTGGTGTAAGTCGATTCTCGGCGTGAAAAATGAGCCATTGCAGGGCAAAGAGGTTCCTCTGGAATGGACTGAGACATCTGGGGGACTCTTGGAATGGTGGTACGACCATGGAGTTCCTCTCGCCTTTCCTGTTGAGAGTGCCTCCTCTTGAGATGCGACGGGAACGCCGGGAATTCTTTCCCGTTGAAAGGAGGGAAAGGATCCCTCATCTCGAGCTACGAGGGGGAAACGGGGCTCCTCTGGATGTGGGCGGGACCATCGTGCTTTCTCTCGAGTGGAGACGGGTATGGCGGTGAACTTCTTGAGTTGCAGCAAGGGTGTGAAAGACCCTTTCGAAGTTCCAGAGGTTAGGTGTCTTTAGTCTCCAGAGGCCTCATCGGAAATAGGCCTCATCTTGCCTGGAAGGGAGAACTTCCTGGATTTTCTCGAGTTGCGGCAGGTGTTCTCGAGTTACGACGGGGACCTCAGGGACCCGCCCTGGTGGCCTCAGGAGAGGCCAGTCCCCATGCGAGTTGCTAGGGGGCCTCTCGGGATTCCTCTCCCGTCGATACCGGGGCCAAAAACCTTGTGTGGAGTCAGGGCCGGAACCGAGGATTCCTCTCAGGGGCTGACATGGATCTTTGGGTACTTCTGGAGTCTCCCCAGGGGAGTCAGGCCTCGTCTCGAGTGGGGGCATGCACGTGCGCTTTCCTTCCAGCCTGTAGCAGCAATGTCACGCTTCCCGTCGCGTGGATCAAAGGATCTGTGGTTTTCCCTCGAGGCTTTCCCTCGAGGCTTTCCCACAGGGCTGTCCCACGTGCCACCGTTTTGTGAGTCGATCCTCGGCGTGAAAGATGAGCCAGTGCAGGGCAAAGAGGTTCCTCTGGAATGGACTGAGACATCTGGGGGACTCTTGGAATGGTGGTACGACCATGGAGTTCCTCTCGCCTTTCCTGTTGAGAGTGCCTCCTCTTGAGATGCGACGGGAACGCCGGGAATTCTTTCCCGTTGAAACCAGGGAAAGGATCCCTCATCTCGAGCACCGAGGGGAAAACGGGGCTCCTCTGGATGTGGGCGGGACCATCGTGCTTCCTCTCGAGTGGAGACGGGTATGGCGGTGAACTTCTTGAGTTGCAGCAAGGGTGTGAAAGACCCTTTCGAAGTTCCAGAGGTTTGGTGTCATTAGTCTCCAGAGGCCTCATCGGAAATAGGCCTCATCTCGCCTGGAAGGGAGAACTTCCTGGATTTTCTCGAGTTGCGGCAGGTGTTCTCGAGTTACGACGGGGACCTCAGGGACCCGCCCTGGTGGCCTCCGGAGAGGCCAGTCCCCATGCGAGTTGCTAGGGGGCCTCTCGGGATTCCTCTCCCGTCGATACCGGGGCCAAAAACCTTGTGTGGAGTCAGGGCCGGAACCGAGGATTCCTCTCAGGGGCTGACATGGATCTTTGGGTACTTCTGGAGTCTCCCCAGTGGAGTCAGGCCTCGTCTCGAGTGGGGGCATGCACGTGCGCTTTCCTTCCAGGCAGTAGCAGCAATGTCACGCTTCCCGTCGCGTGGATCAAAGGATCTGTGGTTTTCCCTCGAGGCTTTCCCTCGAGGCTTTCCCACAGGGCTGTCCCACGTGCCACCGTGGTGTGAGTCGATCTTCGGCGTGAAAGATGAGCCAGTGCAGGGCAAAGAGGTTCCTCTGGAATGGACTGAGACATCTGGGGGACTCTTGGAATGGTGGTACGACCATGGAGTTCCTCTCGCCTTTCCTGTTGAGAGTGCCTCCTCTTGAGATGCGACGGGAACGCCGGGAATTCTTTCCCGTTGAAAGCAGGAAAAGGATCCCTCATCTCGAGCTACGAGGGGGAAACGGGGCTCTTCTGGATGTGGGCGGGACCATCGTGCTTCCTCTCGAGTGGAGACGGGTATGGCGGTGAACTTCTTGAGTTGCAGCAAGGGTGTGAAAGACCCTTTCGAAGTTCCAGAGGTTAGGTGTCATTAGTCTCCAGACGCCTCATCGGAAATAGGCCTCATCTCGCCTGGAAGGGAGAACTTCCTGGATTTTCTCGAGTTGCGGCAGGTGTTCTCGAGTTACGACGGGGACCTCAGGGACCCGCCCTGGTGGCCTCAGGAGAGGCCAGTCCCCATGCGAGTTGCTAGGGGGCCTCTCGGGATTCCTCTCCCGTCGATACCGGGGCCAAAAACCTTGTGTGGAGTCAGGGCCGGAACCGAGGATTCCTCTCAGGGGCTGACATGGATCTTTGGGTACTTCTGGAGTCTCCCCAGTGGAGTCAGGCCTCGTCTCGAGTGGGGGCATGCACGTGCACTTTCCTTCCGGGCTGTAGCAGCAATGTCACGCTTCCCGTCGCGTTGATCAAAGGATCTGTGGTTTTCCCTCGAGGCTTTCCCACAGGGCTGTCCCACGTGCCACCGTGGTGTGAGTCGATCCTCGGCGTGAAAGATGAGCCAGTGCAGGGCAAAGAGGTTCCTCTGGAATGGACTGAGACATCTGGGGGACTCTTGGAATGGTGGTACGACCATGGAGTTCCTCTCGCCTTTCCTGTTGAGAGTGCCTCCTCTTGAGATGCGACGGGAACGCCGGGAATTCTTTCCCGTTGAAAGCAGGGAAAGGATCCCTCATCTCGAGCTACGAGGGGGAAACGGGGCTCCTCTGGATGTGGGCGGGACCATCGTGCTTCCTCTCGAGTGGAGACGGGTATGGCGGTGAACTTCTTGAGTTGCAACAAGGGTGTGAAAGACCCTTTCGAAGTTCCAGAGGTTAGGTGTCATTAGTCTCCAGACGCCTCATCGGAAATAGGCCTCATCTCGCCTGGAAGGGAGAACTTCCTGGATTTTCTCGAGTTGCGGCAGGTGTTCTCGAGTTACGACGGGGACCTCAGGGACCCGCCCTGGTGGCCTCAGGAGAGGCCAGTCCCCATGCGAGTTGCTAGGGGGCCTCTCGGGATTCCTCTCCCGTCGATACCGGGGCCAAAAACCTTGTGTGGAGTCAGGGCCGGAACCGAGGATTCCTCTCAGGGGCTGACATGGATCTTTGGGTACTTCTGGAGTCTCCCCAGGGGAGTCAGGCCTCGTCTCGAGTGGGGGCATGCACGTGCACTTTCCTTCCAGGCTGTAGCAGCAATGTCACGCTTCCCGTCGCGTTGATCAAAGGATCTGTGGTTTTCCCTCGAGGCTTTCCCACAGGGCTGTCCCACGTGCCACCGTGGTGTGAGTCGATCCTCGGCGTGAAAGATGAGCCAGTGCAGGGCAAAGAGGTTCCTCTGGAATGGACTGAGACATCTGGGGGACTCTTGGAATGGTGGTACGACCATGGAGTTCCTCTCGCCTTTCCTGTTGAGAGTGCCTCCTCTTGAGATGCGACGGGAACGCCGGGAATTCTTTCCCGTTGAAAGCAGGGAAAGGATCCCTCATCTCGAGCTACGAGGGGGAAACGGGGCTCCTCTGGATGTGGGCGGGACCATCGTGCTTCCTCTCGAGTGGAGACGGGTATGGCGGTGAACTTCTTGAGTTGCAGCAAGGGTGTGAAAGACCCTTTCGAAGTTCCAGAGGTTAGGTGTCATTAGTCTCCAGACGCCTCATCGGAAATAGGCCTCATCTCGCCTGGAAGGGAGAACTTCCTGGATTTTCTCGAGTTGCGGCAGGTGTTCTCGAGTTACGACGGGGACCTCAGGGACCCGCCCTGGTGGCCTCAGGAGAGGCCAGTCCCCATGCGAGTTGCTAGGGGGCCTCTCGGGATTCCTCTCCCGTCGATACCGGGGCCAAAAACCTTGTGTGCAGTCAGGGCCGGAACCGAGGATTCCTCTCAGGGGCTGACATGGATCTTTGGGTACTTCTGGAGTCTCCCCAGGGGAGTCAGGCCTCGTCTCGAGTGGGGGCATGCACGTGCGCTTTCCTTCCAGCCTGTAGCAGCAATGTCACGCTTCCCGTCGCGTGGATCAAAGGATCTGTGGTTTTCCCTCGAGGCTTTCCCTCGAGGCTTTCCCACAGGGCTGTCCCACGTGCCACCGTTTTGTGAGTCGATCCTCGGCGTGAAAGATGAGCCAGTGCAGGGCAAAGAGGTTCCTCTGGAATGGACTGAGACATCTGGGGGACTCTTGGAATGGTGGTACGACCATGGAGTTCCTCTCGCCTTTCCTGTTGAGAGTGCCTCCTCTTGAGATGCGACGGGAACGCCGGGAATTCTTTCCCGTTGAAACCAGGGAAAGGATCCCTCATCTCGAGCACCGAGGGGAAAACGGGGCTCCTCTGGATGTGGGCGGGACCATCGTGCTTCCTCTCGAGTGGAGACGGGTATGGCGGTGAACTTCTTGAGTTGCAGCAAGGGTGTGAAAGACCCTTTCGAAGTTCCAGAGGTTTGGTGTCATTAGTCTCCAGAGGCCTCATCGGAAATAGGCCTCATCTCGCCTGGAAGGGAGAACTTCCTGGATTTTCTTGAGTTGCGGCAGGTGTTCTCGAGTTACGACGGGGACCTCAGGGACCCGCCCTGGTGGCCTCCGGAGAGGCCAGTCCCCATGCGAGTTGCTAGGGGGCCTCTCGGGATTCCTCTCCCGTCGATACCGGGGCCAAAAACCTTGTGTGGAGTCAGGGCCGGAACCGAGGATTCCTCTCAGGGGCTGACATGGATCTTTGGGTACTTCTGGAGTCTCCCCAGGGGAGTCAGGCCTCGTCTCGAGAGGGGGCATGCACGTGCGCTTTCCTTCCAGGCAGTAGCAGCAATGTCACGCTTCCCGTCGCGTGGATCAAAGGATCTGTGGTTTTCCCTCGAGGCTTTCCCTCGAGGCTTTCCCACAGGGCTGTCCCACGTGCCACCGTGGTGTGAGTCGATCCTCGGCGTGAAAGATGAGCCAGTGCAGGGCAAAGAGGTTCCTCTGGAATGGACTGAGACATCTGGGGGACTCTTGGAATGGTGGTACGACCATGGAGTTCCTCTCGCCTTTCCTGTTGAGAGTGCCTCCTCTTGAGATGCGACGGGAACGCCGGGAATTCTTTCCCGTTGAAAGCAGGAAAAGGATCCCTCATCTCGAGCTACGAGGGGGAAACGGGGCTCCTCTGGATGTGGGCGGGACCATCGTGCTTCCTCTCGAGTGGAGACGGGTATGGCGGTGAACTTCTTGAGTTGCAGCAAGGGTGTGAAAGACCCTTTCGAAGTTCCAGAGGTTAGGTGTCATTAGTCTCCAGACGCCTCATCGGAAATAGGCCTCATCTCGCCTGGAAGGGAGAACTTCCTGGATTTTCTCGAGTTGCGGCAGGTGTTCTCGAGTTACGACGGGGACCTCAGGGACCCGCCCTGGTGGCCTCAGGAGAGGCCAGTCCCCATGCGAGTTGCTAGGGGGCCTCTCGGGATTCCTCTCCCGTCGATACCGGGGCCAAAAACCTTGTGTGGAGGCAGGGCCGGAACCGAGGATTCCTCTCAGGGGCTGACATGGATATTTGGGTACTTCTGGAGTCTCCCCAGGGGAGTCAGGCCTCGTCTCGAGTGGGGGCATGCACGTGCACTTTCCTTCCAGGCTCTAGCAGCAATGTCACGCTTCCCGTCGCGTTGATAAAAGGATCTGTGGTTTTCCCTCGAGGCTTTCCCACAGGGCTGTCCCACGTGCCACCGTTTTGTGAGTCGATCCTCGGCGTGAAAGATGAGCCAGTGCAGGGCAAAGAGGTTCCTCTGGAATGGACTGAGACATCTGGGGGACTCTTGGAATGGTGGTACGACCATGGAGTTCCTCTCGCCTTTCCTGTTGAGAGTGCCTCCTCTTGAGATGCGACGGGAACGCCGGGAATTCTTTCCCGTTGAAACCAGGGAAAGGATCCCTCATCTCGAGCACCGAGGGGAAAACGGGGCTCTTCTGGATGTGGGCGGGACCATCGTGCTTCCTCTCGAGTGGAGACGGGTATGGCGGTGAACTTCTTGAGTTGCAGCAAGGGTGTGAAAGACCCTTTCGAAGTTCCAGAGGTTAGGTGTCATTAGTCTCCAGAGGCCTCATCGGAAATAGGCCTCATCTCGCCTGGAAGGGAGAACTTCCTGGATTTTCTCGAGTTGCGGCCGGTGTTCTTAAGTTACGACGGGGAACACAGGGACCCGCCCTGGTGGCCTCAGGAGAGGCCAGTCCCCATGCGAGTTGCTAGGGGGCCTCTCGGGATTCCTCTCCCGTTGATACCGGGGCCAAAAACCTTGAGTGGAGTCAGGGCCGGAACCGAGGATTCCTCTCAGGGGCTGACATGGATCTTTGGGTACTTCTGGAGTCTCCCCAGGGGAGTCAGGCCGCGTCTCGAGTGGGGGCATGCACGTGCGCTTTCCTTCCAGGCTGTAGCAGCAATGTCACGCTTCCCGTCACGTGGATCAAAGGATCTGTGGTTTTCCCTCGAGGCTTTCCCTCGAGGCTTTCCCACAGGGCTGTCCCACGTGCCACCGTGGTGTGAGTCGATCCTCGGCGTGAAAGATGAGCCAGTGCAGGGCAAAGAGTTTCCTCTGGAATGGACTGAGACATCTGGGGGACTCTTGGAATGGTGGTACGACCATGGAGTTCCTCTCGCCTTTCCTGTTGAGAGTGCCTCCTCTTGAGATGCGACGGGAATGCCGGGAATTCTTTCCCGTTGAAAGCAGGGAAAGGATCCCTCATCTCGAGCTACGAGGGCGAATCGGGGCTCCTCTGGATGTGGGCGGGACCATCGTGCTTCCTCTCGAGTGGAGACGGGTATGGCGGTGAACTTCTTGAGTTGCAGCAAGGGTGTGAAAGAACCTTTCGAAGTTCCAGAGGTTAGGTGTCATTAGTCTCCAGACGCCTCATCGGAAATAGGCCTCATCTCGCCTGGAAGGGAGAACTTCCTGGATTTTCTCGAGTTGCGGCAGGTGTTCTCGAGTTACGACGGGGACCTCAGGGACCCGCCCTGGTGGCCTCAGGAGAGGCCAGTCCCCATGCGAGTTGCTAGGGGGCCTCTCGGGATTCCTCTCCCGTCGATACCGGGGCCAAAAACCTTGTGTGGATTCAGGGCCGGAACCGAGGATTCCTCTCAGGGGCTGACATGGATCTTTGGGTACTTCTGGAGTCTCCCCAGGGGAGTCAGGCCTCGTCTCGAGTGGGGGCATGCACGTGCACTTTCCTTCCAGGCTGTAGCAGCAATGTCACGCTTCCCGTCGCGTGGATCAAAGGATCTGTGGTTTTCCCTCGAGGCTTTCCCACAGGGCTGTCCCACGTGCCACCGTGGTGTGAGTCGATCCTCGGCGTGAAAGATGAGCCAGTGCAGGGCAAAGAGGTTCCTCTGGAATGGACTGAGACATCTGGGGGACTCTTGGAATGGTGGTACGACCATGGAGTTCCTCTCGCCTTTCCTGTTGAGAGTGCCTCCTCTTGAGATGCGACGGGAACGCCGGGAATTCTTTCCCGTTGAAAGCAGGGAAAGGATCCCTCATCTCGAGCTACGAGGGGGAAACGGGGCTCCTCTGGATGTGGGCGGGACCATCGTGCTTCCTCTCTAGTGGAGACGGGTATGGCGGTGAACTTCTTGAGTTGCAGCAAGGGTGTGAAAGACCCTTTCGAAGTTCCAGAGGTTAGGTGTCATTAGTCTCCAGAGGCCTCATCGGAAATAGGCCTCATCTCGCCTGGAAGGGAGAACTTCCTGGATTTTCTCGAGTTGCGGCAGGTGTTCTCGAGTTACGACGGGGACCTCAGGGACCCGCCCTGGTGGCCTCCGGAGAGGCCAGTCCCTAGGCGAGTTGCTAGGGGGCCTCTCGGGATTCCTCTCCCGTTGATACCGGGGCCAAAAAGCTTGTGTGGAGTCAGGGCCGGAACCGAGGATTCCTCTCAGCGGCTGACATGGATCTTTGGGTACTTCTGGAGTCTCCCCAGGGGAGTCAGGCCTCGTCTCGAGTGGGGGCATGCACGTGCGCTTTCCTTCCAGGCTGTAGCAGCAATGTCACGCTTCCCGTCGCGTGGATCAAAGGATCTGTGGTTTTCCCTCGAGGCTTTCCCTCGAGGCTTTCCCACAGGGCTGTCCCACGTGCCACCGTGGTGTGAGTCGATCCTCGGCGTGAAAGATGAGCCAGTGCAGGGCAAAGAGTTTCCTCTGGAATGGACTGAGACATCTGGGGGACTCTTGGAATGGTGGTACGACCATGGAGTTCCTCTCGCCTTTCCTGTTGAGAGTGCCTCCTCTTGAGATGCGACGGGAATGCCGGGAATTCTTTCCCGTTGAAAGCAGGGAAAGGATCCCTCATCTCGAGCTACGAGGGGGAAACGGGGCTCCTCTGGATGTGGGCGGGACCATCGTGCTTCCTCTCGAGTGGAGACGGGTATGGCGGTGAACTTCTTGAGTTGCAGCAAGGGTGTGAAAGACCCTTTCGAAGTTCCAGAGGTTAGGTGTCATTAGTCTCCAGACGCCTCATCGGAAATAGGCCTCATCTCGCCTGGAAGGGAGAACTTCCTGGATTTTCTCGAGTTGCGGCAGGTGTTCTCGAGTTACGACGGGGACCTCAGGGACCCGCCCTGGTGGCCTCAGGAGAGGCCAGTCCCCATGCGAGTTGCTAGGGGGCCTCTCGGGATTCCTCTCCCGTCGATACCGGGGCCAAAAACCTTGTGTGGAGTCAGGGCCGGAACCGAGGATTCCTCTCAGGGGCTGACATGGATCTTTGGGTACTTCTGGAGTCTCCCCAGAGGAGTCAGGCCTCGTCTCGAGTGGGGGCATGCACGTGCACTTTCCTTCCAGGCTGTAGCAGCAATGTCACGCTTCCCGTCGCGTGGATCAAAGGATCTGGGGTTTTCCCTCGAGGCTTTCCCACAGGGCTGTCCCACGTGCCACCGTGGTGTGAGTCGATCCTCGGCGTGAAAGATGAGCCAGTGCAGGGCAAAGAGGTTCCTCTGGAATGTACTGAGACATCTGGGGGACTCTTGGAATGGTGGTACGACCATGGAGTTCCTCTCGCCTTTCCTGTTGAGAGTGCCTCCTCTTGAGATGCGACGGGAACGCCGGGAATTCTTTCCCGTTGAAAGCAGGGAAAGGATCCCTCATCTCGAGCTACGAGGGGGAAACGGGGCTCCTCTGGATGTGGGCGGGACCATCGTGCTTCCTCTCTAGTGGAGACGGGTATGGCGGTGAACTTCTTGAGTTGCAGCAAGGGTGTGAAAGACCCTTTCGAAGTTCCAGAGGTTAGGTGTCATTAGTCTCCAGAGGCCTCATGGGAAATAGGCCTCATCTCGCCTGGAAGGGAGAACTTCCTGGATTTTCTCGAGTTGCGGCAGGTGTTCTCGAGTTACGACGGGGACCTCAGGGACCCGCCCTGGTGGCCTCCGGAGAGGCCAGTCCCTAGGCGAGTTGCTAGGGGGCCTCTCGGGATTCCTCTCCCGTTGATACCGGTGCCAAAAAGCTTGTGTGGAGTCAGGGCCGGAACCGAGGATTCCTCTCAGGGGCTGACATGGATCTTTGGGTACTTCTGGAGTCTCCCCAGGGGAGTCAGGCCTCGTCTCGAGTGGGGGCATGCACGTGCGCTTTCCTTCCAGGCTGTAGCAGCAATGTCACGCTTCCCGTCGCGTGGATCAAAGGATCTGTGGTTTTCCCTCGAGGCTTTCCCTCGAGGCTTTCCCACAGGGCTGTCCCACGTGCCACCGTGGTGTGAGTCAATCCTGGGCGTGAAAGATGAGCCAGTGCAGGGCAAAGAGGTTCCTCTGGAATGGACTGAGACATCTGGGGGACTCTTGGAATGGTGGTACGACCATGGAGTTCCTCTCGCCTTTCCTGTTGAGAGTGCCTCCTCTTGAGATGCGACGGGAACGCCGGGAATTCTTTCCCGTTGAAAGCAGGGAAAGGATCCCTCATCTCGAGCTACGAGGGGGAAACGGGGCTCCTCTGGATGTGGGCGGGACCATCGTGCTTCCTCTCTAGTGGAGACGGGTACGGTGGTGAATTTTTTAGTTGCAGCAAGGCTGTGAAAGACCCTTTCGAAGTTCCAGAGGTAAGGTGTCATTAGTCTCCAGACGCCTCATCGGAAATAGGCCTCATTTCGCCTGGAAGGGAGAACTTCATGGATTTTCTCCAGTTGCCGCAGGTGTTCTCGAGTTACGACGGGGACCTCAGGGACCCGCCCTGGTGGCCTCAGGAGAGGCCAGTCCTTATGCGAGTTGCTAGGGGGCCTCTCGGGATTCCTCTCCCGTCGATACCGGGGCCAAAAACCTTGTGTGGAGTCAGGGCCGGAACCGAGGATTCCTCTCAGGGGCTGACATGGATCTTTGGGTACTTCTGGAGTCTCCCCAGGGGAGTCAGGCCTCGTCTCGAGTGGGGGCATGCACGTGCACTTTCCTTCCAGGCTGTAGCAGCAATGTCACGCTTCCCGTCGCGTGGATCAAATGATGTGTGGTTTTCCCTAGAGGCTTTCCCACAGGGCTGTCCCACGTGCCACCGTGGTGTGAGTCGATCCTCGGCGTGAAAGATGAGCCAGGGCAGGGCAAAGAGGTTTCTCTGGAATGGACTGAGACATCTGGGGGACTCTTGGAATGGTGGTACGACCATGGAGTTCCTCTCGCCTTTCCTGTTGAGAGTGCCTCCTCTTGAGATGCGACGGGAACGCCGGGAATTTTTTGCCGTTGAAAGCAGGGAAAGGATCCCTCATCTCGAGCTACGAGGGGGAAACGGGGCTCCTCTGAATGTGGGCGGGACCATCGTGCTTTCTCTCGAGTGGAGACGGGTATGGCGGTGAACTTCTTGAGTTGCAGCAAGGGTGTGAAAGACCCTTTCGAAGTTCCAGAGGTTAGGTGTCATTAGTCTCCAGAGGCCTCATCGGAAATAGGCCTCATCTCGCCTGGAAGGGAGAACTTCCTGGATTTTCTCGAGTTGCGGCAGGTGTTCTCGATTTACGACGGGGACCTCAGGGACCCGCCCTGTTGGCCTCAGGAGAGGCCAGTCCCTATGCGTGTTGCTAGGGGGCCCCTCGGGATTCCTCTCCCGTCGATACCGGGGCCAAAAACCTTGTGTGGAGTCAGGGCCGGAACCGAGGATTCCTCTCAGGGACTGATATGGATCTTTGGGTACTTCTGGAGTCTCACCCGGGGAGACAGGACTTGTCTCGTGTGGGGGCATGCACGTGCACTTTCCTTCCAGGCTGTAGCAGCAATGTCACGCTTCCCGTCGCGTGGATCAAAGGATCTGCGGTTTTCGCTCAAGGCTTTCCCTCGAGGCTTTCCCACAGGGCTGTCCCACGTGACACCGTGGTGTGAGTCGATTCTCGGCGTGAAAGATGAGCCAGTGCAGGGCAAAGAGGTTCCTCTGGAATGGACTGAGACATCTGGGGGACTCTTGGAATGGTGGTACGACCATGGAGTTCCTCTCGCCTTTCCTGTTGAGAGTGCCTCCTCTTGAGATGCGACGGGAACGCCGGGAATTTTTTGCCGTTGAAAGCAGGGAAAGGATCCCTCATCTCGAGCTACGAGGGGGAAACGGGGCTCCTCTGGATGTGGGCGGGACCATCGTGCATCCTCTCTAGTGGAGACGGGTATGGCGGTGAACTTCTTGAGTTGCAGCAAGGGTGTGAAAGACCCTTTCGAAGTTCCAGAGGTTAGGTGTCATTAGTCTCCAGAGGCCTCATCGGAAATAGGCCTCATCTCGCCTGGAAGGGAGAACTTCCTGGATTTTCTCGAGTTGCGGCAGGTGTTCTCGAGTTACGACGGGGACCACAGGGACCCGCCCTGGTGGCCTCAGGAGAGGCCAGTCCCCATGCGAGTTGCTAGGGGGCCTCTCGGGATTCCTCTCCCGTCGATACCGGGGCCAAAAACCTTGTGTGGAGTCAGGGCCGGAACCGAGGATTCCTCTCAGGGGCTGACATGGATCTTTGGGTACTTCTGGAGTCTCCCCAGGGGAGTCAGGCCTCGTCTCGAGTGGGGGCATGCACGTGCACTTTCCTTCCAGGCTGTAGCAGCAATGTCACGCTTCCCGTCGCGTGGATCAAATGATGTGTGGTTTTCCCTAGAGGCTTTCCCACAGGGCTGTCCCACGTGCCACCGTGGTGTGAGTCGATCCTCGGCGTGAAAGATGAGCCAGGGCAGGGCAAAGAGGTTCCTCTGGAATGGACTGAGACATCTGGGGGACTCTTGGAATGGTGGTACGACCATGGAGTTCCTCTCGCCTTTCCTGTTGAGAGTGCCTCCTCTTGAGATGCGACGGGAACGCCGGGAATTTTTTGCCGTTGAAAGCAGGGAAAGGATCCCTCATCTCGAGCTACGAGGGGGAAACGGGGCTCCTCTGAATGTGGGCGGGACCATCGTGCTTTCTCTCGAGTGGAGACGGGTATGGCGGTGAACTTCTTGAGTTGCAGCAAGGGTGTGAAAGACCCTTTCGAAGTTCCAGAGGTTAGGTGTCATTAGTCTCCAGAGGCCTCATCGGAAATAGGCCTCATCTCGCCTGGAAGGGAGAACTTCCTGGATTTTCTCGAGTTGCGGCAGGTGTTCTCGATTTACGACGGGGACCTCAGGGACCCGCCCTGTTGGCCTCAGGAGAGGCCAGTCCCTATGCGTGTTGCTAGGGGGCCCCTCGGGATTCCTCTCCCGTCGATACCGGGGCCAAAAGCCTTGTGTGGAGTCAGGGCCGGAACCGAGGATTCCTCTCAGGGACTGATATGGATCCTTGGGTACTTCTGGAGTCTCGCCCGGGGAGACAGGCCTTGTCTCGTGTGGGGGCATGCACGTGCACTTTCCTTCCAGGCTGTAGCAGCAATGTCACGCTTCCCGTCGCGTGGATCAAAGGATCTGCGGTTTTCGCTCAAGGCTTTCCCTCGAGGCTTTCCCACAGGGCTGTCCCACGTGACACCGTGGTGTGAGTCGATTCTCGGCGTGAAAAATGAGCCAGTGCAGGGCAAAGAGGTTCCTCTGGAATGGACTGAGACATCTGGGGGACTCTTGGAATGGTGGTACGACCATGGAGTTCCTCTCGCCTTTCCTGTTGAGAGTGCCTCCTCTTGAGATGCGACGGGAACGCCGGGAATTTTTTGCCGTTGAAAGCAGGGAAAGGATCCCTCATCTCGAGCTACGAGGGGGAAACGGGGCTCCTCTGGATGTGGGCGGGACCATCGTGCATCCTCTCTAGTGGAGACGGGTATGGCGGTGAACTTCTTGAGTTGCAGCAAGGGTGTGAAAGACCCTTTCGAAGTTCCAGAGGTTAGGTGTCATTAGTCTCCAGAGGCCTCATCGGAAATAGGCCTCATCTCGCCTGGAAGGGAGAACTTCCTGGATTTTCTCGAGTTGCGGCAGGTGTTCTCGAGTTACGACGGGGACCACAGGGACCCGCCCTGGTGGCCTCAGGAGAGGCCAGTCCCCATGCGAGTTGCTAGGGGGCCTCTCGGGATTCCTCTCCCGTCGATACCGGGGCCAAAAACCTTGTGTGGAGTCAGGGCCGGAACCGAGGATTCCTCTCAGGGGCTGACATGGATCTTTGGGTACTTCTGGAGTCTCCCCAGGGGAGTCAGGCCTCGTCTCGAGTGGGGGCATGCACGTGCACTTTCCTTCCAGGCTGTAGCAGCAATGTCACGCTTCCCGTCGCGTGGATCAAAGGATCTGTGGTTTTCCCTCGAGGCTTTCCCACAGGGCTGTCCCACGTGCCACCGTGGTGTGAGTCGATCCTCGGCGTGAAAGATGAGCCAGTGCAGGGCAAAGAGGTTCCTCTGGAATGGACTGAGACATCTGGGGGACTCTTGGAATGGTGGTACGACCATGGAGTTCCTCTCGCCTTTCCTGTTGAGAGTGCCTCCTCTTGAGATGCGACGGGAACGCCGGGAATTCTTTCCCGTTGAAAGCAGGGAAAGGATCCCTCATCTCGAGCTACGAGGGGGAAACGGGGCTCCTCTGGATGTGGGCGGGACCATCGTGCTTCCTCTCTAGTGGAGACGGGTATGGCGGTGAACTTCTTGAGTTGCAGCAAGGGTGTGAAAGACCCTTTCGAAGTTCCAGAGGTTAGGTGTCATTAGTCTCCAGAGGCCTCATCGGAAATAGGCCTCATCTCGCCTGGAAGGGAGAACTTCCTGGATTTTCTCGAGTTGCGGCAGGTGTTCTCGATTTACGACGGGGACCTCAGGGACCCGCCCTGTTGGCCTCAGGAGAGGCCAGTCCCTATGCGTGTTGCTAGGGGGCCCCTCGGGATTCCTCTCCCGTCGATACCGGGGCCAAAAACCTTGTGTGGAGTCAGGGCCGGAACCGAGGATTCCTCTCAGGGACTGATATGGATCTTTGGGTACTTCTGGAGTCTCGCCCGGGGAGACAGGCCTTGTCTCGTGTGGGGGCATGCACGTGCACTTTCCTACCAGGCTGTAGCAGCAATGTCACGCTTCCCGTCACGTGGATCAAAGGATCTGCGGTTTTCGCTCAAGGCTTTCCCTCGAGGCTTTCTCACAGGGCTGTCCCACGTGACACCGTGGTGTGAGTCGATTCTCGGCGTGAAAAATGAGCCAGTGCAGGGCAAAGAGGTTCCTCTGGAATGGACTGAGACATCTGGGGGACTCTTGGAATGGTGGTACGACCATGGAGTTCCTCTCGCCTTTCCTGTTGAGAGTGCCTCCTCTTGAGATGCGACGGGAACGCCGGGAATTTTTTGCCGTTGAAAGCAGGGAAAGGATCCCTCATCTCGAGCTACGAGGGGGAAACGGGGCTCCTCTGGATGTGGGCGGGACCATCGTGCATCCTCTCTAGTGGAGACGGGTATGGCGGTGAACTTCTTGAGTTGCAGCAAGGGTGTGAAAGACCCTTTCGAAGTTCCAGAGGTTAGGTGTCATTAGTCTCCAGAGGCCTCATCGGAAATAGGCCTCATCTCGCCTGGAAGGGAGAACTTCCTGGATTTTCTCGAGTTGCGGCAGGTGTTCTCGAGTTACGACGGGGACCACAGGGACCCGCCCTGGTGGCCTCAGGAGAGGCCAGTCCCCATGCGAGTTGCTAGGGGGCCTCTCGGGATTCCTCTCCCGTCGATACCGGGGCCAAAAACCTTGTGTGGAGTCAGGGCCGGAACCGAGGATTCCTCTCAGGGGCTGACATGGATCTTTGGGTACTTCTGGAGTCTCCCCAGGGGAGTCAGGCCTCGTCTCGAGTGGGGGCATGCACGTGCACTTTCCTTCCAGGCTGTAGCAGCAATGTCACGCTTCCCGTCGCGTGGATCAATGGATCTGTGGTTTTCCCTCGAGGCTTTCCCTCGAGGCTTTCCCACAGGGCTGTCCCACGTGCCACCGTGGTGTGAGTCGATCCTCGGCGTGAAAGATGAGCCAGTGCAGGGCAAAGAGCTTCCTCTGGAATGGACTGAGACATCTGGGGGACTCTTGGAATGGTGGTACGACCATGGAGTTCCTCTCGCCTTTCCTGTTGAGAGTGCCTCCTCTTGAGATGCGACGGGAACGCCGGGAATTCTTTCCCGTTGAAAGCAGGAAAAGGATCCCTCATCTCGAGCTACGAGGGGGAAACGGGGCTCCTCTGGATGTGGGCGGGACCATCGTGCTTCCTCTCGAGTGGAGACGGGTATGGCGGTGAACTTCTTGAGTTGCAGCAAGGGTGTGAAAGACCCTTTCGAAGTTCCAGAGGTTAGGTGTCATTAGTCTCCAGACGCCTCATCGGAAATAGGCCTCATCTCGCCTGGAAGGGAGAACTTCCTGGATTTTCTCGAGTTGCGGCAGGTGTTCTCGAGTTACGACGGGGACCTCAGGGACCCGCCCTGGTGGCCTCAGGAGAGGCCAGTCCCCATGCGAGTTGCTAGGGGTCCTCTCGGGATTCCTCTCCCGTCGATACCGGGGCCAAAAACCTTGTGTGGAGTCAGGGCCGGAACCGAGGATTCCTCTCAGGGGCTGACATGGAACTTTGGGTACTTCTGGAGTCTCCCCAGGGGAGTCAGGCCTCGTCTCGAGTGGGGGCATGCACGTGCGCTTTCCTTCCAGGCTGTAGCAGCAATGTCACGCTTCCCGTCGCGTGGATCAAAGGATCTGTGGTTTTCCCTCGAGGCTTTCCCTCGAGGCTTTCCCACAGGGCTGTCCCACGTGCCACCGTGGTGTGAGTCGATCCTCGGCGTGAAAGATGAGCCAGTGCAGGGCAAAGAGTTTCCTCTGGAATGGACTGAGACATCTGGGGGACTCTTGGAATGGTGGTACGACCATGGAGTTCCTCTCGCCTTTCCTGTTGAGAGTGCCTCCTCTTGAGATGCGACGGGAATGCCGGGAATTCTTTCCCGTTGAAAGCAGGGAAAGGATCCCTCATCTCGAACTCCGAGAGGGAAACGGGGCTCCTCTGGATGTGGGCGGGACCATCGTGCTTCCTCTCGAGTGGAGACGGGTATGGCGGTGAACTTCTTGAGTTGCAGCAAGGGTGTGAAAGACCCTTTCGAAGTTCCAGAGGTTAGGTGTCATTAGTCTCCAGACGCCTCATCGGAAATAGGCCTCATCTCGCCTGGAAGGGAGAACTTCCTGGATTTTCTCGAGTTGCGGCAGGTGTTCTCGAGTAACGACGGGGACCTCAGGGACCCGCCCTGGTGGCCTCAGGAGAGGCCAGTCCCCATGCGAGTTGCTAGGGGGCCTCTCGGGATTCCTCTCCCGTCGATACCGGGGCCAAAAACCTTGTGTGGAGTCAGGGCCGGAACCGAGGATTCCTCTCAGGGGCTGACATGGATCTTTGGGTACTTCTGGAGTCTCCCCAGGGGAGTCAGGCCTCGTCTCGAGTGGGGGCATGCACGTGCACTTTCCTTCCAGGCTGTAGCAGCAATGTCACGCTTCCCGTCGCGTGGATCAAAGGATCTGTGGTTTTCCCTCGAGGCTTTCCCACAGGGCTGTCCCACGTGCCACCGTGGTGTGAGTCGATCCTCGGCGTGAAAGATGAGCCAGTGCAGGGCAAAGAGGTTCCTCTGGAATGGACTGAGACATCTGGGGGACTCTTGGAATGGTGGTACGACCATGGAGTTCCTCTCGCCTTTCCTGTTGAGAGTGCCTCCTCTTGAGATGCGACGGGAACGCCGGGAATTCTTTCCCGTTGAAAGCAGGGAAAGGATCCCTCATCTCGAGCTACGAGGGGGAAACGGGGCTCCTCTGGATGTGGGCGGGACCATCGTGCTTCCTCTCGAGTGGAGACGGGTATGGCGGTGAACTTCTTGAGTTGCAGCAAGGGTGTGAAAGACCCTTTCGAAGTTCCAGAGGTTAGGTGTCATTAGTCTCCAGAGGCCTCATCGGAAATAGGCCTCATCTCGCCTGGAAGGGAGAACTTCCTGGATTTTCTCGAGTTGCGGCAGGTGTTCTCGAGTTACGACGGGGACCTCAGGGACCCGCCCTGGTGGCCTCCGGAGAGGCCAGTCCCTAGGCGAGTTGCTAGGGGGCCTCTCGGGATTCCTCTCCCGTTGATACCGGGGCCAAAAAGCTTGTGTGGAGTCAGGGCCGGAACCGAGGATTCCTCTCAGGGGCTGACATGGATCTTTGGGGACTTCTGGAGTCTCCCCAGGGGAGTCAGGCCTCGTCTCGAGTGGGGGCATGCACGTGCGCTTTCCTTCCAACCTGTAGCAGCAATGTCACGCTTCCCGTCGCGTGGATCAAAGGATCTGTGGTTTTCCCTCGAGGCTTCCCCTCGAGGCTTTCCCACAGGGCTGTCCCACGTGCCACCGTGGTGTGAGTCAATCCTGGGCGTGAAAGATGAGCCAGTGCAGGGCAAAGAGGTTCCTCTGGAATGGACTGAGACATCTGGGGGACTCTTGGAATGGTGGTACGACCATGGAGTTCCTCTCGCCTTTCCTGTTGAGAGTGCCTCCTCTTGAGATGCGACGGGAACGCCGGGAATTCTTTCCCGTTGAAAGCAGGGAAAGGATCCCTCATCTCGAGCTACGAGGGGGAAACGGGGCTCCTCTGGATGTGGGCGGGACCATCGTGTTTCCTCTCTAGTGGAGACGGGTATGGTGGTGAACTTCTTGAGTTGCAGCAAGGCTGTGAAAGACCCTTTCGAAGTTCCAGAGGTAAGGTGTCATTAGTCTCCAGACGCCTCATCGGAAATAGGCCTCATTTCGCCTGGAAGGGAGAACTTCCTGGATTTTCTCCAGTTGCGGCAGGTGTTCTCGAGTTACGACGGGGACCTCAGGGACCCGCCCTGGTGGCCTCAGGAGAGGCCAGTCCTTATGCGAGTTGCTAGGGGGCCTCTCGGGATTCCTCTCCCATCGATACCGGGGCCAAAAACCTTGTGTGGAGTCAGGGCCGGAACCGAGGATTCCTCTCAGGGGCTGACATGGATCTTTGGGTACTTCTGGAGTCTCCCCAGGGGAGTCAGGCCTCGTCTCGAGTGGGGGCATGCACGTGCACTTTCCTTCCAGGCTGTAGCAGCAATGTCACGCTTCCCGTCGCGTGGATCAAAGGATCTGTGGTTTTCCCTCGAGGCTTTCCCACAGGGCTGTCCCACGTGCCACCGTGGTGTGAGTCGATCCTCGGCGTGAAAGATGAGCCAGTGCAGGGCAAAGAGGTTCCTCTGGAATGGACTGAGACATCTGGGGGACTCTTGGAATGGTGGTACGACCATGGAGTTCCTCTCGCCTTTCCTGTTGAGAGTGCCTCCTCTTGAGATGCGACGGGAACGCCGGGAATTCTTTCCCGTTGAAAGCAGGGAAAGGATCCCTCATCTCGAGCTACGAGGGGGAAACGGGGCTCCTCTGGATGTGGGCGGGACCATCGTGCTTCCTCTCTAGTGGAGACGGGTATGGCGGTGAACTTCTTGAGTTGCAGCAAGGGTGTGAAAGACCCTTTCGAAGTTCCAGAGGTTAGGTGTCATTAGTCTCCAGACGCCTCATCGGAAATAGGCCTCATCTCGCCTGGAAGGGAGAACTTCCTGGATTTTCTCGAGTTGCGGCAGGTGTTCTCGAGTTACGACGGGGACCTCAGGGACCCGCCCTGGTGGCCTCAGGAGAGGCCAGTCCCCATGCGAGTTGCTAGGGGTCCTCTCGGGATTCCTCTCCCGTCGATACCGGGGCCAAAAACCTTGTGTGGAGTCAGGGCCGGAACCGAGGATTCCTCTCAGGGGCTGACATGGAACTTTGGGTACTTCTGGAGTCTCCCCAGGGGAGTCAGGCCTCGTCTCGAGTGGGGGCATGCACGTGCGCTTTCCTTCCAGGCTGTAGCAGCAATGTCACGCTTCCAGTCGCGTGGATCAAAGGATCTGTGGTTTTCCCTCGAGGCTTTCCCTCGAGGCTTTCCCACAGGGCTGTCCCACGTGCCACCGTGGTGTGAGTCGATCCTCGGCGTGAAAGATGAGCCAGTGCAGGGCAAAGAGTTTCCTCTGGAATGGACTGAGACATCTGGGGGACTCTTGGAATGGTGGTACGACCATGGAGTTCCTCTCGCCTTTCCTGTTGAGAGTGCCTCCTCTTGAGATGCGACGGGAATGCCGGGAATTCTTTCCCGTTGAAAGCAGGGAAAGGATCCCTCATCTCGAGCTACGAGGGGGAAACGGGGCTCCTCTGGATGTGGGCGGGACCATCGTGCTTCCTCTCGAGTGGAGACGGGTATGGCGGTGAACTTCTTGAGTTGCAGCAAGGGTGTGAAAGACCCTTTCGAAGTTCCAGAGGTTAGGTGTCATTAGTCTCCAGACGCCTCATCGGAAATAGGCCTCATCTCGCCTGGAAGGGAGAACTTCCTGGATTTTCTCGAGTTGCGGCAGGTGTTCTCGAGTAACGACGGGGACCTCAGGGACCCGCCCTGGTGGCCTCAGGAGAGGCCAGTCCCCATGCGAGTTGCTAGGGGGCCTCTCGGGATTCCTCTCCCGTCGATACCGGGGCCAAAAACCTTGTGTGGAGTCAGGGCCGGAACCGAGGATTCCTCTCAGGGGCTGACATGGATCTTTGGGTACTTCTGGAGTCTCCCCAGGGGAGTCAGGCCTCGTCTCGAGTGGGGGCATGCACGTGCACTTTCCTTCCAGGCTGTAGCAGCAATGTCACGCTTCCCGTCGCGTGGATCAAAGGATCTGTGGTTTTCCCTCGAGGCTTTCCCACAGGGCTGTCCCACGTGCCACCGTGGTGTGAGTCGATCCTCGGCGTGAAAGATGAGCCAGTGCAGGGCAAAGAGGTTCCTCTGGAATGGACTGAGACATCTGGGGGACTCTTGGAATGGTGGTACGACCATGGAGTTCCTCTCGCCTTTCCTGTTGAGAGTGCCTCCTCTTGAGATGCGACGGGAACGCCGGGAATTCTTTCCCGTTGAAAGCAGGGAAAGGATCCCTCATCTCGAGCTACGAGGGGGAAACGGGGCTCCTCTGGATGTGGGCGGGACCATCGTGCTTCCTCTCTAGTGGAGACGGGTATGGTGGTGAACTTCTTGAGTTGCAGCAAGGCTGTGAAAGACCCTTTCGAAGTTCCAGAGGTAAGGTGTCATTAGTCTCCAGACGCCTCATCGGAAATAGGCCTCATTTCGCCTGGAAGGGAGAACTTCCTGGATTTTCTCCAGTTGCGGCAGGTGTTCTCGAGTTACGACGGGGACCTCAGGGACCCGCCCTGGTGGCCTCAGGAGAGGCCAGTCCTTATGCGAGTTGCTAGGGGGCCTCTCGGGATTCCTCTCCCATCGATACCGGGGCCAAAAACCTTGTGTGGAGTCAGGGCCGGAACCGAGGATTCCTCTCAGGGGCTGACATGGATCTTTGGGTACTTCTGGAGTCTCCCCAGGGGAGTCAGGCCTCGTCTCGAGTGGGGGCATGCACGTGCACTTTCCTTCCAGGCTGTAGCAGCAATGTCACGCTTCCCGTCGCGTGGATCAAATGATGTGTGGTTTTCCCTAGAGGCTTTCCCACAGGGCTGTCCCACGTGCCACCGTGGTGTGAGTCGATCCTCGGCGTGAAAGATGAGCCAGGGCAGGGCAAAGAGGTTCCTCTGGAATGGACTGAGACATCTGGGGGACTCTTGGAATGGTGGTACGACCATGGAGTTCCTCTCGCCTTTCCTGTTGAGAGTGCCTCCTCTTGAGATGCGACGGGAACGCCGGGAATTTTTTGCCGTTGAAAGCAGGGAAAGGATCCCTCATCTCGAGCTACGAGGGGGAAACGGGGCTCCTCTGGATGTGGGCGGGACCATCGTGCTTTCTCTCGAGTGGAGACGGGTATGGCGGTGAACTTCTTGAGTTGCAGCAAGGGTGTGAAAGACCCTTTCGAAGTTCCAGAGGTTAGGTGTCATTAGTCTCCAGAGGCCTCATCGGAAATAGGCCTCATCTCGCCTGGAAGGGAGAACTTCCTTGATTTTCTCGAGTTGCGGCAGGTGTTCTCGAGTTACGACGGGGACCTCAGGGACCCGCCCTGTTGGCCACAGGAGAGGCCAGTCCCTATGCGTGTTGCTAGGGGGCCCCTCGGGATTCCTCTCCCGTCGATACCGGGGCCAAAAACCTTGTGTGGAGTCAGGGCCGGAACCGAGGATTCCTCTCAGGGACTGATATGGATCTTTGGGTACTTCTGGAGTCTCGCCTGGGGAGACAGGCCTCGTCTCGTGTGGGGGCATGCACGTGCACTTTCCTTCCAGGCTGTAGCAGCAATGTCACGCTTCCCGTCGCGTGGATCAAAGGATCTGCGGTTTTCGCTCAAGGCTTTCCCTCGAGGCTTTCCCACAGGGCTGTCCCACGTGACACCGTGGTGTGAGTCGATTCTCGGCGTGAAAAATGAGCCAGTGCAGGGCAAAGAGGTTCCTCTGGAATGGACTGAGACATCTGGGGGACTCTTGGAATGGTGGTACGACCATGGAGTTCCTCTCGCCTTTCCTGTTGAGAGTGCCTCCTCTTGAGATGCGACGGGAACGCCGGGAATTTTTTGCCGTTGAAAGCAGGGAAAGGATCCCTCATCTCGAGCTACGAGGGGGAAACGGGGCTCCTCTGGATGTGGGCGGGACCATCGTGCATCCTCTCTAGTGGAGACGGGTATGGCGGTGAACTTCTTGAGTTGCAGCAAGGGTGTGAAAGACCCTTTCGAAGTTCCAGAGGTTAGGTGTCATTAGTCTCCAGACGCCTCATCGGAAATAGGCCTCATCTCGCCTGGAAGGGAGAACTTCCTGGATTTTCTCGAGTTGCGGCAGGTGTTCTCGAGTTACGACGGGGACCACAGGGACCCGCCCTGGTGGCCTCAGGAGAGGCCAGTCCCCATGCGAGTTGCTAGGGGGCCTCTCGGGATTCCTCTCCCGTCGATACAGGGGCCAAAAACCTTGTGTGGAGTCAGGGCCGGAACCGAGGATTCCTCTCAGGGGCTGACATGGGTCTTTGGGTACTTCTGGAGTCTCCCCAGGGGAGTCAGGCCTCGTCTCGAGTGGGGGCATGCACGTGCACTTTCCTTCCAGGCTGTAGCAGCAATGTCACGCTTCCCGTCGCGTGGATCAAAGGATCTGTGGTTTTCCCTCGAGGCTTTCCCACAGGGCTGTCCCACGTGCCACCGTGGTGTGAGTCGATCCTCGGCGTGAAAGATGAGCCAGTGCAGGGCAAAGAGGTTCCTCTGGAATGGACTGAGACATCTGGGGGACTCTTGGAATGGTGGTACGACCATGGAGTTCCTCTCGCCTTTCCTGTTGAGAGTGCCTCCTCTTGAGATGCGACGGGAACGCCGGGAATTCTTTCCCGTTGAAAGCAGGGAAAGGATCCCGCATCTCGAGCTACGAGGGGGAAACGGGGCTCCTCTGGATGTGGGCGGGACCATCGTGCTTCCTCTCGAGTGGAGACGGGTATGGCGGTGAACTTCTTGAGTTGCAGCAAGGGTGTGAAAGACCCTTTCGAAGTTCCAGAGGTTTGGTGTCATTAGTCTCCAGAGGCCTCATCGGAAATAGGCCTCATCTCGCCTGGAAGGGAGAACTTCCTGGATTTTCTCGAGTTGCGGCAGGTGTTCTCGAATTACGACGGGGACCTCAGGGACCCGCCCTGGTGGCCTCCGGAGAGCCCAGTCCCCATGCGAGTTGCTAGGGGGCCTCTCGGGATTCCTCTCCCGTCGATACCGGGGCCAAAAACCTTGTGTGGAGTCAGGGCCGGAACCGAGGATTCCTCTCAGGGGCTGACATGGATCTTTGGGTACTTCTGGAGTCACCCCAGTGGAGTCAGGCCTCGTCTCGAGTAGGGGCATGCACGTGCGCTTTCCTTTCTGGCTGTAGCAGCAATGTCACGCTTCCCGTCACGTGGATCAAAGGATCTGTGGTTTTCCCTCGAGGCTTTCCCTCGAGGCTTTCACACAGGGCTGTCCCACGTGCCACCGTGGTGTGAGTCGATCCTCGGCGTGAAAGATGAGCCAGTGCAGGGCAAAGAGGTTCCTCTGGAATGGACTGAGACATCTGGGGGACTCTTGGAATGGTGGTACGACCATGGAGTTCCTCTCGCCTTTCCTGTTGAGAGTGCCTCCTCTTGAGATGCGACGGGAACGCCGGGAATTCTTTCCCGTTGAAAGCAGGGAAAGGATCCCTCATCTCGAGCTACGATGGGGAAACGGGGCTCCTCTGGATGTGGGCGGGACCATCGTGCTTCCTCTCGAGTGGAGACGGGTATGGCGGTGAACTTCTTGATTTGCAGCAAGGTGTGAAAGACCCTTTCGAAGTTCCAGAGGTTAGGTGTCATTAGTCTCCAGAGGCCTCATCGGAAATAGGCCTCATCTCGCCTGGAAGGGAGAACTTCCTGGATTTTCTCGAGTTGCAGCAGGTGTTCTCGAATTACGATGGGGACCTCAGGGACCCGCCCTGGTGGCCTCCGGAGAGGCCAGTCCCCATGCGAGTTGCTAGGGGGCCTCTCGGGATTCCTCTCCCGTCGATACCGGGGCCAAAAACCTTGTGTGGAGTCAGGGCCGGAACCGAGGATTCCTCTCAGGGGCTGACATGGATCTTTGGGTACTTCTGGAGTCTCCCCAGGGGAGTCAGGCCTCGTCTCGAGTGGGGGCATGCACGTGCGCTTTCCTTCCAGGCTGTAGCAGCAATGTCACGCTTCCCGTCGCTTGGATCAAAGGATCTGTGGTTTTCCCTCGAGGCTTTCCCTCGAGCCTTTCCCACAGGGCTGTCCCACGTGCCACCGTGTTGTGAGTCGATCCCCGGCTGAAAGATGAGCCAGTGCAGGGCAAAGAGGTTCCTCTGGAATGGACTGAGACATCTGGGGGACTCTTGGAATGGTGGTACGACCATGGAGTTCCTCTCGCCTTTCCTGTTGAGAGTGCCTCCTCTTGAGATGCGACGGGAACGCCGGGAATTCTTTCCCGTTGAAAGCAGGGAAAGGACCCCTCATCTCGAGCTAAGAGGGGGAAACGGTGCTCCTCTGGATGTGGGCGGGACCATCGTGCTTCCTCTCTAGTGGAGATGGGTATGGCGGTGAACTTCTTGAGTTGCAGCAAGGGTGTGAAAGACCCTTTCGAAGTTCCAGAGGTTAGGTGTCATTAGTCTCCAGAGGCCTCATCGGAAATAGGCCTCATCTCGCCTGGAAGGGAGAACTTCCTGGATTTTCTCGAGTTGCGGCAGGTGTTCTCGAGTTACGACGGGGACCTCAGGGACCCGCCCTGGTGGCCTCAGGAGAGGCCAGTCCCCATGCGAGTTGCTAGGGGGCCTCTCGGGATTCCTCTCCCGTCTATACCGGGGCCAAAATCCTTGTGTGGAGTCAGGGCCGGAACCGAGGATTCCTCTCAGGGGCTGACATGGATCTTTGGGTACTTCTGGAGTCTCCCCAGGGGAGTCAGGCCTCGTCTCGAGTGGGGGCATGCACGTTCACTTTCCTTCCAGGCTGTAGCAGCAATGTCACGCTTCCCGTCGCGTGGATCAAAGGATCTGTGGTTTTCCCTCGAGGCTTTCCCACAGGGCTGTCCCACGTGCCACCGTGGTGTGAGTCGATCCTCGGCGTGAAAGATGAGCCAGTGCAGGGCAAAGAGGTTCCTCTGGAATGGACTGAGACATCTGGGGGACTCTTGGAATGGTGGTACGACCATGGAGTTCCTCTCGCCTTTCCTGTTGAGAGTGCCTCCTCTTGAGATGCGACGGGAACGCCGGGAATTTTTTGCCGTTGAAAGCAGGGAAAGGATCTCTCATCTCGAGCTACGAGGGGGAAACGGGGCTCCTCTGGATGTGGGCGGGACCATCGTGCTTCCTCTCGAGTGGAGACGGATATGGCGGTGAACTTCTTGAGTTGCAGCAAGGGTGTGAAAGACCCTTTCGAAGTTCCAGAGGTTAGGTGTCATTAGTCTCCAGAGGCCTCATCGGAAATAGGCCTCATCTCGCCTGGAAGGGAGAACTTCCTGGATTTTCTCGAGTTGCGGCAGGTGTTCTCGAGTTACGACGGGGACCTCAGGGACCCGCCCTGGTGGCCTCAGGAGAGGCCAGTCCCCATGCGAGTTGCTAGGGGGCCTCTCGGGATTCCTCTCCCGTCGATACCGGGGCCAAAAAGCTTGTGTGGAGTCAAGGCCGGAACCGAGGATTCCTCTCAGGGGCTGACATGGATCTTTGGGTACTTCTGGAGTCTCCCCAGGGGAGTCAGGCCTCGTCTCGAGTGGGGGCATGCACGTGCGCTTTCCTTCCAGGCTGTAGCAGCAATGTCACGCTTCCCGTCGCGTGGATCAAAGGATCTGTGGTTTTCCCTCGAGGCTTTCCCTCGAGGCTTTCCCACAGGGCTGTCCCACGTGCCACCGTGTTGTGAGTCGATCCTCGGCGTGAAAGATGAGCCAGTGCAGGGCAAAGAGGTTCCTCTGGAATGGACTGAGACATCTGGGGGACTCTTGGAATGGTGGTACGACCATTTAGTTCCTCTCGCCTTTCCTGTTGAGAGTGCCTCCTCTTGAGATGCGACGGGAACGCCGGGAATTCTTTCCCGTTGAAACCAGGGAAAGGATCCCTCATCTCGAGCTACGAGGGGGAAACGGGGCTCCTCTGGATGTGGGCGGGACCATCGTGCTTCCTCTCGAGTGGAGACGGGTATGGCGGTGAACTTCTTGAGTTGCAGCAAGGTGTGAAAGACCCTTTCGAAGTTCCAGAGGTTAGGTGTCATTAGTCTCCAGAGGCCTCATCGGAAATAGGCCTCATCTCGCCTGGAAGGGAGAACTTCCTGGATTTTCTCGAGTTGCGGCAGGTGTTCTCGAATTACGACGGGGACCTTAGGGACCCGCCCTGGTGGCCTCCGGAGAGGCCAGTCCCCATGCGAGTTGCTAGGGGGCCTCTCGGGATTCCTCTCCCGTCGATACCGGGGCCAAAAACCTTGTGTGGAGTCAGGGCCGGAACCGAGGATTCCTCTCAGGGGCTGACATGGATCTTTGGGTACTTCTGGAGTCTCCCCAGGGGAGTCAGGCCTCGTCTCGAGTGTGGGCATGCACGTGCGCTTTCCTTCCAGGCTGTAGCAGCAATGTCACGCTTCCCGTCGCTTGGATCAAAGGATCTGTGGTTTTCCCTCGAGGCTTTCCCTCGAGGCTTTCCCACAGGGCTGTCCCACGTGCCACCGTGGTGTGAGTCGATCCTCGGCGTGAAAGATGAGCCAGTGCAGGGCAAAGAGCTTCCTCTGGAATGGACTGAGACATCTGGGGGACTCTTGGAATGGTGGTACGACCATGGAGTTCCTCTCGCCTTTCCTGTTGAGAGTGCCTCCTCTTGAGATGCGACGGGAACGCAGGGAATTCTTTCCCGTTGAAAGCAGGGAAAGGATCCCTCATCTCGAGCTACGAGGGGGAAACGGGGCTCCTTTGGATGTGGTCGGGACCATCGTGCTTCCTCTCGAGTGGAGACGGGTATGGTGGTGAACTTCTTGAGTTGCAGCAAGGGTGTGAAAGACCCTTTCGAAGTTCCAGAGGTTAGGTGTCATTAGTCTCCAGACGCCTCATCGGAAATAGGCCTCATCTCGCCTGGAAGGGAGAACTTCCTGGATTTTCTCGAGTTGCGGCAGGTGTTCTCGAGTTACGACGGGGACCTCAGGGAACGGCCCTGGTGGCCTCAGGAGAGGCCAGTCCCCATGCGAGTTGCTAGGGGGCCTCTCGGGATTCCTCTCCCGTCGATACCGGGGCCAAAAAGCTTGTGTGGAATCAGGGCCGGAACCGAGGATTCCTCTCAGGGGCTGACATGGATCTTTGGGTACTTCTGGAGTCTCCCCAGGGGAGTCAGGCCTCGTCTCGAGTGGGGGCATGCACGTGCGCTTTCCTTCCAGGCTGTAGCAGCAATGTCACGCTTCCCGTCACGTGGATCAAAGGATCTGTGATTTTCACTCGAGGCTTTCCCTCGAGGCTTTCCCACAGGGCTGTCCCACGTGCCACCGTGGTGTGAGTCGATCCTCGGCGTGAAAGATGAGCCAGTGCAGGGCAAAGAGTTTCCTCTGGAATGGACTGAGACATCTGGGGGACTCTTGGAATGGTGATACGACCATGGAGTTCCTCTCGCCTTTCCTGTTGAGAGTGCCTCCTCTTGAGATGCGACGGGAACGCCGGGAATTCTTTCCCGTTGAAAGCAGGGAAAGGATCCCTCATCTCGAGCTACGAGGGGGAAACGGGGCTCCTCTGGATGTGGGCGGGACCATCGTGCTTCCTCTCGAGTGGAGACGGGTATGGCGGTGAACTTCTTGAGTTTCAGCAAGGGTGTGAAAGACCCTTTCGAAGTTCCAGAGGTTAGGTGTCATTAGTCTCCAGACGCCTCATCGGAAATAGGCCTCATCTCGCCTGGAAGGGAGAACTTCCTGGATTTTCTCGAGTTGCGGCAGGTGTTCTCGAGTTAGGACGGGGACCTCAGGGACCCGCCCTGGTGGCCTCAGGAGAGGCCAGTCCCCATGCGAGTTGCTAGGGGGCCTCTCGGGATTCCTCTCCCGTCGATACCGGGGCCAAAAACCTTGTGTGGAGTCAGGGCCGGAACCGAGGATTCCTCTCAGGGACTGACATGGATCTTTGGGTACTTCTGGAGTCTCCCCAGGGGAGTCAGGCCTCGTCTCGAGTGGGGGCATGCACGTGCACTTTCCTTCCAGGCTGTAGCAGCAATGTCACGCTTCCCGTCGCGTGGATCAAAGGATCTGTGGTTTTCCCTCGAGGCTTTCCCACAGGGCTGTCCCACGTGCCACCGTGGTGTGAGTCGATCCTCGGCGTGAAAGATGAGCCAGTGCAGGGCAAAGAGGTTCCTCTGGAATGGACTGAGACATCTGGGGGACTCTTGGAATGGTGGTACGACCATGGAGTTCCTCTCGCCTTTCCTGTTGAGAGTGCCTCCTCTTGAGATGCGACGGGAACGCCGGGAATTCTTTCCCGTTGAAAGCAGGGAAAGGATCCCTCATCTCGAGCTACGAGGGGGAAACGGGGCTCCTCTGGATGTGGGCGGGACCATCGTGCTTCCTCTCTAGTGGAGACGGGTATGGCGGTGAACTTCTTGAGTTGCAGCAAGGGTGTGAAAGACCCTTTCGAAGTTCCAGAGGTTAGGTGTCATTAGTCTCCAGAGGCCTCATCGGAAATAGGCCTCATCTCGCCTGGAAGGGAGAACTTCCTGGATTTTCTCGAGTTGCGGCAGGTGTTCTCGAGTTACGACGGGGACCTCAGGGACCCGCCCTGGTGGCCTCAGGAGAGGCCAGTCCCTAGGCGAGTTGCTAGGGGGCCTCTCGGGATTCCTCTCCCGTTGATACCGGGGCCAAAAACCTTGTGTGGAGTCAGGGCCGGAACCGAGGATTCCTCTCAGGGGCTGACATGGATCTTTAGGTACTTCTGGAGTCTCCCCAGGGGAGTCAGGCCTCGTCTCGAGTGGGGGCATGCACGTGCGCTTTCCTTCCAGGCTGTAGCAGCAATGTCACGCTTCCCGTCGCGTGGATCAAAGGATCTGTGGTTTTCCCTCGAGGCTTTCCCTCGAGGCTTTCCCACAGGGCTGTCCCACGTGCCACCGTGGTGTGAGTCAATCCTGGGCGTGAAAGATGAGCCAGTGCAAGGCAAAGAGGTTCCTCTGGAATGGACTGAGACATCTGGGGGACTCTTGGAATGGTGGTACGACCATGGAGTTCCTCTCGCCTTTCCTGTTGAGAGTGCCTCCTCTTGAGATGCGACGGGAACGCCGGGAATTCTTTTCCGTTGAAAGCAGGGAAAGGATCCCTCATCTCGAGCTACGAGGGGGAAACGGGGCTCCTCTGGATGTGGGCGGGATCATCGTGCTTCCTCTCTAGTGGAGACGGGTATGGTGGTGAACTTCTTGAGTTGCAGCAAGGCTGTGAAAGACCCTTTCGAAGTTCCAGAGGTAAGGTGTCATTAGTCTCCAGACGCCTCATCGGAAATAGGCCTCATTTCGCCTGGAAGGGAGAACTTCCTGGATTTTCTGGAGTTGCGGCAGGTGTTCTCGAGTTACGACGGGGACCTCAGGGACCCGCCCTGGTGGCCTCAGGAGAGGCCAGTCCCTATGCGAGTTGCTAGGGGGCCTCTCGGGATTCCTCTCCCGTCGATACCGGGGCCAAAAACCTTGTGTGGAGTCAGGGCCGGAACCGAGGATTCCTCTCAGGGGCTGACATGGATCTTTGGGTACTTCTGGAGTCTCCCCAGGGGAGTCAGGCCTCGTCTCGTGTGGGGGCATGCACGTGCACTTTCCTTCCAGGCTGTAGCAGCAATGTCACGCTTCCCGTCGCGTGGATCAAATGATGTGTGGTTTTCCCTCGAGGCTTTCCCACAGGGCTGTCCCACGTGCCACCGTGGTGTGAGTCGATCCTCGGCGTGAAAGATGAGCCAGTGCAGGGCAAAGAGGTTCCTCTGGAATGGACTGAGACATCTGGGGGACTCTTGGAATGGTGGTACGACCATGGAGTTCCTCTCGCCTTTCCTGTTGAGAGTGCCTCCTCTTGAGATGCGACGGGAACGCCGGGAATTTTTTGCCGTTGAAAGCAGGGAAAGGATCCCTCATCTCGAGCTACGAGGGGGAAACGGGGCTCCTCTGGATGTGGGCGGGACCATCGTGCTTTCTCTCGAGTGGAGACGGGTATGGCGGTGAACTTCTTGAGTTGCAGCAAGGGTGTGAAAGACCCTTTCGAAGTTCCAGAGGTTAGGTGTCATTAGTCTCCAGACGCCTCATCGGAAATAGGCCTCATCTCGCCTGGAAGGGAGAACTTCCTTGATTTTCTCGAGTTGCGGCAGGTGTTCTCGAGTTACGACGGGGACCTCAGGGACCCGCCCTGTTGGCCTCAGGAGAGGCCAGTCCCTATGCGTGTTGCTAGGGGGCCCCTCGGGATTCCTCTCCCGTCGATACCGGGGCCAAAAACCTTGTGTGGAGTCAGGGCCGGAACCGAGGATTCCTCTCAGGGACTGATATGGATCTTTGGGTACTTCTGGAGTCTCGCCAGGGGAGACAGGCCTCGTCTCGTGTGGGGGCATGCACGTGCACTTTCCTTCCAGGCTGTAGCAGCAATGTCACGCTTCCCGTCGCGTGGATCAAAGGATCTGCGGTTTTCGCTCGAGGCTTTCCCTCGAGGCTTTCCCACAGGGCTGTCCCACGTGACACCGTGGTGTGAGTCGATTCTCGGCGTGAAAAATGAGCCAGTGCAGGGCAAAGAGGTTCCTCTGGAATGGACTGAGACATCTGGGGGACTCTTGGAATGGTGGTACGACCATGGAGTTCCTCTCGCCTTTCCTGTTGAGAGTGCCTCCTCTTGAGATGCGACGGGAACGCCGGGAATTCTTTCCCGTTGAAAGCAGGGAAAGGATCCCTCATCTCGAGCTACGAGGGGGAAACGGGGCTCCTCTGGATGTGGGCGGGACCATCCTGCTTCCTCTTGAGTGGACACGGGTATGGCGGTGAACTTCTTGAGTTGCAGCAAGGGTGTGAAAGACCCTTTCGAAGTTCCAGAGGTTAGGTGTCATTAGTCTCCAGACGCCTCATCGGAAATAGGCCTCATCTCGCCTGGAAGGGAGAACTTCCTGGATTTTCTCGATTTGCGGCAGGTATTCTCGAGTTACGACGGGGACCTCAGGGACCGGCCCTGGTGGCCTCAGGAGAGGCCAGTCCCCATGCGAGTTGTTAGGGGGCCTCTCGGGATTCCTCTCCCGTCGATACCGGGGCCAAAAACCTTGTGTGGAGTCAGGGCCGGAACCGAGGATTCCTCTCAGGGGCTGACATGGATCTTTGGGTACCTCTGGAGTCTCCCCAGGGGAGTCAGGCCTCGGCTCGGGTGGGGGCATGCGCGTGCGCTTTCCTTCCAGGCTTTAGCAGCAATGTCACGCGTCCCGTCGCTTGGATCAAAGGATCTGTGGTTTTCCCTCGAGGCTTTCCCTCGAGGCTTTCCCACAGGGCTGTCCCACGTGCCACCGTGGTGTGAGTCGATCCTCGGCGTGAAAGATGAGCCAGTGCAGGGCAAAGAGGTTCCTCTGGAATGGACTGAGACATCTGGGGGACTCTTGGAATGGTGGTACGACCATGGAGTTCCTCTCGCCTTTCCTGTTGAGAGTGCCTCCTCTTGAGATGCGACGGGAACGCCGGGAATTCTTTCCCGTTGAAAGCAGGGAAAGGATCCCTCATCTCGAGCTACGAGGGGGAAACGGGGCTCCTCTGGATGTGGGCGGGACCATCGTGCTTCCTCTCTAGTGGAGACGGGTATGGCGGTGAACTTCTTGAGTTGCAGCAAGGGTGTGAAAGACCCTTTCGAAGTTCCAGAGGTTAGGTGTCATTAGTCTCCAGAGGCCTCATCGGAAATAGGCCTCATCTCGCCTGGAAGGGAGAACTTCCTGGATTTTCTCGAGTTGCGGCAGGTGTTCTCGAGTTACGACGGGGACCTCAGGGACCCGCCCTGGTGGCCTCAGGAGAGGCCAGTCCCTAGGCGAGTTGCTAGGGGGCCTCTCGGGATTCCTCTCCCGTTGATACCGGGGCCAAAAACCTTGTGTGGAGTCAGGGCCGGAACCGAGGATTCCTCTCAGGGGCTGACATGGATCTTTGGGTACTTCTGGAGTCTCCCCAGGGGAGTCAGGCCTCGTCTCGAGTGGGGGCATGCACGTGCGCTTTCCTTCCAGGCTGTAGCAGCAATGTCACGCTTCCCGTCGCGTGGATCAAAGGATCTGTGGTTTTCCCTCGAGGCTTTCCCTCGAGGCTTTCCCACAGGGCTGTCCCACGTGCCACCGTGGTGTGAGTCAATCCTGGGCGTGAAAGATGAGCCAGTGCAGGGCAAAGAGGTTCCTCTGGAATGGACTGAGACATCTGGGGGACTCTTGGAATGGTGGTACGACCATGGAGTTCCTCTCGCCTTTCCTGTTGAGAGTGCCTCCTCTTGAGATGCGACGGGAACGCCGGGAATTTTTTGCCGTTGAAAGCAGGGAAAGGATCCCTCATCTCGAGCTACGAGGGGGAAACGGGGCTCCTCTGGATGTGGGCGGGACCATCGTGCTTTCTCTCGAGTGGAGACGGGTATGGCGGTGAACTTCTTGAGTTGCAGCAAGGGTGTGAAAGACCCTTTCGAAGTTCCAGAGGTTAGGTGTCATTAGTCTCCAGACGCCTCATCGGAAATAGGCCTCATCTCGCCTGGAAGGGAGAACTTCCTTGATTTTCTCGAGTTGCGGCAGGTGTTCTCGAGTTACGACGGGGACCTCAGGGACCCGCCCTGTTGGCCTCAGGAGAGGCCAGTCCCTATGCGTGTTGCTAGGGGGCCCCTCGGGATTCCTCTCCCGTCGATACCGGGGCCAAAAACCTTGTGTGGAGTCAGGGCAGGAACCGAGGATTCCTCTCAGGGACTGATATGGATCTTTGGGTACTTCTGGAGTCTCGCCAGGGGAGACAGGCCTCGTCTCGTGTGGGGGCATGCACGTGCACTTTCCTTCCAGGCTGTAGCAGCAATGTCACGCTTCCCGTCGCGTGGATCAAAGGATCTGCGGTTTTCGCTCGAGGCTTTCCCTCGAGGCTTTCCCACAGGGCTGTCCCACGTGACACCGTGGTGTGAGTCGATTCTCGGCGTGAAAAATGAGCCAGTGCAGGGCAAAGAGGTTCCTCTGGAATGGACTGAGACATCTGGGGGACTCTTGGAATGGTGGTACGACCATGGAGTTCCTCTCGCCTTTCCTGTTGAGAGTGCCTCCTCTTGAGATGCGACGGGAACGCCGGGAATTCTTTCCCGTTGAAAGCAGGGAAAGGATCCCTCATCTCTAGCTACGAGGGGGAAACGGGGCTCCTCTGGATGTGGGCGGGACCATCCTGCTTCCTCTTGAGTGGACACGGGTATGGCGGTGAACTTCTTGAGTTGCAGCAAGGGTGTGAAAGACCCTTTCGAAGTTCCAGAGGTTAGGTGTCATTAGTCTCCAGACGCCTCATCGGAAATAGGCCTCATCTCGCCTGGAAGGGAGAACTTCCTGGATTTTCTCGATTTGCGGCAGGTGTTCTCGAGTTACGACGGGGACCTCAGGGACCCGCCCTGGTGGCCTCAGGAGAGGCCAGTCCCCATGCGAGTTGTTAGGGGGCCTCTCGGGATTCCTCTCCCGTCGATACCGGGGCCAAAAACCTTGTGTGGAGTCAGGGCCGGAACCGAGGATTCCTCTCAGGGGCTGACATGGATCTTTGGGTACTTCTGGAGTCTCCCCAGGGGAGTCAGGCCTCGGCTCGAGTGGGGGCATGCGCGTGCGCTTTCCTTCCAGGCTTTAGCAGCAATGTCACGCGTCCCGTCGCTTGGATCAAAGGATCTGTGGTTTTCCCTCGAGGCTTTCCCTCGAGGCTTTCCCACAGGGCTGTCCCACGTGCCACCGTGGTGTGAGTCGATCCTCGGCGTGAAAGATGAGCCAGTGCAGGGCAAAGAGGTTCCTCTGGAATGGACTGAGACATCTGGGGGACTCTTGGAATGGTGGTACGACCATGGAGTTCCTCTCGCCTTTCCTGTTGAGAGTGCCTCCTCTTGAGATGCGACGGGAACGCCGGGAATTTTTTGCCGTTGAAAGCAGGGAAAGGATCCCTCATCTCGAGCTACGAGGGGGAAACGGGGCTCCTCTGGATGTGGGCGGGACCATCGTGCTTCCTCTCGAGTGGAGACGGGTATGGCGGTGAACTTCTTGAGTTGCAGCAAGGGTGTGAAAGACCCTTTCGAAGTTCCAGAGGTTAGGTGTCATTAGTCTACAGAGCCCTCATCGGAAATAGGCCTCATCTCGCCTGGAAGGGAGAACTTCCTGGACTTTCTCGAGTTGCGGCAGGTGTTCTCGAGTTACGACGGGGACCTCAGGGACCCGCCCTGGTGGCCTCAGGAGAGGCAAGTCCCCATGCGAGTTGCTAGGGGGCCTCTCGGGATTCCTCTCCCGTCGATACCGGGGCCAAAAAGCTTGTGTGGAGTCAAGGCCGGAACCGAGGATTCCTCTCAGGGGCTGACATGGATCTTTGGGTACTTCTGGAGTCTCCCCAGGGGAGTCAGGCCTCGTCTCGAGTGGGGGCATGCACGTGCGCTTTCCTTCCAGGCTGTAGCAGCAATGTCACGCTTCCCGTCGCGTGGATCAAAGGATCTGTGGTTTTCCCTCGAGGCTTTCCCTCGAGGCTTTCCCACAGGGCTGTCCCACGTGCCACCGTGTTGTGAGTCGATCCTCGGCGTGAAAGATGAGCCAGTGCAGGGCAAAGAGTTTCCTCTGGAATGGACTGAGACATCTGGGGGACTCTTGGAATGGTGGTACGACCATGGAGTTCCTCTCACCTTTCCTGTTGAGAGTGCCTCCTCTTGAGATGCGACGGGAACGCCGGGAATTCTTTCCCGTTGAAAGCAGGGAAAGGATCCCTCATATCGAGCTACGAGGGGGAAACGGGGCTCCTCTGGATGTGGGCGGGACCATCGTGCTTCCTCTCGAGTGGAGACGGGTATGGCGGTGAACTTCTTGAGTTGCACCAAGGGTGTGAAAGACCCTTTCGAAGTTCCAGAGGTTTGGTGTCATTAGTCTCCAGAGGCCTCATCGGAAATAGGCCTCATCTCGCCTGGAAGGGAGAACTTCCTGGATTTTCTCGAGTTGCGGCAGGTGTTCTCGAGTTACGACGGGGACCTCAGGGACCCGCCCTGGTGGCCTCAGGAGAGGCCAGTCCCCATGCGAGTTGCAAGGGGGCCTCTCGGGATTCCTCTCCCGTCGATACCGGGGCCAAAAACCTTGTGTGGAGTCAGGGCCGGAACCGAGGATTCCTCTCAGGGGCTGACATGGATCTTTGGGTACTTCTGGAGTCTCCCCAGTGGAGTCAGACCTCGTCTCGAGTGGGGGCATGCACGTGCGCTTTCCTTCCATGCTGTAGCAGCAATGTCACGCTTCCCGTCGCGTGGATCAAAGGATCTGTGGTTTTCCCTCGAGGCTTTCCCTCGAGGCTTTCCCACAGGGCTGTCCCACGTGCCACCGTGGTGTGAGTCGATCCTCGGCGTGAAAGATGAGCCAGTGCAGGGCAAAGAGCTTCCTCTGGAATGAACTGAGACATCTGGGGGACTCTTGGAATGGTGGTACGACCATGGAGATCCTCTCGCCTTTCCTGTTGAGAGTGCCTCCTCTTGAGATGCGACGGGAACGCCGGGAATTCTTTCCCGTTGAAAGCAGGGAAAGGATCCGTCATCTCGAGCACCGAGGGGAAAACGGGACTCCTCTGGATGTGGGCGGGACCATCGTGCTTCCTCTCGAGTGGAGACGGGTATGGCGGAGAACTTCTTGAGTTGCAGCAAGGGTGTGAAAGACCCTTTCAAAGTTCCAGAGGTTAGGTGTCATTAGTCTCCAGACGCCTCATCGGAAATAGGCCTCATCTCGCCTGGAAGGGAGAACTTCCTGGATTTTCTCGAGTTGCGGCAGGTGTTTTTAAGTTACGAAGGGGAACACAGGGATCCGCCCTGGTGGCCTCAGGAGAGGCCAGTCCCCATGCGAGTTGCTAGGGGGCCTCTCGGGATTCCTCTCCCGTCGATACCGGGGCCAAAAACCTTGAGTGGAGTCAGGGCCGGAACCGAGGATTCCTCTCAGGGGCTGACATGGATCTTTGGGTACTTCTGGAGCCTCCCCAGGGGAGTCAGGCCTCGTCTCGAGTGGGGGCATGCACGTGCGCTTTCCTTCCAGGCTGTAGCAGCAATGTCACGCTTCCCGTCACGTGGATCAAAGGATCTGTGGTTTTCCCTCGAGGCTTTCCCTCGAGGCTTTCCCACAGGGCTGTCCCACGTGCCACCGTGGTGTGAGTCGATCCTCGGCGTGAAAGATGAGCCAGTGCAGGGCAAAGAGTTTCCTCTGGAATGGACTGAGACATCTGGGGGATTCTTGGAATGGTGGTACGACCATGGAGTTCCTCTCGCCTTTCCTGTTGAGAGTGCCTCCTCTTGAGATGCGACGGGAACGCCGGGAATTCTTTCCCGTTGAAAGCAGGGAAAGGATCCCTCATCTCGAGCTACGAGGGGGAAACGGGGCTCCTCTGGATGTGGGCGGGACCATCGTGCTTCCTCTCGAGTGAAGACGGGTATGGCGGTGAACTTCTTGAGTTGCACCAAGGGTGTGAAAGACCCTTTCGAAGTTCCAGAGGTTTGGTGTCATTAGTCTCCAGAGGCCTCATCGGAAATAGGCCTCAACTCGCCTGGAAGGGAGAACTTCCTGGATTTTCTCGAGTTGCGGCAGGTGTTCTCGAGTTACGACGGGGACCTTAGGGACCCGCCCTGGTGGCCTCAGGAGAGGCCAGTCCCCATGCGAGTTGCTAGGGGGCCTCTCGGGATTCCTCTCCCGTCGATACCGGGGCCAAAAACCTTGAGTGGAGTCAGGGCCGGAACCGAGGATTCCTCTCAGGGGCTGACATGGATCTTTGGGTACTTCTGGAGTCTCCCCAGGGGAGTCAGGCCTCGTCTCGAGTGGGGGCATGCACGTGCGCTTTCCTTCCAGACTGTAGCAGCAATGTCACGCTTCCCGTCACGTGCATCAAAGGATCTGTGGTTTTCCCTCGAGGCTTTCCCTCGAGGCTTTCCCACAGGGCTGTCCCACGTGCCACCGTGGTGTGAGTCGATCCTCGGCGTGAAAGATGAGCCAGTGCAGGGCAAAGAGTTTCCTCTGGAATGGACTGAGACATCTGGGGGACTCTTGGAATGGTGGTACGACCATGGAGTTCCTCTCGCCTTTCCTGTTGAGAGTGCCTCCTCTTGAGATGCGACGGGAACGCCGGGAATTCTTTCCCGTTGAAAGCAGGGAAAGGATCCCTCATCTCGAGCTACGAGGGGGAAACGGGGCTCCTCTGGATGTGGGCGGGACCATCGTGCTTCCTCTCGAGTGGAGACGGGTATGGCGGTGAACTTCTTGAGTTGCAGCAAGGGTGTGAAAGACCCTTTCGAAGTTCCAGAGGTTAGGTGTCATTAGTCTCCAGACGCCTCATCGGAAATAGGCCTCATCTCGCCTGGAAGGGAGAACTTCCTGGATTTTCTCGAGTTGCGGCAGGTGTTCTCGAGTTACGACGGGGACCTCAGGGACCCGCCCTGGTGGCCTCAGGAGAGGCTAGTCCCCATGAGAGTTGCTAGGGGGCCTCTCGGGATTCCTCTCCCGTCGATACCGGGGCCAAAAACCTTGTGTGGAGTCAGGGCCGGAACCGAGGATTCCTCTCAGGGGCTGACATGGATCTTTGGGTACTTCTGGAGTCTCCCCAGGGGAGTCAGGCCTCGTCTCGAGTGGAGGCATGCACGTGCACTTTCCTTCCAGGCTGTAGCAGCAATGTCACGCTTCCCGTCACGTGGATCAAAGGATCTGTGGTTTTCCCTCGAGGCTTTCCCACAGGGCTGTCCCACGTGCCACCGTGGTGTGAGTCGATCCTCGGCGTGAAAGATGAGCCAGTGCAGGGCAAAGAGGTTCCTCTGGAATGGACTGAGACATCTGGGGGACTCTTGGAATGGTGGTACGACCATGGAGTTCCTCTCGCCTTTCCTGTTGAGAGTGCCTCCTCTTGAGATGCGACGGGAACGCCGGGAATTCTTTCCCGTTGAAAGCAGGGAAAGGATCCCTCATATCGAGCTACGAGGGGGAAACGGGGCTCCTCTGGATGTGGGCGGGACCATCGTGCTTCCTCTCGAGTGGAGACGGGTATGGCGGTGAACTTCTTGAGTTGCACCAAGGTTGTGAAAGACCCTTTCGAAGTTCCAGAGGTTTGGTGTCATTAGTCTCCAGAGGCCTCATCGGAAATAGGCCTCATCTCGCCTGGAAGGGAGAACTTCCTGGATTTTCTCGAGTTGCGGCAGGTGTTCTCGAGTTACGACGGGGACCTCAGGGACCCGCCCTGGTGGCCTCAGGAGAGGCCAGTCCCCATGCGAGTTGCAAGGGGGCCTCTCGGGATTCCTCTCCCGTCGATACCGGGGCCAAAAACCTTGTGTGGAGTCAGGGCCGGAACCGAGGATTCCTCTCAGGGGCTGACATGGATCTTTGGGTACTTCTGGAGTCTCCCCAGTGGAGTCAGACCTCGTCTCGAGTGGCGGCATGCACGTGCGCTTTCCTTCCATGCTGTAGCAGCAATGTCACGCTTCCCGTCGCGTGGATCAAAGGATCTGTGGTTTTCCCTCGAGGCTTTCCCTCGAGGCTTTCCCACAGGGCTGTCCCACGTGCCACCGTGGTGTGAGTCGATCCTCGGCGTGAAAGATGAGCCAGTGCAGGGCAAAGAGCTTCCTCTGGAATGAACTGAGACATCTGGGGGACTCTTGGAATGGTGGTACGACCATGGAGATCCTCTCGCCTTTCCTGTTGAGAGTGCCTCCTCTTGAGATTCGACGGGAACGCCGGGAATTCTTTCCCGTTGAAAGCAGGGAAAGGATCCGTCATCTCGAGCACCGAGGGGAAAACGGGACTCCTCTGGATGTGGGCGGGACCATCGTGCTTCCTCTCGAGTGGAGACGGGTATGGCGGAGAACTTCTTGAGTTGCAGCAAGGGTGTGAAAGACCCTTTCAAAGTTCCAGAGGTTAGGTGTCATTAGTCTCCAGACGCCTCATCGGAAATAGGCCTCATCTCGCCTGGAAGGGAGAACTTCCTGGATTTTCTCGAGTTGCGGCAGGTGTTTTTAAGTTACGACGGGGAACACAGGGACCCGTCCTGGTGGCCTCAGGAGAGGCCAGTCCCCATGCGAGTTGCTAGGGGGCCTCTCGGGATTCCTCTCCCGTCGATACCGGGGCCAAAAACCTTGAGTGGAGTCAGGGCCGGAACCGAGGATTCCTCTCAGGGGCTGACATGGATCTTTGGGTACTTCTGGAGCCTCCCCAGGGGAGTCAGGCCTCGTCTCGAGTGGGGGCATGCACGTGCGCTTTCCTTCCAGGCTGTAGCAGCAATGTCACGCTTCCCGTCACGTGGATCAAAGGATCTGTGGTTTTCCCTCGAGGCTTTCCCTCGAGGCTTTCCCACAGGGCTGTCCCACGTGCCACCGTGGTGTGAGTCGATCCTCGGCGTGAAAGATGAGCCAGTGCAGGGTAAAGAGTTTCCTCTGGAATGGACTGAGACATCTGGGGGATTCTTGGAATGGTGGTACGACCATGGAGTTCCTCTCGCCTTTCCTGTTGAGAGTGCCTCCTCTTGAGATGCGCCGGGAACGCCGGGAATTCTTTCCCGTTGAAAGCAGGGAAAGGATCCCTCATCTCGAGCTACGAGGGGGAAACGGGGCTCCTCTGGATGTGGGCGGGACCATCGTGCTTCCTCTCGAGTGAAGACGGGTATGGCGGTGAACTTCTTGAGTTGCACCAAGGGTGTGAAATACCCTTTCGAAGTTCCAGAGGTTTGGTGTCATTAGTCTCCAGAGGCCTCATCGGAAATAGGCCTCAACTCGCCTGGAAGGGAGAACTTCCTGGATTTTCTCGAGTTGCGGCAGGTGTTCTCGAGTTACGACGGGGACCTCAGGGACCCGCCCTGGTGGCCTCAGGAGAGGCCAGTCCCCATGCGAGTTGCTAGGGGGCCTCTCGGGATTCCTCTCCCGTCGATACCGGGGCCAAAAACCTTGAGTGGAGTCAGGGCCGGAACCGAGGATTCCTCTCAGGGGCTGACATGGATCTTTGGGTACTTCTGGAGTCTCCCCAGGGGAGTCAGGCCTCGTCTCGAGTGGGGGCATGCACGTGCGCTTTCCTTCCAGACTGTAGCAGCAATGTCACGCTTCCCGTCACGTGCATCAAAGGATCTGTGGTTTTCCCTCGAGGCTTTCCCTCGAGGCTTTCCCACAGGGCTGTCCCACGTGCCACCGTGGTGTGAGTCGATCCTCGGCGTGAAAGATGAGCCAGTGCAGGGCAAAGAGTTTCCTCTGGAATGGACTGAGACATCTGGGGGACTCTTGGAATGGTGGTACGACCATGGAGTTCCTCTCGCCTTTCCTTTTGAGTGTGCCTCCTCTTGAGATGCGACGGGAACGCCGGGAATTCTTTCCCGTTGAAAGCAGGGAAAGGATCCCTCATCTCGAGCTACGAGGGGGAAACGGGGCTCCTCTGGATGTGGGCGGGACCATCGTGCTTCCTCTCGAGTGGAGACGGGTATGGCGGTGAACTTCTTGAGTTGCAGCAAGGGTGTGAAAGACCCTTTCGAAGTTCCAGAGGTTAGGTGTCATTAGTCTCCAGACGCCTCATCGGAAATAGGCCTCATCTCGCCTGGAAGGGAGAACTTCCTGGATTTTCTCGAGTTGCGGCAGGTGTTCTCGAGTTACGACGGGGACCTCAGGGACCCGCCCTGGTGGCCTCAGGAGAGGCTAGTCCCCATGAGAGTTGCTAGGGGGCCTCTCGGGATTCCTCTCCCGTCGATACCGGGGCCAAAAACCTTGTGTGGAGTCAGGGCCGGAACCGAGGATTCCTCTCAGGGGCTGACATGGATCTTTGGGTACTTCTGGAGTCTCCCCAGGGGAGTCAGGCCTCGTCTCGAGTGGAGGCATGCACGTGCACTTTCCTTCCAGGCTGTAGCAGCAATGTCACGCTTCCCGTCACGTGGATCAAAGGATCTGTGGTTTTCCCTCGAGGCTTTCCCACAGGGCTGTCCCACGTGCCACCGTGGTGTGAGTCGATCCTCGGCGTGAAAGATGAGCCAGTGCAGGGCAAAGAGGTTCCTCTGGAATGGACTGAGACATCTGGGGGACTCTTGGAATGGTGGTACGACCATGGAGTTCCTCTCGCCTTTCCTGTTGAGAGTGCCTCCTCTTGAGATGCGACGGGAACGCCGGGAATTCTTTCCCGTTGAAAGCAGGGAAAGGATCCCTCATATCGAGCTACGAGGGGGAAACGGGGCTCCTCTGGATGTGGGCGGGACCATCGTGCTTCCTCTCGAGTGGAGACGGGTATGGCGGTGAACTTCTTGAGTTGCACCAAGGTTGTGAAAGACCCTTTCGAAGTTCCAGAGGTTTGGTGTCATTAGTCTCCAGAGGCCTCATCGGAAATAGGCCTCATCTCGCCTGGAAGGGAGAACTTCCTGGATTTTCTCGAGTTGCGGCAGGTGTTCTCGAGTTACGACGGGGACCTCAGGGACCCGCCCTGGTGGCCTCAGGAGAGGCCAGTCCCCATGCGAGTTGCTAGGGGGCCTCTCGGGATTCCTCTCCCGTCGATACCGGGGCCAAAAACCTTGTGTGGAGTCAGGGCCGGAACCGAGGATTCATCTCAGGGGCTGACATGGATCTTTGGGTACTTCTGGAGTCTCCCCAGTGGAGTCAGACCTCGTCTCGAGTGGGGGCATGCACGTGCGCTTTCCTACCATGCTGTAGCAGCAATGTCACGCTTCCCGTCGCGTGGATCAAAGGATCTGTGGTTTTCCCTCGAGGCTTTCCCTCGAGGCTTTCCCACAGGGCTGTCCCACGTGCCACCGTGGTGTGAGTCGATCCTCGGCGTGAAAGATGAGCCAGTGCAGGGCAAAGAGCTTCCTCTGGAATGGACTGAGACATCTGGGGGACTCTTGGAATGGTGGTACGACCATGGAGATCCTCTCGCCTTTCCTGTTGAGAGTGCCTCCTCTTGAGATGCGACGGGAACGCCGGGAATTCTTTCCCGTTGAAAGCAGGGAAAGGATCCGTCATCTCGAGCACCGAGGGGAAAACGGGACTCCTCTGGATGTGGGCGGGACCATCGTGCTTCCTCTCGAGTGGAGACGGGTATGGCGGAGAACTTCTTGAGTTGCAGCAAGGGTGTGAAAGACCCTTTCAAAGTTCCAGAGGTTAGGTGTCATTAGTCTCCAGACGCCTCATCGGAAATAGGCCTCATCTCGCCTGGAAGGGAGAACTTCCTGGATTTTCTCGAGTTGCGGCAGGTGTTCTCGAGTTTCGACGGGGACCTCAGGGACCCGCCCTGGTGGCCTAAGGAGAGGCCAGTCCCCATGCGAGTTGCTAGGGGGCCTCTCGGGATTCCTCTCCCGTCGATACCGGGGCCAAAAAGCTTGTGTGGAGTCAGGGCCGGAACCGAGGATTCCTCTCAGGGGCTGACATGGATCTTTGGGTACTTCTGGAGTCTCCCCAGTGGAGTCAGGCCTCGTCTCGAGTGGGGGCATGCACGTGCGCTTTCCTTTCAGGCTGTAGCAGCAATGTCACGCTTCCCGTCACGTGGATCAAAGGATCTGTGGTTTTCCCTCGAGGCTTTCCCTCGAGGCTTTCCCACAGGGCTGTCCCACGTGCCTCCGTGGTGTGAGTCGATCCTCGGCGTGAAAGATGAGCCAGTGCAGGGCAAAGAGGTTCCTCTGGAATGGACTGAAACATCTGGGGGACTCTTGGAATGGTGGTACGACCATGGAGTTCCTCTCGCCTTTCCTGTTGAGAGTGCCTCCTCTTGAGATGCGACGGGAACGCCGGGAATTCTTTCCCGTTGAAAGCAGGGAAAGGATCCCTCATCTCGAGCTACGAGGGGGAAACGGGGCTCCTCTGGATGTGGGCGGGACCATCGTGCTTCCTCTCGAGTGGAGACGGGTATGGCGGTGAACTTCTTGAGTTGCAGCAAGGGTGTGAAAGACCCTTTCGAAGTTCCAGAGGTTAGGTGTCATTAGTCTCCAGAGGCCTCATCGGAAATAGGCCTCATCTCGCCTGGAAGGGAGAACTTCCTGGATTTTCTCGAGTTGCGGCAGGTGTTCTCGAGTTACGACGGGGACCTCAGGGACCCGCCCTGGTGGCCTCAGGAGAGGCCAGTCCCCATGCGAGTTGCTAGGGGGTCTCTCGGGATTCCTCTCCCGTCGATACCGGGGCCAAAAAGCTTGTGTGGAGTCAGGGCCGGAACCGAGGATTCTTCTCAGGGGCTGCCATGGATCTTTGGGTACTTCTGGAGTCTCCCCAGGCGAGTCAGGCCTCGTCTCGAGTGGGGGCATGCATGTGCGCTTTCCTTCCAGGCTGTAGCAGCAATGTCACGCTTCCCGTCGCGTGAATCAAAGGATCTGTGGTTTTCCCTCGAGGCTTTCCCTCGAGGCCTTCCCACAGGGCTGTCCCACGTGCCACCGTGTTGTGATTCGATCCTCGGCGTGAAAGATGAGCCAGTGCAGGGCAAAGAGGTTCCTCTGAAATGGACTGAGACATCTGGGGGACTCTTGGAATGGTGGTACGACCATGGAGTTCCTCTCGCCTTTCCTGTTGAGAGTGCCTCCTCTTGAGATGCGACGGGAACGCCGGGAATTCTTTCCCGTTGAAAGCAGGGAAAGGATTCCTCATCTCGAGCTACGAGGGGGAAACGGGGCTCCTCTGGATGTGGGCGGGACCATCGTGCTTCCTCTCGAGTGGAGACGGGTATGGCGGTGAACTTCTTGAGTTGCACCAAGGGTGTGAAAGACCCTTTCGAAGTTCCAGAGGTTTGGTGTCATTAGTCTCCAGACGCCTCATCGGAAATAGGCCTCATCTCGCCTGGAAGGGAGAACTTCCTGGATTTTCTCGAGTTGCGGCAGGTGTTCTTAAGTTACGACGGGGAACTCAGGGACCCGCCCTGGTGGCCTCAGGAGAGGCCAGTCCCCATGCGAGTTGCTAGGGGGCCTCTCGGGATTCCTCTCCCGTCGATACCGGGGCCAAAAACCTTGAGTGGAGTCAGGGCCGGAACCGAGGATTCCTCTCAGGGGCTGACATGGATCTTTGGGTACTTCTGGAGTCTCCCCAGGGGAGTCAGGCTTCGTCTCGAGTGGGGGCATGCACGTGCGCTTTCCTTCCAGGCTGTAGCAGCAATGTCACGCTTCCCGTCACGTGGATCAAAGGATCTGTGGTTTTCCCTCGAGGCTTTCCCTCGAGGCTTTCCCACAGGGCTGTCCCACGTGCCACCGTGGTGTGAGTCGATCCTCGGCGTGAAAGATGAGCCAGTGCAGGGCAAAGAGCTTCCTCTGGAATGGACTGAGACATCTGGGGGACTCTTGGAATGGTGGTACGACCATGGAGTTCCTTTCGCCTTTCCTGTTGAGAGTGCTTCCTCTTGAGATGCGACGGGAACGCAGGGAATTCTTTCCCGTTGAAAGCAGGGAAAGGATCCCTCATCTCGAGCTACGAGGGGGAAACGGGGCTCCTCTGGATGTGGGCGGGACCATCGTGCTTCCTCTCGAGTGGAGACGGGTATGGTGGTGAACTTCTTGAGTTGCAGCAAGGGTGTGAAAGACCCTTTCGAAGTTCCAGAGGTTAGGTGTCATTAGTCTCCAGACGCCTCATCGGAAATAAGCCTCATCTCGCCTGGAAGGGAGAACTTCCTGGATTTTCTCGAGTTGTGGCAGGTGTTCTCGAGTAACGACGGGGACCTCAAAACCGGCCCTGGTGGCCTCAGGAGAGGCCAGTCCCCATGCGAGTTGCTAGGGGGCCTCTCGGGATTCCTCTCCCGTCGATACCGGGGCCAAAAAGCTTGTGTGGAGTCAGGGCCGGAAGCGAGGATTCCTCTCAGGGGCTGACATGGATCTTTGGGTACTTCTGGAGTCTCCCCAGGGGAGTCAGGCCACGTCTCGAGTGGGGGCATGCACGTGCGCTTTCCTTCCAGGCTGTAGCAGCAATGTCACGCTTCCCGACGCGTGGATCAAAGGATCTGTGGTTTTCCCTCGAGGCTTTCCCTCGAGGCTTTCCCACAGGGCTGTCCCACGTGCCACCGTGGTGTGAGTCGATCCTCGGCGTGAAAGATGAGCCAGTGCAGGGCAAAGAGGTTCCTCTGGAATGGACTGAGACATCTGGGGGACTCTTGGAATGGTGGTACGACCATGGAGTTCCTCTCGCCTTTCCTGTTGAGAGTGCCTCCTCTTGAGATGCGACGGGAACGCCGGGAATTCTTTCCCGTTGAAACCAGGGAAAGGATCCCTCATCTCGAGCTACGAGGGGGAAACGGGGCTCCTCTGGATGTGGGCGGGACCATCGTGCTTCCTCTCGAGTGGAGACGGGTATGGCGGTGAACTTCTTGAGTTGCAGCAAGGGTGTGAAAGACCCTTTCGAAGTTCCAGAGGTTTGGTGTCAATAGTCTCCAGAGGCCTCATCGGAAATAGGCCTCATCTCGCCTGGAAGGGAGAACTTCCTGGATTTTCTCGAGTTGCGGCAGGTGTTCTCGAGTTACTACGGGGACCTCAGGGACCCGCCCTGGTGGCCTCAGGAGAGGCCAGTCCCCATGCGAGTTGCTAGGGGGTCTCTCGGGATTCCTCTCCCGTCGATACCGGGGCCAAAAAGCTTGTGTGGAGTCAGGGCCGGAACCGAGGATTCTTCTCAGGGGCTGACATGGATCTTTGGGTACTTCTGGAGTCTCCCCAGGGGAGTCAGGCCTCGTCTCGAGTGGGGTCATGCATGTGCGCTTTCCTTCCAGGCTGTAGCAGCAATGTCACGCTTCCCGTCGCGTGGATCAAAGGATCTGTGGTTTTCCCTCGAGGCTTTCCCTCGAGGCCTTCCCACAGGGCTGTCTCACGTGCCACCGTGTTGTGATTCGATCCTCGGCGTGAAAGATGAGCCAGTGCAGGACAAAGAGGTTCCTCTGAAATGGACTGAGACATCTGGGGGACTCTTGGAATGGTGGTACGACCATGGAGTTCCTCTCGCCTTTCCTGTTGAGAGTGCCTCCTCTTGAGATGCGACGGGAACGCCGGGAATTCTTTCCCAGTGAAAGCAGGGAAAGGATCCCTCATCTCGAGCTACGAGGGGGAAACGGGGCTCCTCTGGATGTGGGCGGGACCATCGTGCTTCCTCTCTAGTGGAGATGGGTATGGTGGTGAACTTCTTGAGTTGCAGCAAGGCTGTGAAAGACCCTTTCGAAGTTCCAGAGGTTAGGTGTCATTAGTCTCCAGACGCCTCATCGGAAATAGGCCTCATCTCGCCTGGAAGGGAGAACTTCCTGGATTTTCTCGAGTTGCGGCAGGTGTTCTTAAGTTACGACGGGGAACTCAGGGACCCGCCCTGGTGGCCTCAGGAGAGGCCAGTCCCCATGCGAGTTGCTAGGGGGCCTCTCGGGATTCCTCTCCCGTCGATACCGGGGCCAAAAACCTTGAGTGGAGTCAGGGCCGGAACCGAGGATTCCTCTCAGGGGCTGACATGGATCTTTGGGTACTTCTGGAGTCTCCCCAGGGGAGTCAGGCCTCGTCTCGAGTGGGGGCATGCACGTGCGCTTTCCTTCCAGGCTGTAGCAGCAATGTCACGCTTCCCGTCACGTGGATCAAAGGATCTGTGGTTTTCCCTCGAGGCTTTCCCTCGAGGCTTTCCCACAGGGCTGTCCCACGTGCCACCGTGGTGTGAGTCGATCCTCGGCGTGAAAGATGAGCCAGTGCAGGGCAAAGAGCTTCCTCTGGAATGGACTGAGACATCTGGGGGACTCTTGGAATGGTGGTACGACCATGGAGTTCCTCTCGCCTTTCCTGTTGAGAGTGCTTCCTCTTGAGATGCGACGGGAACGCAGGGAATTCTTTCCCGTTGAAAGCAGGGAAAGGATCCCTCATCTCGAGCTACGAGGGGGAAACGGGGCTCCTTTGGATGTGGTCGGGACCATCGTGCTTCCTCTCGAGTGGAGACGGGTATGGTGGTGAACTTCTTGAGTTGCAGCAAGGGTGTGAAAGACCCTTTCGAAGTTCCAGAGGTTAGGTGTCATTAGTCTCCAGACGCCTCATCGGAAATAAGCCTCATCTCGCCTGGAAGGGAGAACTTCCTGGATTTTCTCGAGTTGTGGCAGGTGTTCTCGAGTAACGACGGGGACCTCAGGGACCCGCCCTGGTGGCCTCAGGAGAGGCCAGTCCCCATGCGACTTGCTAGGGGGCCTCTCGGGATTCCTCTCCCGTCGATACCGGGGCCAAAAAGCTTGTGTGGAGTCAGGGCCGGAACCGAGGATTCCTCTCAGGGGCTGACATGGATCTTTGGGTACTTCTGGAGTCTCCCCAGGGGAGTCAGGCCTCGTCTCGAGTGGGGGCATGCACGTGCGCTTTCCTTCCAGGCTGTAGCAGCAATGTCACGCTTCCCGTCGCGTGGATCAAAGGATCTGTGGTTTTCCCTCGAGGCTTTCCCTTGAGGCTTTCCCACAGGGCTGTCCCACGTGCCACCGTGGTGTGAGTCGATCCTCGGCGTGAAAGATGAGCCAGTGCAGGGCAAAGAGGTTCCTCTGGAATGGACTGAGACATCTGGGGGACTCTTGGAATGGTGGTACGACCATGGAGTTCCTCTCGCCTTTCCTGTTGAGAGTGCCTCCTCTTGAGATGCGACGGGAACGCCGGGAATTCTTTCCCGTTGAAACCAGGGAAAGGATCCCTCATCTCGAGCTACGAGGGGGAAACGGGGCTCCTCTAGATGTGGGCGGGACCATCGTGCTTCCTCTCGAGTGGAGACGGGTATGGCGGTGAACTTCTTGAGTTGCAGCAAGGCTGTGAAAGACCCTTTCGAAGTTCCAGAGGTTTGGTGTCAATAGTCTCCAGAGGCCTCATCGGAAATAGGCCTCATCTCGCCTGGAAGGGAGAACTTCCTGGATTTTCTCGAGTTGCGGCAGGTGTTCTCGAGTTACTACGGGGACCTCAGGGACCCGCCCTGGTGGCCTCAGGAGAGGCCAGTCCCCATGCGAGTTGCTAGGGGGTCTCTCGGGATTTCTCTCCCGTCGATACCGGGGCCAAAAAGCTTGTGTGGAGTCAGGGCCGGAACCGAGGATTCTTCTCAGGGGCTGACATGGATCTTTGGGTACTTCTGGAGTCTCCCCAGGGGAGTCAGGCCTCGTCTCGAGTGGGGGCATGCATGTGCGCTTTCCTTCCAGGCTGTAGCAGCAATGTCACGCTTCCCGTCGCGTGAATCAAAGGATCTGTGGTTTTCCCTCGAGGCTTTCCCTCGAGGCCTTCCCACAGGGCTGTCCCACGTGCCACCGTGTTGTGATTCGATCCTCGGCGTGAAAGATGAGCCAGTGCAGGGCAAAGAGGTTCCTCTGAAATGGACTGAGACATCTGGGGGACTCTTGGAATGGTGGTACGACCATGGAGTTCCTCTCGCCTTTCCTGTTGAGAGTGCCTCCTCTTGAGATGCGACGGGAACGCCGGGAATTCTTTCCCGTTGAAAGCAGGGAAAGGATTCCTCATCTCGAGCTACGAGGGGGAAACGGGGCTCCTCTGGATGTGGGCGGGACCATCGTGCTTCCTCTCGAGTGGAGACGGGTATGGCGGTGAACTTCTTGAGTTGCACCAAGGGTGTGAAAGACCCTTTCGAAGTTCCAGAGGTTTGGTGTCATTAGTCTCCAGACGCCTCATCGGAAATAGGCCTCATCTCGCCTGGAAGGGAGAACTTCCTGGATTTTCTCGAGTTGCGGCAGGTGTTCTTAAGTTACGACGGGGAACTCAGGGACCCGCCCTGGTGGCCTCAGGAGAGGCCAGTCCCCATGCGAGTTGCTAGGGGGCCTCTCGGGATTCCTCTCCCGTCGATACCGGGGCCAAAAACCTTGAGTGGAGTCAGGGCCGGAACCGAGGATTCCTCTCAGGGGCTGACATGGATCTTTGGGTACTTCTGGAGTCTCCCCAGGGGAGTCAGGCCTCGTCTCGAGTGGGGGCATGCACGTGCGCTTTCCTTCCAGGCTGTAGCAGCAATGTCACGCTTCCCGTCACGTGGATCAAAGGATCTGTGGTTTTCCCTCGAGGCTTTCCCTCGAGGCTTTCCCACAGGGCTGTCCCACGTGCCACCGTGGCGTGAGTCGATCCTCGGCGTGAAAGATGAGCCAGTGCAGGGCAAAGAGCTTCCTCTGGAATGGACTGAGACATCTGGGGGACTCTTGGAATGGTGGTACGACCATGGAGTTCCTTTCGCCTTTCCTGTTGAGAGTGCTTCCTCTTGAGATGCGACAGGAACGCAGGGAATTCTTTCCCGTTGAAAGCAGGGAAAGGATCCCTCATCTCGAGCTACGAGGGGGAAACGGGGCTCCTTTGGATGTGGTCGGGACCATCGTGCTTCCTCTCGAGTGGAGACGGGTATGGTGGTGAACTTCTTGAGTTGCAGCAAGGGTGTGAAAGACCCTTTCGAAGTTCCAGAGGTTAGGTGTCATTAGTCTCCAGACGCCTCATCCGAAATAAGCCTCATCTCGCCTGGAAGGGAGAACTTCCTGGATTTTCTCGAGTTGTGGCAGGTGTTCTCGAGTAACGACGGGGACCTCAGGGACCGGCCCTGGTGGCCTCAGAAGAGGCCAGTCCCCATGCGAGTTGCTAGGGGGCCTCTCGGGATTCCTCTCCCGTCGATACCGGGGCCAAAAAGCTTGTGTGGAGTCAGGGCCGGAAGCGAGGATTCCTCTCAGGGGCTGACATGGATCTTTGGGTACTTCTGGAGTCTCCCCAGGGGAGTCAGGCCTCGTCTCGAGTGGGGGCATGCACGTGCGCTTTCCTTCCAGGCTGTAGCAGCAATGTCACGCTTCCCGTCGCGTGGATCAAAGGATCTGTGGTTTTCCCTCGAGGCTTTCCCTCGAGGCTTTCCCACAGGGCTGTCCCACGTGCCACCGTGGTGTGAGTCGATCCTCGGCGTGAAAGATGAGCCAGTGCAGGGCAAAGAGATTCCTCTGGAATGGACTGAGACATCTGGGGGACTCTTGGAATGGTGGTACGACCATGGAGTTCCTCTCGCCTTTCCTGTTGAGAGTGCCTCCTCTTGAGATGCGACGGGAACGCCAGGAATTCTTTCCCGTTGAAACCAGGGAAAGGATCCCTCATCTCGAGCTACGAGGGGGAAACGGGGCTCCTCTGGATGTGGGCGGGACCATCGTGCTTCCTCTCGAGTGGAGACGGGTATGGCGGTGAACTTCTTGAGTTGCAGCAAGGGTGTGAAAGACCCTTTCGAAGTTCCAGAGGTTTGGTGTCAATAGTCTCCAGAGGCCTCATCGGAAATAGGCCTCATCTCGCCTGGAAGGGAGAACTTCCTGGATTTTCTCGAGTTGCGGCAGGTGTTCTCGAGTTACGACGGGGACCTCAGGGACCCGCCCTGGTGGCCTCAGGAGAGGCCAGTCCCCATGCGAGTTGCTAGGGGGTCTCTCGGGATTCCTCTCCCGTCGATACCGGGGCCAAAAAGCTTGTGTGGAGTCAGGGCCGGAACCGAGGATTCTTCTCAGGGGCTGACATGGATCTTTGGGTACTTCTGGAGTCTCCCCAGGGGAGTCAGGCCTCGTCTCGAGTGGGGTCATGCATGTGCGCTTTCCTTCCAGGCTGTAGCAGCAATGTCACGCTTCCCGTCGCGTGGATCAAAGGATCTGTGGTTTTCCCTCGAGGCTTTCCCTCGAGGCCTTCCCACAGGGCTGTCTCACGTGCCACCGTGTTGTGATTCGATCCTCGGCGTGAAAGATGAGCCAGTGCAGGACAAAGAGGTTCCTCTGAAATGGACTGAGTCATCTGGGGGACTCTTGGAATGGTGGTACGACCATGGAGTTCCTCTCGCCTTTCCTGTTGAGAGTGCCTCCTCTTGAGATGCGACGGGAACGCCGGGAATTCTTTCCCGTTGAAAGCAGGGAAAGGATTCCTCATCTCGAGCTACGAGGGGGAAACGGGGCTCCTCTGGATGTGGGCGGGACCATCGTGCTTCCTCTCGAGTGGAGACGGGTATGGCGGTGAACTTCTTGAGTTGCACCAAGGGTGTGAAAGACCCTTTCGAAGTTCCAGAGGTTTGGTGTCATTAGTCTCCAGACGCCTCATCGGAAATAGGCCTCATCTCGCCTGGAAGGGAGAACTTCCTGGATTTTCTCGAGTTGCGGCAGGTGTTCTCGAGTTACGACGGGGACCTCAGGGACCCGCCCTGGTGGCCTCAGGAGAGGCCAGTCCCCATGCGAGTTGCTAGGGGGCCTCTCGGGATTCCTCTCCCGTCGATACCGGGGCCAAAAACCTTGTGTGGAGTCAGGGCCGGAACCGAGGATTCCTCTCAGGGGCTGACATGGATCTTTGGGTACTTCTGGAGTCTCCCCAGGGGAGTCAGGCCTCGTCTCGAGTGGGGGCATGCACGTGCACTTTCCTTCCAGGCTGTAGCAGCAATGTCACGCTTCCCGTCGCGTGGATCAAATGATGTGTGGTTTTCCCTCGAGGCTTTCCCACAGGGCTGTCCCACATGCCACCGTGGTGTGAGTCGATCCTCGGCGTGAAAGATGAGCCAGTGCAGGGCAAAGAGGTTCCTCTGGAATGGACTGAGACATCTGGGGGACTCTTGGAATGGTGGTACGACCATGGAGTTCCTCTCGCCTTTCCTGTTGAGCGTGCCTCCTCTTGAGATGCGACGGGAACGCCGGGAATTCTTTCCCGTTTAAAGCAGGGAAAGGATCCCTCATCTCGAGCTACGAGGGGGAAACGGGGCTCCTCTGGATGTGGGCGGGACCATCGTGCTTCCTCTCGGGTGGAGACGGGTATGGCGGTGAACTTCTTGAGTTGCAGCAAGGGTGTGAAAGACCCTTTCGAAGTTCCAGAGGTTAGGTGTCATTAGTCTCCAGACGCCTCATCGGAAATAGGCCTCATCTCGCCTGGAAGGGAGAACTTCCTTGATTTTCTCGAGTTGCGGCAGGTGTTCTCGAGTTACGACGGGGACCTCAGGGACCCGCCCTGTTGGCCTCAGGAGAGGCCAGTCCCTATACCTGTTGCTAGGGGGCCCCTCGGGATTCCTCTCCCGTCGATACCGGGACCAAAAACCTTGTGTGGAGTCAGGGCCGGAACCGAGGATTCCTCTCAGGGACTGATATGGATCTTTGGGTACTTCTGGAGTCTCGCCAGGGGAGACAGGCCTCGTCTCGTGTGGGGGCATGCACGTGCACTTTCCTTCCAGGCTGTAGCAGCAATGTCACGCTTCCCGTCGCGTGGATCAAAGGATCTGCGGTTTTCCCTCGAGGCTTTCCCTCGAGGCTTTCCCACAGGGCTGTCCCACGTGACACCGTGGTGTGAGTCGATTCTCGGCGTGAAAAATGAGCCAGTGCAGGGCAAAGAGGTTCCTCTGGAATGGACTGAGACATCTGGGGGACTCTTGGAATGGTGGTACGACCATGGAGTTCCTCTCGCCTTTCCTGTTGAGAGTGCCTCCTCTTGAGATGCGACGGGAACGCCGGGAATTCTTTCCCGTTGAAAGCAGGGAAAGGATCCCTCATCTCGAGCTACGAGGGGGAAACGGGGCTCCTCTGGATGTGGGCGGGACCATCGTGCTTCCTCTCTAGTGGAGACGGGTATGGCGGTGAACTTCTTGAGTTGCAGCAAGGGTGTGAAAGACCCTTTCGAAGTTCCAGAGGTTAGGTGTCATTAGTCTCCAGAGGCCTCATCGGAAATAGGCCTCATCTCGCCTGGAAGGGAGAACTTCCTGGATTTTCTCGAGTTGCGGCAGGTGTTCTCGAGTTACGACGGGGACCTCAGGGACCCGCCCTGGTGGCCTCAGGAAAGGCCAGTCCCTAGGCGAGTTGCTAGGGGGCCTCTCGGGATTCCTCTCCCGTTGATACCGGGGCCAAAAACCTTGTGTGGAGTCAGGGCCGGAACCGAGGATTCCTCTCAGGGGCTGACATGGATCTTTGGGTACTTCTGGAGTCTCCCCAGGGGAGTCAGGCCTCGTCTCGAGTGGGGGCATGCACGTGCGCTTTCCTTCCAGGCTGTAGCAGCAATGTCACGCTTCCCGTCGCGTGGATCAAAGGATCTGTGGTTTTCCCTCGAGGCTTTCCCTCGAGGCTTTCCCACAGGGCTGTCCCACGTGCCACCGTGGTGTGAGTCGATCCTCGGCGTGAAAGATGAGCCAGTGCAGGGCAAAGAGGTTCCTCTGGAATGGACTGAGACATCTGGGGGACTCTTGGAATGGTGGTACGACCATGGAGTTCCTCTCACCTTTCCTGTTGAGAGTGCCTCCTCTTGAGATGCGACGGGAACGCCGGGAATTCTTTCCCGTTGAAAGCAGGGAAAGGATCCCTCATCTCGAGCTACGAGGGGGAAACGGGGCTCCTCTGGATGTGGGCGGGACCATCGTGCTTCCTCTCTAGTGGAGACGGGTATGGTGGTGAACTTCTTGAGTTGCAGCAAGGCTGTGAAAGACCCTTTCGAAGTTCCAGAGGTTAGGTGTCATTAGTCTCCAGACGCCTCATCGGAAATAGGCCTCATCTCGCCTGGAAGGGAGAACTTCCTGGATTTTCTCGAGTTGCGGCAGGTGTTCTCGAGTTACGACGGGGACCTCAGGGACCCGCCCTGGTGGCCTCAGGAGAGGCCAGTCCCCATGCGAGTTGCTAGGGGGCCTCTCGGGATTCCTCTCCCGTCGATACCGGGGCCAAAAACCTTGTGTGGTGTCAGGGCCGGAACCGAGGATTCCTCTCAGGGGCTGACATGGATCTTTGGGTACTTGTGGAGTCTCCCCAGGGGAGTCAGGCCTCGTCTCGAGTGGGGGCATGCACGTACGCTTTCCTTCCAGGCTGTAGCAGCAATGTCACGCTTCCCGTGGCGTGGATCAAAGGATCTGTGGTTTTCCCTCGAGGCTTTCCCTCGAGGCTTTTCCACAGGGCTGTCCCACGTGCCACCGTGGTGTGAGTCGATCCTCGGCGTGAAAGATGAGCCAGTGCAGGGCAAAGAGGTTCCTCTGGAATGGACTGAGACATCTGGGGGACTCTTGGAATGGTGGTACGACCATGGAGATTCTCTCGCCTTTCCTGTTGAGAGTGCCTCCTATTGAGATGCGACGGGAATGCCGGGAATTCTTTCCCGTTGAAAGCAGGGAAAGGATCCCTCATCTCGAGCACCGAGGGGAAAACGGGGCTCCTCTGGATGTGGGCGGGACCACCGTGCTTCCTCTCGAGTGGAGACGGGTATGGCGGAGAACTTCTTGAGTTGCAGCAAGGGTGTGAAAGACCCTTTCAAAGTTCCAGAGGTTAGGTGTCATTAGTCTCCAGACGCCTCATCGGAAATAGGCCTCATCTCGCCTGGAAGGGAGAACTTCCTGGATTTTCTCGAGTTGCGGCAGGTATTCTTAAGTTACGACGGGGAACTCAGGGACCCGCCTTGGTGGCCTCAGGAGAGGCCAGTCCCCTTGCGAGTTGCTAGGGGGCCTCTCGGGATTCCTCTCCCGTCGATACCGGGGCCAAAAACCTTGAGTGGAGTCAGGGCCGGAACCGAGGATTCCTCTCAGGGGCTGACATGGATCTTTGGGTACTTCTGGAGTCTCCCCAGGGGAGTCAGGCCTCGTCTCGAGTGGGGGCATGCACGTGCGCTTTCCTTCCAGGCTGTAGCAGCAATGTCACGCTTCCCGTCACGTGGATCAAAGGATCTGTGGTTTTCCCTCTAGGCTTTCCCTCGAGGCTTTCCCACAGGGCTGTCCCACGTGCCACCGTGGTGTGAGTCGATCCTCGGCGTGAAAGATGAGCCAGTGCAGGGCAAAGAGGTTCCTCTGGAATGGACTGAGACATCTGGGGGACTCTTGGAATGGTGGTACGACCATGGAGTTCCTCTCGCCTTTCCTGTTGAGAGTGCCTCCTCTTGATATGCGACGGGAACGCCGGGAATTCTTTCCCGTTTAAAGCAGGGAAAGGATCCCTCATCTCGAGCTACGAGGGGGAAACGGGGCTCCTCTGGATGTGGGCGGGACCATCGTGCTTCCTCTCGAGTGGAGACGGGTATGGCGGTGAACTTCTTGAGTTGCAGCAAGGGTGTGAAAGACCCTTTCGAAGTTCCAGAGGTTAGGTGTCATTAGTCTCCAGACGCCTCATCGGAAATAGGCCTCATCTCGCCTGGAAGGGAGAACTTCCTGGATTTTCTCGAGTTGCGGCAGGTGTTCTCGAGTTACGACGGGGACCTCAGGGACCCGCCCTGGTGGCCTCAGGAGAGGCCAGTCCCCATGCGAGTTGCTAGGGGGCCTCTCGGGATTCCTCTCCCGTCGATACCGGGGCCAAAAACCTTGTGTGGAGTCAGGGCCGGAACCGAGGATTCCTCTCAGGGGCTGACATGGATCTTTGGGTACTTCTGGAGTCTCCCCAGGGGAGTCAGGCCTCGTCTCGAGTGGGGGCATGCACGTGCACTTTCCTTCCAGGCTGTAGCAGCAATGTCACGCTTCCCGTCGCGTGGATCAAAGGATCTGTGGTTTTCCCTCGAGACTTTCCCACAGGGCTGTCCCACGTGCCACCGTGGTGTGAGTCGATCCTCGGCGTGAAAGATGAGCCAGTGCAGGGCAAAGAGGTTCCTCTGGAATGGACTGAGACATCTGGGGGACTCTTGGAATGGTGGTACGACCATGGAGTTCCTCTCGCCTTTCCTGTTGAGAGTGCCTCCTCTTGAGATGCGACGGGAACGCCGGGAATTCTTTCCCGTTGAAAGCAGGGAAAGGATCCCTCATCTCGAGCTACGAGGGGGAAACGGGGCTCCTCTGGATGTGGGCGGGACCATCGTGCTTCCTCTCGAGTGGAGACGGGTATGGCGGTGAACTTCTTGAGTTGCACCAAGGGTGTGAAAGACCCTTTCGAAGTTCCAGAGGTTTGGTGTCATTAGTCTACAGAGGCCTCATCGGAAATAGGCCTCATCTCGCCTGGAAGGGAGAACTTCCTGGATTTTCTCGAGTTGCGGCAGGTGTTCTCGAGTTACGACGGGGACCTCAGGGACCCGCCCTGGTGGCCTCAGGAGAGGCCAGTCCCCATGCGAGTTGCTAGGGGGCCTCTCGGGATTCCTCTCCCGTCGATACCGTGGCCAAAAACCTTGTGTGGAGTCAGGGCCGGAACCGAGGATTCCTCTCAGGGGCTGACATGGATCTTTGGGTAATTGTGGAGTCTCCCCAGGGGAGTCAGGCCTCGTCTCGAGTGGGGAATGCATGTGCGCTTTCCTTCCAGGCTGTAGCAGCAATGTCACGCTTCCCGTCGCGTGGATCAAAGGATCTGTGGTTTTCCCTCGAGGCTTTCCCTCGAGGCTTTCCCACAGGGCTGTCCCACGTGCCACCGTGGTGTGAGTCGATCCTCGGCGTGAAAGATGAGCCAGTGCAGGGCAAAGAGGTTCCTCTGGAATGGACTGAGACATCTGGGGGACTCTTGGAATGGTGGTACGACCATGGAGTTCCTCTCGCCTTTCCTGTTGAGAGTGCCTCCTCTTGAGATGCGACGGGAACGCCGGGAATTCTTTCCCGTTGAAAGCAGGGAAAGGATCCCTCATCTCGAGCTACGAGGGGGAAACGGGGCTCCTCTGGATGTGGGCGGGACCATCGTGCTTCCTCTCGAGTGGAGACGGGTATGGCGGTGAACTTCTTGAGTTGCACCAAGGGTGTGAAAGACCCTTTCGAAGTTCCAGAGGTTTGGTGTCATTAGTCTCCAGAGGCCTCATCGGAAATAGGCCTCATCTCGCCTGGAAGGGAGAACTTCCTGGATTTTCTCGAGTTGCGGCAGGTGTTCTCGAGTTACGACGGGGACCTCAGGGACCCGCCCTGGTGGCCTCAGGAGAGGCCAGTCCCCATGCGAGTTGCTAGGGGGCCTCTCGGGATTCCTCTCCCGTCGATACCGGGGCCAAAAACCTTGTGTGGTGTCAGGGCCGGAACCGAGGATTCCTCTCAGGGGCTGACATGGATCTTTGGGTACTTGTGGAGTCTCCCCAGGGGAGTCAGGCCTCGTCTCGAGTGGGGGCATGCACGTGCGCTTTCCTTCCAGGCTGTAGCAGCAATGTCACGCTTCCCGTGGCGTGGATCAAAGGATCTGTGGTTTTCCCTCGAGGCTTTCCCTCGAGGCTTTCCCACAGGGCTGTCCCACGTGCCACCGTGGTGTGAGTCGATCCTCGGCGTGAAAGATGAGCCAGTGCAGGGCAAAGAGGTTCCTCTGGAATGGACTGAGACATCTGGGGGACTCTTGGAATGGTGGTACGACCATGGAGATTCTCTCGCCTTTCCTGTTGAGAGTGCCTCCTATTGAGATGCGACGGGAATGCCGGGAATTCTTTCCCGTTGAAAGCAGGGAAAGGATCCCTCATCTCGAGCACCGAGGGGAAAACGGGGCTCCTCTGGATGTGGGCGGGACCATCGTGCTTCCTCTCGAGTGGAGACGGGTATGGCGGAGAACTTCTTGAGTTGCAGCAAGGGTGTGAAAGACCCTTTCAAAGTTCCAGAGGTTAGGTGTCATTAGTCTCCAGACGCCTCATCGGAAATAGGCCTCATCTCGCCTGGAAGGGAGAACTTCCTGGATTTTCTCGAGTTGCGGCAGGTGTTCTCGAGTTACGACGGGGACCTCAGGGACCCGCCCTGGTGGCCTCAGGAAAGGCCAGTCCCTAGGCGAGTTGCTAGGGGGCCTCTCGGGATTCCTCTCCCGTTGATACCGGGGCCAAAAACCTTGTGTGGAGTCAGGGCCGGAACCGAGGATTCCTCTCAGGGGCTGACATGGATCTTTGGGTACTTCTGGAGTCTCCCCAGGGGAGTCAGGCCTCGTCTCGAGTGGGGGCATGCACGTGCGCTTTCCTTCCAGGCTGTAGCAGCAATGTCACGCTTCCCGTCGCGTGGATCAAAGGATCTGTGGTTTTCCCTCGAGGCTTTCCCTCGAGGCTTTCCCACAGGGCTGTCCCACGTGCCACCGTGGTGTGAGTCGATCCTCGGCGTGAAAGATGAGCCAGTGCAGGGCAAAGAGGTTCCTCTGGAATGGACTGAGACATCTGGGGGACTCTTGGAATGGTGGTACGACCATGGAGTTCCTCTCACCTTTCCTGTTGAGAGTGCCTCCTCTTGAGATGCGACGGGAACGCCGGGAATTCTTTCCCGTTGAAAGCAGGGAAAGGATCCCTCATCTCGAGCTACGAGGGGGAAACGGGGCTCCTCTGGATGTGGGCGGGACCATCGTGCTTCCTCTCTAGTGGAGACGGGTATGGTGGTGAACTTCTTGAGTTGCAGCAAGGCTGTGAAAGACCCTTTCGAAGTTCCAGAGGTTAGGTGTCATTAGTCTCCAGACGCCTCATCGGAAATAGGCCTCATCTCGCCTGGAAGGGAGAACTTCCTGGATTTTCTCGAGTTGCGGCAGGTGTTCTCGAGTTACGACGGGGACCTCAGGGACCCGCCCTGGTGGCCTCAGGAGAGGCCAGTCCCCATGCGAGTTGCTAGGGGGCCTCTCGGGATTCCTCTCCCGTCGATACCGGGGCCAAAAACCTTGTGTGGTGTCAGGGCCGGAACCGAGGATTCCTCTCAGGGGCTGACATGGATCTTTGGGTACTTGTGGAGTCTCCCCAGGGGAGTCAGGCCTCGTCTCGAGTGGGGGCATGCACGTGCGCTTTCCTTCCAGGCTGTAGCAGCAATGTCACGCTTCCCGTGGCGTGGATCAAAGGATCTGTGGTTTTCCCTCGAGGCTTTCCCTCGAGGCTTTCCCACAGGGCTGTCCCACGTGCCACCGTGGTGTGAGTCGATCCTCGGCGTGAAAGATGAGCCAGTGCAGGGCAAAGAGGTTCCTCTGGAATGGACTGAGACATCTGGGGGACTCTTGGAATGGTGGTACGACCATGGAGATTCTCTCGCCTTTCCTGTTGAGAGTGCCTCCTATTGAGATGCGACGGGAATGCCGGGAATTCTTTCCCGTTGAAAGCAGGGAAAGGATCCCTCATCTCAAGCACCGAGGGGAAAACGGGGCTCCTCTGGATGTGGGCGGGACCACCGTGCTTCCTCTCGAGTGGAGACGGGTATGGCGGAGAACTTCTTGAGTTGCAGCAAGGGTGTGAAAGACCCTTTCAAAGTTCCAGAGGTTAGGTGTCATTAGTCTCCAGACGCCTCATCGGAAATAGGCCTCATCTCGCCTGGAAGGGAGAACTTCCTGGATTTTCTCGAGTTGCGGCAGGTATTCTTAAGTTACGACGGGGAACTCAGGGACCCGCCTTGGTGGCCTCAGGAGAGGCCAGTCCCCATGCGAGTTGCTAGGGGGCCTCTCGGGATTCCTCTCCCGTCGATACCGGGGCCAAAAACCTTGAGTGGAGTCAGGGCCGGAACCGAGGATTCCTCTCAGGGGCTGACATGGATCTTTGGGTACTTCTGGAGTCTCCCCAGGGGAGTCAGGCCTCGTCTCGAGTGGGGGCATGCACGTGCGCTTTCCTTCCAGGCTGTAGCAGCAATGTCACGCTTCCCGTCACGTGGATCAAAGGATCTGTGGTTTTCCCTCGAGGCTTTCCCTCGAGGCTTTCCCACAGGGCTGTCCCACGTGCCACCGTGGTGTGAGTCGATCCTCGGCGTGAAAGATGAGCCAGTGCAGGGCAAAGAGGTTCCTCTGGAATGGACTGAGACATCTGGGGGACTCTTGGAATGGTGGTACGACCATGGAGTTCCTCTCGCCTTTCCTGTTGAGAGTGCCTCCTCTTGATATGCGACGGGAACGCCGGGAATTCTTTCCCGTTTAAAGCAGGGAAAGGATCCCTCATCTCGAGCTACGAGGGGGAAACGGGGCTCCTCTGGATGTGGGCGGGACCATCGTGCTTCCTCTCGAGTGGAGACGGGTATGGCGGTGAACTTCTTGAGTTGCAGCAAGGGTGTGAAAGACCCTTTCGAAGTTCCAGAGGTTAGGTGTCATTAGTCTCCAGACGCCTCATCGGAAATAGGCCTCATCTCGCCTGGAAGGGAGAACTTCCTGGATTTTCTCGAGTTGCGGCAGGTGTTCTCGAGTTACGACGGGGACCTCAGGGACCCGCCCTGGTGGCCTCAGGAGAGGCCAGTCCCCATGCGAGTTGCTAGGGGGCCTCTCGGGATTCCTCTCCCGTCGATACCGGGGCCAAAAACCTTGTGTGGAGTCAGGGCCGGAACCGAGGATTCCTCTCAGGGGCTGACATGGATCTTTGGGTACTTCTGGAGTCTCCCCAGGGGAGTCAGGCCTCGTCTCGAGTGGGGGCATGCACGTGCACTTTCCTTCCAGGCTGTAGCAGCAATGTCACGCTTCCCGTCGCGTGGATCAAAGGATCTGTGGTTTTCCCTCGAGACTTTCCCACAGGGCTGTCCCACGTGCCACCGTGGTGTGAGTCGATCCTCGGCGTGAAAGATGAGCCAGTGCAGGGCAAAGAGGTTCCTCTGGAATGGACTGAGACATCTGGGGGACTCTTGGAATGGTGGTACGACCATGGAGTTCCTCTCGCCTTTCCTGTTGAGAGTGCCTCCTCTTGAGATGCGACGGGAATGCCGGGAATTCTTTCCCGTTGAAAGCAGGGAAAGGATCCCTCATCTCGAGCACCGAGGGGAAAACGGGGCTCCTCTGGATGTGGGCGGGACCACCGTGCTTCCTCTCGAGTGGAGACGGGTATGGCGGAGAACTTCTTGAGTTGCAGCAAGGGTGTGAAAGACCCTTTCAAAGTTCCAGAGGTTAGGTGTCATTAGTCTCCAGACGCCTCATCGGAAATAGGCCTCATCTCGCCTGGAAGGGAGAACTTCCTGGATTTTCTCGAGTTGCGGCAGGTATTCTTAAGTTACGACGGGGAACTCAGGGACCCGCCTTGGTGGCCTCAGGAGAGGCCAGTCCCCATGCGAGTTGCTAGGGGGCCTCTCGGGATTCCTCTCCCGTCGATACCGGGGCCAAAAACCTTGAGTGGAGTCAGGGCCGGAACCGAGGATTCCTCTCAGGGGCTGACATGGATCTTTGGGTACTTCTGGAGTCTCCCCAGGGGAGTCAGGCCTCGTCTCGAGTGGGGGCATGCACGTGCGCTTTCCTTCCAGGCTGTAGCAGCAATGTCACGCTTCCCGTCACGTGGATCAAAGGATCTGTGGTTTTCCCTCTAGGCTTTCCCTCGAGGCTTTCCCACAGGGCTGTCCCACGTGCCACCGTGGTGTGAGTCGATCCTCGGCGTGAAAGATGAGCCAGTGCAGGGCAAAGAGGTTCCTCTGGAATGGACTGAGACATCTGGGGGACTCTTGGAATGGTGGTACGACCATGGAGTTCCTCTCGCCTTTCCTGTTGAGAGTGCCTCCTCTTGATATGCGACGGGAACGCCGGGAATTCTTTCCCGTTTAAAGCAGGGAAAGGATCCCTCATCTCGAGCTACGAGGGGGAAACGGGGCTCCTCTGGATGTGGGCGGGACCATCGTGCTTCCTCTCGAGTGGAGACGGGTATGGCGGTGAACTTCTTGAGTTGCAGCAAGGGTGTGAAAGACCCTTTCGAAGTTCCAGAGGTTAGGTGTCATTAGTCTCCAGACGCCTCATCGGAAATAGGCCTCATCTCGCCTGGAAGGGAGAACTTCCTGGATTTTCTCGAGTTGCGGCAGGTGTTCTCGAGTTACGACGGGGACCTCAGGGACCCGCCCTGGTGGCCTCAGGAGAGGCCAGTCCCCATGCGAGTTGCTAGGGGGCCTCTCGGGATTCCTCTCCCGTCGATACCGGGGCCAAAAACCTTGTGTGGAGTCAGGGCCGGAACCGAGGATTCCTCTCAGGGGCTGACATGGATCTTTGGGTACTTCTGGAGTCTCCCCAGGGGAGTCAGGCCTCGTCTCGAGTGGGGGCATGCACGTGCACTTTCCTTCCAGGCTGTAGCAGCAATGTCACGCTTCCCGTCGCGTGGATCAAAGGATCTGTGGTTTTCCCTCGAGACTTTCCCACAGGGCTGTCCCACGTGCCACCGTGGTGTGAGTCGATCCTCGGCGTGAAAGATGAGCCAGTGCAGGGCAAAGAGGTTCCTCTGGAATGGACTGAGACATCTGGGGGACTCTTGGAATGGTGGTACGACCATGGAGTTCCTCTCGCCTTTCCTGTTGAGAGTGCCTCCTCTTGAGATGCGACGGGAACGCCGGGAATTCTTTCCCGTTGAAAGCAGGGAAAGGATCCCTCATCTCGAGCTACGAGGGGGAAACGGGGCTCCTCTGGATGTGGGCGGGACCATCGTGCTTCCTCTCGAGTGGAGACGGGTATGGCGGTGAACTTCTTGAGTTGCACCAAGGGTGTGAAAGACCCTTTCGAAGTTCCAGAGGTTTGGTGTCATTAGTCTACAGAGGCCTCATCGGAAATAGGCCTCATCTCGCCTGGAAGGGAGAACTTCCTGGATTTTCTCGAGTTGCGGCAGGTGTTCTCGAGTTACGACGGGGACCTCAGGGACCCGCCCTGGTGGCCTCAGGAGAGGCCAGTCCCCATGCGAGTTGCTAGGGGGCCTCTCGGGATTCCTCTCCCGTCGATACCGTGGCCAAAAACCTTGTGTGGAGTCAGGGCCGGAACCGAGGATTCCTCTCAGGGGCTGACATGGATCTTTGGGTAATTGTGGAGTCTCCCCAGGGGAGTCAGGCCTCGTCTCGAGTGGGGAATGCATGTGCGCTTTCCTTCCAGGCTGTAGCAGCAATGTCACGCTTCCCGTCGCGTGGATCAAAGGATCTGTGGTTTTCCCTCGAGGCTTTCCCTCGAGGCTTTCCCACAGGGCTGTCCCACGTGCCACCGTGGTGTGAGTCGATCCTCGGCGTGAAAGATGAGCCAGTGCAGGGCAAAGAGGTTCCTCTGGAATGGACTGAGACATCTGGGGGACTCTTGGAATGGTGGTACGACCATGGAGTTCCTCTCGCCTTTCCTGTTGAGAGTGCCTCCTCTTGAGATGCGACGGGAACGCCGGGAATTCTTTCCCGTTGAAAGCAGGGAAAGGATCCCTCATCTCGAGCTACGAGGGGGAAACGGGGCTCCTCTGGATGTGGGCGGGACCATCGTGCTTCCTCTCGAGTGGAGACGGGTATGGCGGTGAACTTCTTGAGTTGCACCAAGGGTGTGAAAGACCCTTTCGAAGTTCCAGAGGTTTGGTGTCATTAGTCTCCAGAGGCCTCATCGGAAATAGGCCTCATCTCGCCTGGAAGGGAGAACTTCCTGGATTTTCTCGAGTTGCGGCAGGTGTTCTCGAGTTACGACGGGGACCTCAGGGACCCGCCCTGGTGGCCTCAGGAGAGGCCAGTCCCCATGCGAGTTGCTAGGGGGCCTCTCGGGATTCCTCTCCCGTCGATACCGGGGCCAAAAACCTTGTGTGGTGTCAGGGCCGGAACCGAGGATTCCTCTCAGGGGCTGACATGGATCTTTGGGTACTTGTGGAGTCTCCCCAGGGGAGTCAGGCCTCGTCTCGAGTGGGGGCATGCACGTGCGCTTTCCTTCCAGGCTGTAGCAGCAATGTCACGCTTCCCGTGGCGTGGATCAAAGGATCTGTGGTTTTCCCTCGAGGCTTTCCCTCGAGGCTTTCCCACAGGGCTGTCCCACGTGCCACCGTGGTGTGAGTCGATCCTCGGCGTGAAAGATGAGCCAGTGCAGGGCAAAGAGGTTCCTCTGGAATGGACTGAGACATCTGGGGGACTCTTGGAATGGTGGTACGACCATGGAGATTCTCTCGCCTTTCCTGTTGAGAGTGCCTCCTATTGAGATGCGACGGGAATGCCGGGAATTCTTTCCCGTTGAAAGCAGGGAAAGGATCCCTCATCTCGAGCACCGAGGGGAAAACGGGGCTCCTCTGGATGTGGGCGGGACCATCGTGCTTCCTCTCGAGTGGAGACGGGTATGGCGGAGAACTTCTTGAGTTGCAGCAAGGGTGTGAAAGACCCTTTCAAAGTTCCAGAGGTTAGGTGTCATTAGTCTCCAGACGCCTCATCGGAAATAGGCCTCATCTCGCCTGGAAGGGAGAACTTCCTGGATTTTCTCGAGTTGCGGCAGGTGTTCTCGAGTTACGACGGGGACCTCAGGGACCCGCCCTGGTGGCCTCAGGAAAGGCCAGTCCCTAGGCGAGTTGCTAGGGGGCCTCTCGGGATTCCTCTCCCGTTGATACCGGGGCCAAAAACCTTGTGTGGAGTCAGGGCCGGAACCGAGGATTCCTCTCAGGGGCTGACATGGATCTTTGGGTACTTCTGGAGTCTCCCCAGGGGAGTCAGGCCTCGTCTCGAGTGGGGGCATGCACGTGCGCTTTCCTTCCAGGCTGTAGCAGCAATGTCACGCTTCCCGTCGCGTGGATCAAAGGATCTGTGGTTTTCCCTCGAGGCTTTCCCTCGAGGCTTTCCCACAGGGCTGTCCCACGTGCCACCGTGGTGTGAGTCGATCCTCGGCGTGAAAGATGAGCCAGTGCAGGGCAAAGAGGTTCCTCTGGAATGGACTGAGACATCTGGGGGACTCTTGGAATGGTGGTACGACCATGGAGTTCCTCTCACCTTTCCTGTTGAGAGTGCCTCCTCTTGAGATGCGACGGGAACGCCGGGAATTCTTTCCCGTTGAAAGCAGGGAAAGGATCCCTCATCTCGAGCTACGAGGGGGAAACGGGGCTCCTCTGGATGTGGGCGGGACCATCGTGCTTCCTCTCTAGTGGAGACGGGTATGGTGGTGAACTTCTTGAGTTGCAGCAAGGCTGTGAAAGACCCTTTCGAAGTTCCAGAGGTTAGGTGTCATTAGTCTCCAGACGCCTCATCGGAAATAGGCCTCATCTCGCCTGGAAGGGAGAACTTCCTGGATTTTCTCGAGTTGCGGCAGGTGTTCTCGAGTTACGACGGGGACCTCAGGGACCCGCCCTGGTGGCCTCAGGAGAGGCCAGTCCCCATGCGAGTTGCTAGGGGGCCTCTCGGGATTCCTCTCCCGTCGATACCGGGGCCAAAAACCTTGTGTGGTGTCAGGGCCGGAACCGAGGATTCCTCTCAGGGGCTGACATGGATCTTTGGGTACTTGTGGAGTCTCCCCAGGGGAGTCAGGCCTCGTCTCGAGTGGGGGCATGCACGTGCGCTTTCCTTCCAGGCTGTAGCAGCAATGTCACGCTTCCCGTGGCGTGGATCAAAGGATCTGTGGTTTTCCCTCGAGGCTTTCCCTCGAGGCTTTCCCACAGGGCTGTCCCACGTGCCACCGTGGTGTGAGTCGATCCTCGGCGTGAAAGATGAGCCAGTGCAGGGCAAAGAGGTTCCTCTGGAATGGACTGAGACATCTGGGGGACTCTTGGAATGGTGGTACGACCATGGAGATTCTCTCGCCTTTCCTGTTGAGAGTGCCTCCTATTGAGATGCGACGGGAATGCCGGGAATTCTTTCCCGTTGAAAGCAGGGAAAGGATCCCTCATCTCAAGCACCGAGGGGAAAACGGGGCTCCTCTGGATGTGGGCGGGACCACCGTGCTTCCTCTCGAGTGGAGACGGGTATGGCGGAGAACTTCTTGAGTTGCAGCAAGGGTGTGAAAGACCCTTTCAAAGTTCCAGAGGTTAGGTGTCATTAGTCTCCAGACGCCTCATCGGAAATAGGCCTCATCTCGCCTGGAAGGGAGAACTTCCTGGATTTTCTCGAGTTGCGGCAGGTATTCTTAAGTTACGACGGGGAACTCAGGGACCCGCCTTGGTGGCCTCAGGAGAGGCCAGTCCCCATGCGAGTTGCTAGGGGGCCTCTCGGGATTCCTCTCCCGTCGATACCGGGGCCAAAAACCTTGAGTGGAGTCAGGGCCGGAACCGAGGATTCCTCTCAGGGGCTGACATGGATCTTTGGGTACTTCTGGAGTCTCCCCAGGGGAGTCAGGCCTCGTCTCGAGTGGGGGCATGCACGTGCGCTTTCCTTCCAGGCTGTAGCAGCAATGTCACGCTTCCCGTCACGTGGATCAAAGGATCTGTGGTTTTCCCTCGAGGCTTTCCCTCGAGGCTTTCCCACAGGGCTGTCCCACGTGCCACCGTGGTGTGAGTCGATCCTCGGCGTGAAAGATGAGCCAGTGCAGGGCAAAGAGGTTCCTCTGGAATGGACTGAGACATCTGGGGGACTCTTGGAATGGTGGTACGACCATGGAGTTCCTCTCGCCTTTCCTGTTGAGAGTGCCTCCTCTTGATATGCGACGGGAACGCCGGGAATTCTTTCCCGTTTAAAGCAGGGAAAGGATCCCTCATCTCGAGCTACGAGGGGGAAACGGGGCTCCTCTGGATGTGGGCGGGACCATCGTGCTTCCTCTCGAGTGGAGACGGGTATGGCGGTGAACTTCTTGAGTTGCAGCAAGGGTGTGAAAGACCCTTTCGAAGTTCCAGAGGTTAGGTGTCATTAGTCTCCAGACGCCTCATCGGAAATAGGCCTCATCTCGCCTGGAAGGGAGAACTTCCTGGATTTTCTCGAGTTGCGGCAGGTGTTCTCGAGTTACGACGGGGACCTCAGGGACCCGCCCTGGTGGCCTCAGGAGAGGCCAGTCCCCATGCGAGTTGCTAGGGGGCCTCTCGGGATTCCTCTCCCGTCGATACCGGGGCCAAAAACCTTGTGTGGAGTCAGGGCCGGAACCGAGGATTCCTCTCAGGGGCTGACATGGATCTTTGGGTACTTCTGGAGTCTCCCCAGGGGAGTCAGGCCTCGTCTCGAGTGGGGGCATGCACGTGCACTTTCCTTCCAGGCTGTAGCAGCAATGTCACGCTTCCCGTCGCGTGGATCAAAGGATCTGTGGTTTTCCCTCGAGACTTTCCCACAGGGCTGTCCCACGTGCCACCGTGGTGTGAGTCGATCCTCGGCGTGAAAGATGAGCCAGTGCAGGGCAAAGAGGTTCCTCTGGAATGGACTGAGACATCTGGGGGACTCTTGGAATGGTGGTACGACCATGGAGTTCCTCTCGCCTTTCCTGTTGAGAGTGCCTCCTCTTGAGATGCGACGGGAACGCCGGGAATTCTTTCCCGTTGAAAGCAGGGAAAGGATCCCTCATCTCGAGCTACGAGGGGGAAACGGGGCTCCTCTGGATGTGGGCGGGACCATCGTGCTTCCTCTCGAGTGGAGACGGGTATGGCGGTGAACTTCTTGAGTTGCAGCAAGGGTGTGAAAGACCCTTTCGAAGTTCCAGAGGTTTGGTGTCATTAGTCTACAGAGGCCTCATCGGAAATAGGCCTCATCTCGCCTGGAAGGGAGAACTTCCTGGATTTTCTCGAGTTGCGGCAGGTGTTCTCGAGTTACGACGGGGACCTCAGGGACCCGCCCTGGTGGCCTCAGGAGAGGCCAGTCCCCATGCGAGTTGCTAGGGGGCCTCTCGGGATTCCTCTCCCGTCGATACCGGGGCCAAAAACCTTGTGTGGAGTCAGGGCCGGAACCGAGGATTCCTCTCAGGGGCTGACATGGATCTTTGGGTAATTGTGGAGTCTCCCCAGGGGAGTCAGGCCTCGTCTCGAGTGGGGAATGCATGTGCGCTTTCCTTCCAGGCTGTAGCAGCAATGTCACGCTTCCCGTCGCGTGGATCAAAGGATCTGTGGTTTTCCCTCGAGGCTTTCCCTCGAGGCTTTCCCACAGGGCTGTCCCACGTGCCACCGTGGTGTGAGTCGATCCTCGGCGTGAAAGATGAGCCAGTGCAGGGCAAAGAGGTTCCTCTGGAATGGACTGAGACATCTGGGGGACTCTTGGAATGGTAGCACGACCATGGAGATCCTCTCGCCTTTCCTGTTGAGAGTGCCTCCTCTTGAGATGCGACGGGAACGCCGGGAATTCTTTCCCGTTGAAAGCAGGGAAAGGTTCCCTCATCTCGAGCACCGAGGGGAAAACGGGGCTCCTCTGGATGTGGGCGGGACCATCGTGCTTCCTCTCGAGTGGAGACGGGTATGGCGGAGAACTTCTTGAGTTGCAGCAAGGGTGTGAAAGACCCTTTCAAAGTTCCAGAGGTTAGGTGTCATTAGTCTCCAGACGCCTCATCGGAAATAGGCCTCATCTCGCCTGGAAGGGAGAACTTCCTGGATTTTCTCGAGTTGCGGCAGGTGTTCTTAAGTTACGACCGGGAACTCAGGGACCCGCCCTGGTGGCCTCAGGAGAGGCCAGTCCCCATGCGAGTTGCTAGGGGGCCTCTCGGGATTCCACTCCCGTCGATACCGGGGCCAAAAACCTTGTGTGGAGTCAGGGCCGGAACCGAGGATTCCTCTCAGGGGCTGACATGGATCTTTGGGTACTTCTGGAGTCTCCCCAGGGGAGTCAGGCCTCGTCTCGAGTGGGGGCATGCACGTGCACTTTCCTTCCAGGCTGTAGCAGCAATGTCACGCTTCCCGTCGCGTGGATCAATGGATCTGTGGTTTTCCCTCGAGGCTTTCCCACAGGGCTGTCCCACGTGCCACCGTGGTGTGAGTCGATCCTCGGCGTGAAAGATGAGCCAGTGCAGGGCAAAGAGGTTCCTCTGGAATGGACTGAGACATCTGGGGGACTCTTGGAATGGTGGTACGACCATGGAGTTCCTCTCGCCTTTCCTGTTGAGAGTGCCTCCTCTTGAGATGCGACGGGAACGCCGGGAATTCTTTCCCGTTGAAAGCAGGGAAAGGATCCCTCATCTCGAGCTACGAGGGGGAAACGGGGCTCCTCTGGATGTGGGCGGGACCATCGTGCTTCCTCTCGAGTGGAGACGGGTATGGCGGTGAACTTCTTGAGTTGCACCAAGGGTGTGAAAGACCCTTTCGAAGTTCCAGAGGTTTGGTGTCATTAGTCTCCAGAGGCCTCATCGGAAATAGGCCTCATCTCGCCTGGAAGGGAGAACTTCCTGGATTTTCTCGAGTTGCGGCAGGTGTTCTCGAGTTACGACGGGGACCTCAGGGACCCGCCCTGGTGGCCTCAGGAGAGGCCAGTCCCCATGCGAGTTGCTAGGGGGCCTCTCGGGATTCCTCTCCCGTCGATACCGGGGCCAAAAACCTTGTGTGGTGTCAGGGCCGGAACCGAGGATTCCTCTCAGGGGCTGACATGGATCTTTGGGTACTTGTGGAGTCTCCCCAGGGGAGTCAGGCCTCGTCTCGAGTGGGGGCATGCACGTGCGCTTTCCTTCCAGGCTGTAGCAGCAATGTCACGCTTCCCGTGGCGTGGATCAAAGGATCTGTGGTTTTCCCTCGAGGCTTTCCCTCGAGGCTTTCCCACAGGGCTGTCCCACGTGCCACCGTGGTGTGAGTCGATCCTCGGCGTGAAAGATGAGCCAGTGCAGGGCAAAGAGGTTCCTCTGGAATGGACTGAGACATCTGGGGGACTCTTGGAATGGTGGTACGACCATGGAGATTCTCTCACCTTTCCTGTTGAGAGTGCCTCCTATTGAGATGCGACGGGAATGCCGGGAATTCTTTCCCGTTGAAAGCAGGGAAAGGATCCCTCATCTCGAGCACCGAGGGGAAAACGGGGCTCCTCTGGATGTGGGCGGGACCATCGTGCTTCCTCTCGAGTGGAGACGGGTATGGCGGAGAACTTCTTGAGTTGCAGCAAGGGTGTGAAAGACCCTTTCAAAGTTCCAGAGGTTAGGTGTCATTAGTCTCCAGACGCCTCATCGGAAATAGGCCTCATCTCGCCTGGAAGGGAGAACTTCCTGGATTTTCTCGAGTTGCGGCAGGTATTCTTAAGTTACGACGGGGAACTCAGGGACCCGCCTTGGTGGCCTCAGGAGAGGCCAGTCCCCATGCGAGTTGCTAGGGGGCCTCTCGGGATTCCTCTCCCGTCGATACCGGGGCCAAAAACCTTGAGTGGAGTCAGGGCCGGAACCGAGGATTCCTCTCAGGGGCTGACATGGATCTTTGGGTACTTCTGGAGTCTCCCCAGGGGAGTCAGGCCTCGTCTCGAGTGGGGGCATGCACGTGCGCTTTCCTTCCAGGCTGTAGCAGCAATGTCACGCTTCCCGTCACGTGGATCAAAGGATCTGTGGTTTTCCCTCGAGGCTTTCCCTCGAGGCTTTCCCACAGGGCTGTCCCACGTGCCACCGTGGTGTGAGTCGATCCTCGGCGTGAAAGATGAGCCAGTGCAGGGCAAAGAGGTTCCTCTGGAATGGACTGAGACATCTGGGGGACTCTTGGAATGGTGGTACGACCATGGAGTTCCTCTCGCCTTTCCTGTTGAGAGTGCCTCCTCTTGAGATGCGACGGGAACGCCGGGAATTCTTTCCCGTTGAAAGCAGGGAAAGGATCCCTCATCTCGAGCTACGAGGGGGAAACGGGGCTCCTCTGGATGTGGGCGGGACCATCGTGCTTCCTCTCGAGTGGAGACGGGTATGGCGGTGAACTTCTTGAGTTGCACCAAGGGTGTGAAAGACCCTTTCGAAGTTCCAGAGGTTTGGTGTCATTAGTCTCCAGAGGCCTCATCGGAAATAGGCCTCATCTCGCCTGGAAGGGAGAACTTCCTGGATTTTCTCGAGTTGCGGCAGGTGTTCTCGAGTTACGACGGGGACCTCAGGGACCCGCCCTGGTGGCCTCAGGAGAGGCCAGTCCCCATGCGAGTTGCTAGGGGGCCTCTCGGGATTCCTCTCCCGTCGATACCGGGGCCAAAAACCTTGTGTGGTGTCAGGGCCGGAACCGAGGATTCCTCTCAGGGGCTGACATGGATCTTTGGGTACTTGTGGAGTCTCCCCAGGGGAGTCAGGCCTCGTCTCGAGTGGGGGCATGCACGTGCGCTTTCCTTCCAGGCTGTAGCAGCAATGTCACGCTTCCCGTGGCGTGGATCAAAGGATCTGTGGTTTTCCCTCGAGGCTTTCCCTCGAGGCTTTCCCACAGGGCTGTCCCACGTGCCACCGTGGTGTGAGTCGATCCTCGGCGTGAAAGATGAGCCAGTGCAGGGCAAAGAGGTTCCTCTGGAATGGACTGAGACATCTGGGGGACTCTTGGAATGGTGGTACGACCATGGAGATTCTCTCGCCTTTCCTGTTGAGAGTGCCTCCTATTGAGATGCGACGGGAATGCCGGGAATTCTTTCCCGTTGAAAGCAGGGAAAGGATCCCTCATCTCGAGCACCGAGGGGAAAACGGGGCTCCTCTGGATGTGGGCGGGACCATCGTGCTTCCTCTCGAGTGGAGACGGGTATGGCGGAGAACTTCTTGAGTTGCAGCAAGGGTGTGAAAGACCCTTTCAAAGTTCCAGAGGTTAGGTGTCATTAGTCTCCAGACGCCTCATCGGAAATAGGCCTCATCTCGCCTGGAAGGGAGAACTTCCTGGATTTTCTCGAGTTGCGGCAGGTATTCTTAAGTTACGACGGGGAACTCAGGGACCCGCCTTGGTGGCCTCAGGAGAGGCCAGTCCCCATGCGAGTTGCTAGGGGGCCTCTCGGGATTCCTCTCCCGTCGATACCGGGGCCAAAAACCTTGAGTGGAGTCAGGGCCGGAACCGAGGATTCCTCTCAGGGGCTGACATGGATCTTTGGGTACTTCTGGAGTCTCCCCAGGGGAGTCAGGCCTCGTCTCGAGTGGGGGCATGCACGTGCGCTTTCCTTCCAGGCTGTAGCAGCAATGTCACGCTTCCCGTCACGTGGATCAAAGGATCTGTGGTTTTCCCTCGAGGCTTTCCCTCGAGGCTTTCCCACAGGGCTGTCCCACGTGCCACCGTGGTGTGAGTCGATCCTCGGCGTGAAAGATGAGCCAGTGCAGGACAAAGAGGTTCCTCTGGAATGGACTGAGACATCTGGGGGACTCTTGGAATGGTGGTACGACCATGGAGTTCCTCTCGCCTTTCCTGTTGAGAGTGCCTCCTCTTGATATGCGACGGGAACGCCGGGAATTCTTTCCCGTTGAAAGCAGGGAAAGGATCCCTCATCTCGAGCTACGAGGGGGAAACGGGGCTCCTCTGGATGTGGGCGGGACCATCGTGCTTCCTCTCGAGTGGAGACGGGTATGGCGGTGAACTTCTTGAGTTGCAGCAAGGGTGTGAAAGAACCTTTCGAAGTTCCAGAGGTTAGGTGTCATTAGTCTCCAGACGCCTCATCGGAAATAGGCCTCATCTCGCCTGGAAGGGAGAACTTCCTGGATTTTCTCGAGTTGCGGCAGGTGTTCTCGAGTTACGACGGGGACCTCAGGGACCCGCCCTGGTGGCCTCAGGAGAGGCCAGTCCCCATGCGAGTTGCTAGGGGGCCTCTCGGGATTCCTCTCCCGTCGATACCGGGGCCAAAAACCTTGTGTGGAGTCAGGGCCGGAACCGAGGATTCCTCTCAGGGGCTGACATGGATCTTTGGGTACTTCTGGAGTCTCCCCAGGGGAGTCAGGCCTCGTCTCGAGTGGGGGCATGCACGTGCACTTTCCTTCCAGGCTGTAGCAGCAATGTCACGCTTTCCGTCGCGTGGATCAAAGGATCTGTGGTTTTCCCTCGAGGCTTTCCCACAGGGCTGTCCCACGTGCCACCGTGGTGTGAGTCGATCCTCGGCGTGAAAGATGAGCCAGTGCAGGGCAAAGAGGTTCCTCTGGAATGGACTGAGACATCTGGGGGACTCTTGGAATGGTGGTACGACCATGGAGTTCCTCTCGCCTTTCCTGTTGAGAGTGCCTCCTCTTGAGATGCGACGGGAACGCCGGGAATTCTTTCCCGTTGAAAGCAGGGAAAGGATCCCTCATCTCGAGCTACGAGGGGGAAACGGGGCTCCTCTGGATGTGGGCGGGACCATCGTGCTTCCTCTCGAGTGGAGACGGGTATGGCGGTGAACTTCTTGAGTTGCACCAAGGGTGTGAAAGACCCTTTCGAAGTTCCAGAGGTTTGGTGTCATTAGTCTACAGAGGCCTCATCGGAAATAGGCCTCATCTCGCCTGGAAGGGAGAACTTCCTGGATTTTCTCGAGTTGCGGCAGGTGTTCTCGAGTTACGACGGGGACCTCAGGGACCCGCCCTGGTGGCCTCAGGAGAGGCCAGTCCCCATGCGAGTTGCTAGGGGGCCTCTCGGGATTCCTCTCCCGTCGATACCGGGGCCAAAAACCTTGTGTGGAGTCAGGGCCGGAACCGAGGATTCCTCTCAGGGGCTGACATGGATCTTTGGGTAATTGTGGAGTCTCCCCAGGGGAGTCAGGCCTCGTCTCGAGTGGGGGCATGCACGTGCGCTTTCCTTCCAGGCTGTAGCAGCAATGTCACGCTTCCCGTGGCGTGGATCAAAGGATCTGTGGTTTTCCCTCGAGGCTTTCCCTCGAGGCTTTCCCACAGGGCTGTCCCACGTGCCACCGTGGTGTGAGTCGATCCTCGGCGTGAAAGATGAGCCAGTGCAGGGCAAAGAGGTTCCTCTGGAATGGACTGAGACATCTGGGGGACTCTTGGAATGGTGGTACGACCATGGAGATCCTCTCGCCTTTCCTGTTGAGAGTGCCTCCTATTGAGATGCGACGGGAACGCCGGGAATTCTTTCCCGTTGAAAGCAGGGAAAGGATCCCTCATCTCGAGCACCGAGGGGAAAACGGGGCTCCTCTGGATGTGGGCGGGACCATCGTGCTTCCTCTCGAGTGGAGACGGGTATGGCGGAGAACTTCTTGAGTTGCAGCAAGGGTGTGAAAGACCCTTTCAAAGTTCCAGAGGTTAGGTGTCATTAGTCTCCAGACGCCTCATCGGAAATAGGCCTCATCTCGCCTGGAAGGGAGAACTTCCTTGATTTTCTCGAGTTGCGGCAGGTGTTCTCGAGTTACGACGGGGACCTCAGGGACCCGCCCTGTTGGCCTCAGGAGAGGCCAGTCCCTATGCGTGTTGCTAGGGGGCCCCTCGGGATTCCTCTCCCGTCGATACCGGGGCCAAAAACCTTGTGTGGAGTCAGGGCCGGAACCGAGGATTCCTCTCAGGGACTGATATGGATCTTTGGGTACTTCTGGAGACTCGCCAGGGGAGACAGGCCTCGTCTCGTGTGGGGGCATGCACGTGCACTTTCCTTCCAGGCTGTAGCAGCAATGTCACGCTTCCCGTCGCGTGGATCAAAGGATCTGCGGTTTTCCCTCGAGGCTTTCCCTCGAGGCTTTCCCACAGGGCTGTCCCACGTGACACCCTGGTGTGAATCGATTCTCGGCGTGAAAAATGAGCCAGTGCAGGGCAAAGAGGTTCCTCTGGAATGGACTGAGACATCTGGGGGACTCTTGGAATGGTGGTACGACCATGGAGTTCCTCTCGCCTTTCCTGTTGAGAGTGCCTCCTCTTGAGATGCGACGGGAATGCCGGGAATTCTTTCCCGTTGAAAGCAGGGAAAGGATCCCTCATCTCGAGCTACGAGGGGGAAACGGGGCTCCTCTGGATGTGGGCGGGACCTTCGTGCTTCCTCTTGAGTGGACACGGGTATGGCGGTGAACTTCTTGAGTTGCAGCAAGGGTGTGAAAGACCCTTTCGAAGTTCCAGAGGTTAGGTGTCATTAGTCTCCAGACGCCTCATCGGAAATAGGCCTCATCTCGCCTGGAAGGGAGAACTTCCTGGATTTTCTCGATTTGCGGCAGGTGTTCTCGAGTTACGACGGGGACCTCAGGGACCCGCCCTGGTGGCCTCAGGAGAGGCCAGTCCCCATGCGAGTTGTTAGGGGGCCTCTCGGGATTCCTCTCCCGTCGATACCGGGGCCAAAAACCTTGTGTGGAGTCAGGGCCGGAACCGAGGATTCCTCTCAGGGGCTGACATGGATCTTTGGGTACTTCTGGAGTCTCCCCAGGGGAGTCAGGCCTCGTCTCGAGTGGGGGCATGCGCGTGCGCTTTCCTTCCAGGCTTTAGCAGCAATGTCACGCTTCCCGTCGCTTGGATCAAAGGATCTGTGGTTTTCCCTCGAGGCTTTCCCTCGAGGCTTTCCCACAGGGCTGTCCCACGTGCCACCGTGGTGTGAGTCGATCCTCGGCGTGAAAGATGAGCCAGTTCAGGGCAAAGAGGTTCCTCTGGAATGGACTGAGACATCTGGGGGACTCTTGGAATGGTGGTACGACCATGGAGTTCCTCTCGCCTTTCCTGTTGAGAGTGCCTCCTCTTGAGATGCGACGGGAACGCCGGGAATTCATTCCCGTTGAAAGCAGGGAAAGGATCCCTCATCTCGAGCTACGAGGGGGAAACGGGGCTCCTCTGGATGTGGGCGGGACCATCGTGCTTCCTCTCGAGTGGAGACGGGTATGGCGGTGAACTTCTTGAGTTGCAGCAAGGGTGTGAAAGACCCTTTCGAAGTTCCAGAGGTTAGGTGTCATTAGACTCCAGACGCCTCATCGGAAATAGGCCTCATCTCGCCTGGAAGGGAGAACTTCCTGGATTTTCTCGAGTTGCGGCAGGTGTTCTCGAGTTTCGACGGGGACCTCAGGAACCCGCCCTGGTGGACTCAGGAGAGGCCAGTCCCCATGCGAGTTGCTAGGGGGCCTCTCGGGATTCCTCTCCCGTCGATACCGGGGCCAAAAAGCTTGTGTGGAGTCAGGGCCGGAACCGAGGATTCCTCTCAGGGGCTGACATGGATCTTTGGGTACTTCTGGAGTCTCCCCAGGGGAGTCAGGCCTCGTCTCGAGTGGGGGCATGCACGTGCACTTTCCTTCCAGGCTGTAGCAGCAATGTCACGCTTCCCGTCGCGTGGATCAAATGATGTGTGGTTTTCCCTCGAGGCTTTCCCACAGGGCTGTCCCACGTGCCACCGTGGTGTGAGTCGATACTCGGCGTGAAAGATGAGCCAGTGCAGGGCAAAGAGGTTCCTCTGGAATGGACTGAGACATCTGGGGGACTCTTGGAATGGTGGTACGACCATGGAGTTCCTCTCGCCTTTCTTGTTGAGAGTGCCTCCTCTTGAGATGCGACGGGAACGCAGGGAATTCTTTCCCGTTGAAAGCAGGGAAAGGATCCCTCATCTCGAGCTATGAGGGGGAAACGGGGCTCCTCTGGATGTGGTCGGGACCATCGTGCTTCCTCTCGAGTGGAGACGGGTATGGTGGTGAACTTCTTGAGTTGCAGCAAGGGTGTGAAAGACCCTTTCGAAGTTCCAGAGGTTAGGTGTCATTAGTCTCCAGACGCCTCATCGGAAATAAGCCTCATCTCGCCTGGAAGGGAGAACTTCCTGGATTTTCTCGAGTTGCGGCAGGTGTTCTCGAGTTACGACGGGGACCTCAGGGACCCGCCCTGGTGGCCTCAGGAGAGGCCAGTCCCCATGCGAGTTGCTAGGGGGCCTCTCGGGATTCCTCTCCCGTCGATACCGGGGCCAAAAACCTTGTGTGGAGTCAGGGCCGGAACCGAGGATTCCTCTCAGGGGCTGACATGGATCTTTGGGTACTTCTGGAGTCTCCCCAGTGGAGTCAGACCTCGTCTCGAGTGGGGGTATGCACGTGCGCTTTCCTTCCAGGCTGTAGTAGCAATGTCACGCTTCCCGTCGCGTGGATCAAAGGATCTGTGGTTTTCCCTCGAGGCTTTCCCTCGAGGCTTTCCCACAGGGCTGTCCCACGTGCCACCGTGGTGTGAGTCGATCCTCGGCGTGAAAGATGAGCCAGTGCAGGGCAAAGAGGTTCCTCTGGAATGGACTGAGACATCTGGGGGACTCTTGGAATGGTGGTACGACCATGGAGATCCTCTCGCCTTTCCTGTTGAGAGTGCCTCCTCTTGAGATGCGACGGGAACGCCGGGAATTCTTTCCCGTTGAAAGCAGGGAAAGGTTCCCTCATCTCGAGCACCGAGGGGAAAACGGGGCTCCTCTGGATGTGGGCGGGACCATCGTGCTTCCTCTCGAGTGGAGACGGGTATGGCGGAGAAATTCTTGAGTTGCAGCAAGGGTGTGAAAGACCCTTTCAAAGTTCCAGAGGTTAGGTGTCATTAGTCTCCAGACGCCTCATCGGAAATAGGCCTCATCTCGCCTGGAAGGGAGAACTTCCTGGATTTTCTCGAGTTGCGGCAGGTGTTCTTAAGTTACGACCGGGAACTCAGGGACCCGCCCTGGTGGCCTCAGGAGAGGCCAGTCCCCATGCGAGTTGCTAGGGGGCCTCTCGGGATTCCTCTCCCGTCGATACCGGGGCCAAAAAGCTTGTGTGGAGTCAGGGCCGGAACCGAGGATTCCTCTCAGGGGCTGACATGGTCTTTGGGTACTTCTGGAGTCTCCCCAGGGGAGTCAGGCCTCGTCTCGAGTGGGGGCATGCGCGTGGGCTTTCCTTCCAGGCTTTAGCAGCAATGTCACGCTTCCCGTCGCTTGGATCAAAGGATCTGTGGTTTTCCCTCGAGGCTTTCACTCGAGGCTTTCCCACAGGGCTGTCCCACGTGCCACCGTGGTGTGAGTCGATCCTCGGCGTGAAAGATGAGCCAGTGCAGGGCAAAGAGGTTCCTCTGGAATGGACTGAGACATCTGGGGGACTCTTGGAATGGTGGTACGACCATGGAGATCCTCTAGCCTTTCCTGTTGAGAGTGCCTCCTATTGAGATGCGACGGGAACGCCGGGAATTCTTTCCCGTTGAAAGCAGGGAAAGGATCCCTCATCTCGAGCTACGAGGGGGAAACGGGGCTCCTCTGGATGTGGGCGGGACCATCGTGCTTCCTCTCGAGTGGAGACGGGTATGGCGGTGAACTTCTTGAGTTGCAGCAAGGGTGTGAAAGACCCTTTCGAAGTTCCAGAGGTTAGGTGTCATTAGTCTCCAGACGCCTCATCGGAAATAGGCCTCATCTCGCCTGGAAGGGAGAACTTCCTGGATTTTCTCGAGTTGCGGCAGGTGTTCTCGAGTTTCGACGGGGACCTCAGGGACCCGCCCTGGTGGCCTCAGGAGAGGCCAGTCCCCATGCGAGTTGCTAGGGGGCCTCTCGGGATTCCTCTCCCGTCGATACCAGGGCCAAAAAGCTTGTGTGGAGTCAGGGCCGGAACCGAGGATTCCTCTCAGGGGCTGACATAGATCTTTGGGTACTTCTGGAGTCTCCCCAGTGGAGTCAGGCCTCGTCTCGAATGGAGGCATGCACGTGCGCTTTCCTTTCAGGCTGTAGCAGCAATGTCACGCTTCCCGTCACGTGGATCAAAGGATCTGTGGTTTTCCCTCGAGGCTTTCCCTCGAGGCTTTCCCACAGGGCTGTCCCACGTGCCACCGTGGTGTGAGTCGATCCTCGGCGTGAAAGATGAGCCAGTGCAGGGCAAAGAGGTTCCTCTGGAATGGACTGATACATCTGGGGGACTCTTGGAATGGTGGTACGACCATGGAGTTCCTCTCGCCTTTCCTGTTGAGAGTGCCTCCTCTTGAGATGCGACGGGAACGCCGGGAATTCTTTCCCGTTGAAAGCAGGGAAAGGATCCCTCATCTCGAGCTACGAGGGGGAAACGGGGCTCCTCTGGATGTGGGCGGGACCATCGTGCTTCCTCTCGAGTGGAGACGGGTATGGCGGTGAACTTCTAGAGTTGCAGCAAGGGTGTGAAAGACCCTTTCGAAGTTCCAGAGGTTAGGTGTCATTAGTCTCCAGAGGCCTCATCGGAAATAGGCCTCATCTCGCCTGGAAGGGAGAACTTCCTGGATTTTCTCGAGTTGCGGCCGGTGTTCTCGAATTACGACGGGGACCTCAGGGACCCGCCCTGGTGGCCTCAGGAAAGGCCAGTCCCTAGGCGAGTTGCTAGGGGGCCTCTCGGGATTCCTCTCCCGTTGATACCGGGGCCAAAAACCTTGTGTGGAGTCAGGGCCGGAACCGAGGATTACTCTCAGGGGCTGACATGGAACTTTGGGTACTTCTGGAGTCTTCCCAGGGGAGTCAGGCCTCGTCTCGAGTGGGGGCATGCACGTGCGCTTTCCTTCCAGGCTGTAGCAGCAATGTCACGCTTCCCGTCGCGTGGATCAAAGGATCTGTGGTTTTACCTCGAGGCTTTCCCTCGAGGCTTTCCCACAGGGCTGTCCCACGTGCCACCGTGGTGTGAGTCGATCCTCGGCGTGAAAGATGAGCCAGTGCAGGGCAAAGAGGTTCCTCTGGAATGGACTGAGACATCTGGGGGACTCTTGGAATGGTGGTACGACCATGGAGTTCCTCTCGCCTTTCCTGTTGAGAGTGCCTCCTCTTGAGACGCGACGGGAACGCCGGGAATTCTTTCCCGTTGAAAGCAGGGAAAGGATCCCTCATCTCGAGCTACGAGGGGGAAACGGGGCTCCTCTGGATGTGGGCGGGACCATCGTGCTTCCTCTCTAGTGGAGACGGGTATGGCGGTGAACTTCTTGAGTTGCAGCAAGGCTGTGAAAGACCCTTTCGAAGTTCCAGAGGTTAGGTGTCATTAGTCTCCAGACGCCTCATCGGAAATAGGCCTCATCTCGCCTGGAAGGGAGAACTTCCTGGATTTTCTCGAGTTGCGGCAGGTGTTCTCGAGTTACGACGGGGACCTCAGGGACCCGCCCTGGTGGCCTCAGGACAGGCCAGTCCCTATGCGAGTTGCTAGGGGGCCTCTCGGGATTCCTCTCCCGTCGATACCGGGGCCAAAAACCTTGTGTGGAGTCAGGGCCGGAACCGAGGATTCCTCTCAGGGGCTGACATGGATCTTTGGGTACTTCTGGAGTCTCCCCAGGGGAGTCAGGCCTCGTCTCGAGTGGGGGCATGCACGTGCGCTTTCCTTCCAGGCTGTAGCAGCAATGTCACGCTTCCCGTCGCGTGGATCAAATGATGTGTGGTTTTCCCTCGAGGCTTTCCCACAGGGCTGTCCCACGTGCCACCGTAGTGTGAGTCGATCCTCGGCGTGAAAGATGAGCCAGTACAGGGCAAAGAGGTTCCTCTGGAATGGACTGAGACATCTGGGGGACTCTTGGAATGGTGGTACGACCACGGAGTTCCTCTCGCCTTTCCTGTTGAGAGTGCCTCCTCTTGAGATGCGACGGGAACGCCGGGAATTTTTTCCCGTTGAAAGCAGGGAAAGGATCCCTCATCTCAAGCTATGAGGGGGAAACGGGGCTCCTCTGGATGTGGGCGGGACCATCGTGCTTTCTCTCGAGTGGAGACGGGTATGGCGGTGAACTTCTTGAGTTGCAGCAAGGTTGTGAAAGACCCTTTCGAAGTTCCAGAGGTTAGGTGTCATTAGTCTCCAGACGCCTCATCGGAAATAGGCCTCATCTCGCCTGGAAGGGAGAACTTCCTTGATTTTCTCGAGTTGCGGCAGGTGTTCTCGAGTTACGACGGGGACCTCAGGGACCCGCCCTGTTGGCCTCAGGAGAGGCCAGTCCCTATGCGTGTTGCTAGGGGGCCCGTCGGGATTCCTCTCCCGTCGATACCGGGGCCAAAAACCTTGTGTGGAGTCAGGGCCGGAACCGAGGATTCCTCTCAGGGACTGATATGGATCTTTGGGTACTTCTGGAGTCTCCCCAGGGGAGACAGGCCTCGTCTCGTGTGGGGGAATGCACGTGCACTTTCCTTCCAGGCTGTAGCAGCAATGTCACGCTTCCCGTCGCGTGGATCAAAGGATCTGCGGTTTTCCCTCGAGGCTTTCCCTCGAGGCTTTCCTACAGGGCTGTCCCACGTGACACCGTGGTGTGAGTCGATTCTCGGCGTGAAAAATGAGCCAGTGCAGGGCAAAGAGGTTCCTCTGGAATGGACTGAGACATCTGGGGGACTCTTGGAATGGTGGTACGACCATGGAGTTCCTCTCGCCTTTCCTGTTGAGAGTGCCTCCTCTTGAGATGCGACGGGAACGCCGGGAATTCTTTCCCGTTGAAAGCAGGGAAAGGATCCCTCATCTCGAGCTACGAGGGGGAAACGGGGCTCCTCTGGATGTGGGCGGGACCATCGTGCTTCCTCTCGAGTGGAGACGGGTATGGCGTTGAACTTCTTGAGTTGCAGCAAGGGTGTGAAAGACCCTTTCGAAGTTCCAGAGGTTAGGTGTCATTAGTCTCCAGACGCCTCATCGGAAATAGGCCTCATCTCGCCTGGAAGGGAGAACTTCCTGGATTTTCTCGAGTTGCGGCAGGTGTTCTCGAGTTACGACGGGGACCTCAGGGACCCGCCCTGGTGGCCTCAGGAGAGGCCAGTCCCCATGCGAGTTGTTAGGGGGCCTCTCGGGATTCCTCTCCCGTCGATACTGGGGCCAAAAACCTTGTGTGGAGTCAGGGCCGGAACCGAGGATTCCTCTCAGGGGCTGACATGGATCTTTGGGTACTTCTGGAGTCTCCCCAGGGGAGTCAGGCCTCGTCTCGAGTGGGGGCATGCGCGTGCGCTTTCCTTCCAGGCTTTAGCAGCAATGTCACGCTTCCCGTCGCTTGGATCAAAGGATCTGTGGTTTTCCCTCGAGGCTTTCCCTCGAGGCTTTCCCACAGGGCTGTCCCACGTGCCACCGTGGTGTGAGTCGATCCTCGGCGTGAAAGATGAGCCAGTGCAGGGCAAAGAGGTTCCTCTAGAATGGACTGAGACATCTGGGGGACTCTTGGAATGGTGGTACGACCATGGAGTTCCGCTCGCCTTTCCTGTTGAGAGTGCCTCCTCTTGAGATGCGACGGGAACGCCGGGAATTCTTTCCCGTTGAAAGCAGGGAAAGGATCCCTCATCTCGAGCTACGAGGGGGAAACGGGGCTCCTCTGGATGTGGGCGGGACCATCGTGCTTCCTCTCGAGTGGAGACGGGTATGGCGGTGAACTTCTTGAGTTGCAGCAAGGGTGTGAAAGACCTTTCGAAGTTCCAGAGGTTAGGTGTCATTAGTCTCCAGACGCCTCATCGGAAATAGGCCTCATCTCGCCTGGAAGGGAGAACTTCCTGGATTTTCTCGAGTTGCGGCAGGTGTTCTCGAGTTACGACGGGGAGCTCAGGGACCCGCCCTGTTGGCCTCAGGAGAGGCCAGTCCCTATGCGTGTTGCTAGGGGACCCCTCGGGATTCCTCTCCCGTCGATACAGGGGCCAAAAACCTTGTGTGGAGTCAGGGCCGGAACCGAGGATTCCTCTCAGGGACTGATATGGATCTTTGGGTACTTCTGGAGTCTCGTCAGGGGAGACAGGCCTCGTCTCGTGTGGGGGCATGCACGTGCACTTTCCTTCCAGGCTGTAGCAGCAATGTCACGCTTCCCGTAGCGTGGATCAAAGGATCTGCGGTTTTCCCTCGAGGCTTTCCCTCGAGGCTTTCCCACAGGGCTGTCCCACGTGACACCGTGGTGTGAGTCGATTCTCGGCGTGAAAAATGAGCCAGTGCAGGGCAAAGAGGTTCCTCTGGAATGGACTGAGACATCTGGGGGACTCTTGGAATGGTGGTACGACCATGGAGTTCCTCTCGCCTTTCCTGTTGAGAGTGCCTCCTCTTGAGATGCGACGGGAACGCCGGGAATTCTTTCCCGTTGAAAGCAGGGAAAGGATCCCTCATCTCGAGCTACGAGGGGGAAACGGGGCTCCTCTGGATGTGGGCGGGACCATCGTGCTTCCTCTCGAGTGGAGACGGGTATGGCAGTGAACTTCTTGAGTTGCAGCAAGGGTGTGAAAGACCCTTTCGAAGTTCCAGAGGTTAGGTGTCATTAGTCTCCAGACGCCTCATCGGAAATAGGCCTCATCTCGCCTGGAAGGGAGAACTTCCTGGATTTTCTCGAGTTGCGGCAGGTGTTCTCGAGTTACGACAGGGACCTCAGGGACCCGCCCTGGTGGCCTCAGGAGAGGCCAGTCCCCATGCGAGTTGCTAGGGGGCCTCTCGGGATTCCTCTCCAGTCGATACCGGGGCCAAAAACCTTGTGTGGAGTCAGGGCCGGAACCGAGGATGCCTCTCAGGGGCTGACATGGATCTTTGGGTACTTCTGGAGTCTCCCCAGGGGAGTCAGGCCTCGTCTCGAGTGGGGGCATGCACGTGCACTTTCCTTCCAGGCTGTAGCAGCAATGTCACGCTTCCCGTCGCGTGGATCAAAGGATCTGTGGTTTTCCCTCGAGGATTTCCCTCGAGGCTTTCCCACAGGGCTGTCCCACGTGCCACCGTGGTGTGAGTCGATCCTCGGCGTGAAAGATGAGCCAGTGCAGGGCAAAGAGGTTCCTCTGGAATGGACTGAGACATCTGGGGGACTCTTGGAATGGTGGTACGACCATGGGGTTCCTCTCGCCTTTCCTGTTGAGAGTGCCTCCTCTTGAGATGCGACGGGAACGCCGGGAATTCTTTCCCGTTGAAAGCAGGGAAAGGATCCCTCATCTCGAGCTACGAGGGGGAAACGGGGCTCCTTTGGATGTTGTCGGGACCATCGTGCTTCCTCTCGAGTGGAGACGGGTATGGTGGTGAAATTCTTGAGTTGCAGCAAGGGTGTGAAAAACCCTTTCGAAGTTCCAGAGGTTAGGTGTCATTAGTCTCCAGACGCCTCATCGGAAATAGGCCTCATCTCGCCTGGAAGGGAGAACTTCCTGGATTTTCTCGAGTTGCGGCAGGTGTTCTCGAGTTTCGACGGGGACCTCAGGGACCCGCCCTGGTGGCCTCAGGAGAGGCCAGTCCCCATGCGAGTTGCTAGGGGGCCTCTCGGGATTCCTCTCCCGTCGATACCGGGGCCAAAAAGCTTGTGTGGAGTCAGGGCCGGAACCGAGGATTCCTCTCAGGGGCTGACATGGATCTTTGGGTACTTCTGGAGTCTCCCCAGTGGAGTCAGGCCTCGTCTCGAATGGAGGCATGCACGTGTGCTTTCCTTTCAGGCTGTAGCAGCAATGTCACGCTTCCCGTCACGTGGATCAAAGGATCTGTGGTTTTCCCTCGAGGCTTTCCCTCGAGGCTTTCCCACAGGGCTGTCCCACGTGCCACCGTGGTGTGAGTCGATCCTCGGCGTGAAAGATGAGCCAGTGCAGGGCAAAGAGGTTCCTCTGGAATGGACTGAGACATCTGGGGGACTCTTGGAATGGTGGTACGACCATGGAGTTCCTCTCGCCTTTCCTGTTGAGAGTGCCTCCTCTTGAGATGCGACGGGAACGCCGGGAATTCTTTCCCGTTGAAAGCAGGGAAAGGATCCCTCATCTCGAGCTACGAGGGGGAAACGGGGCTCCTCTGGATGTGGGCGGGACCATCGTGCTTCCTCTCTAGTGGAGACGGGTATGGCGGTGATCTTCTAGAGTTGCAGCAAGGGTGTGAAAGACCCTTTCGAAGTTCCAGAGGTTAGGTGTCATTAGTCTCCAGAGGCCTCATCGGAAATAGGCCTCATCTCGCCTGGAAGGGAGAACTTCCTGGATTTTCTCGAGTTGCGGCCGGTGTTCTCGAGTTACGACGGGGACCTCAGGGACCCGCCCTGGTGGCCTCAGGAAAGGCCAGTCCCTAGGCGAGTTGCTAGGGGGCCTCTCGGGATTCCTCTCCCGTTGATACCGGGGCCAAAAACCTTGTGTGGAGTCAGGGCCGGAACCGAGGATTACTCTCAGGGGCTGACATGGAACTTTGGGTACTTCTGGAGTCTTCCCAGGGGAGTCAGGCCTCGTCTCGAGTGGGGGCATGCACGTGCGCTTTCCTTCCAGGCTGTAGCAGCAATGTCACGCTTCCCGTCGCGTGGATCAAAGGATCTGTGGTTTTACCTCGAGGCTTTCCCTCGAGGCTTTCCCACAGGGCTGTCCCACGTGCCACCGTGGTGTGAGTCGATCCTCGGCGTGAAAGATGAGCCAGTGCAGGGCAAAGAGGTTCCCCTGGAATGGACTGAGACATCTGGGGGACTCTTGGAATGGTGGTACGACCATGGAGTTCCTCTCGCCTTTCCTGTTGAGAGTGCCTCCTCTTGAGACGCGACGGGAACGCCGGGAATTCTTTCCCGTTGAAAGCAGGGAAAGGATCCCTCATCTCGAGCTACGAGGGGGATACGGGGCTCCTCTGGATGTGGGCGGGTCCATCGTGCTTCCTCTCTAGTGGAGAAGGGTATGGCGGTGAACTTCTTGAGTTGCAGCAAGGGTGTGAAAGACCCTTTCGAAGTTCCAGAGGTTAGGTGTCATTAGTCTCCAGACGCCTCATCGGAAATAGGCCTCATCTCGCCTGGAAGGGAGAACTTCCTGGATTTTCTCGAGTTGCGGCAGGTGTTCTCGAGTTACGACGGGGACCTCAGGGACCCGCCCTGGTGGCCTCAGGACAGGCCAGTCCCTATGCGAGTTGCTAGGGGGCCTCTCGGGATTCCTCTCCCGTCGATACCGGGGCCAAAAACCTTGTGTGGAGTCAGGGCCGGAACCGAGGATTCCTCTCAGGGGCTGACATGGATCTTTGGGTACTTCTGGAGTCTCCCCAGGGGAGTCAGGCCTCGTCTCGAGTGGGGGCATGCACGTGCACTTTCCTTCCAGGCTGTAGCAGCAATGTCACGCTTCCCGTCGCTTGATCAAATGATGTGTGGTTTTCCCTCGAGGCTTTCCCACAGGGCTGTCCCACGTGCCACCGTGGTGTGAGTCGATCCTCGGCGTGAAAGATGAGCCAGTATAGGGCAAAGAGGTTCCTCTGGAATGGACTGAGACATCTGGGGGACTCTTGGAATGGTGGTACGACCATGGAGTTCCTCTCGCCTTTCCTGTTGAGAGTGCCTCCTCTTGAGATGCGACGGGAACGCCGGGAATTTTTTCCCGTTGAAAGCAGGGAAAGGATCCCTCATCTCGAGCTACGAGGGGGAAACGGGGCTCCTCTGGATGTGGGCGGGACCATCGTGCTTTCTCTCGAGTGGAGACGGGTATGGCGGTGAACTTCTTGAGTTGCAGCAAGGTTGTGAAAGACCCTTTCGAAGTTCCAGAGGTTAGGTGTCATTAGTCTCCAGACGCCTCATCGGAAATAGGCCTCATCTCGCCTGGAAGGGAGAACTTCCTTGATTTTCTCGAGTTGCGGCAGGTGTTCTCGAGTTTCGACGGGGACCTCAGGGACCCGCCCTGTTGGCCTCAGGAGAGGCCAGTCCCTATGCGTGTTGCTAGGGGGCCCGTCGGGATTCCTCTCCCGTCGATACCGGGGCCAAAAACCTTGTGTGGAGTCAGGGCCGGAACCGAGGATTCCTCTCAGGGACTGATATGGATCTTTGGGTACTTCTGGAGTCTCCCCAGGGGAGACAGGCCTCGTCTCGTGTGGGGGAATGCACGTGCACTTTCCTTCCAGGCTGTAGCAGCAATGTCACGCTTCCCGTCGCGTGGATCAAAGGATCTGCGGTTTTCCCTCGAGGCTTTCCCTCGAGGCTTTCCCACAGGGCTGTCCCACGTGACACCGTGGTGTGAGTCGATTCTCGGCGTGAAAAATGAGCCAGTGCAGGGCAAAGAGGTTCCTCTGGAATGGACTGAGACATCTGGGGGACTCTTGGAATGGTGGTACGACCATGGAGTTCCTCTCGCCTTTCCTGTTGAGAGTGCCTCCTCTTGAGATGCGACGGGAACGCCGGGAATTCTTTCCCGTTGAAAGCAGGGAAAGGATCCCTCATCTCGAGCTACGAGGGGGAAACGGGGCTCCTCTGGATGTGGGCGGGACCATCGTGCTTCCTCTCGAGTGGAGACGGGTATGGCGTTGAACTTCTTGAGTTGCAGCAAGGGTGTGAAAGACCCTTTCGAAGTTCCAGAGGTTAGGTGTCATTAGTCTCCAGACGCCTCATCGGAAATAGGCCTCATCTCGCCTGGAAGGGAGAACTTCCTGGATTTTCTCGAGTTGCGGCAGGTGTTCTCGAGTTACGACGGGGACCTCAGGGACCCGCCCTGGTGGCCTCAGGAGAGGCCAGTCCCCATGCGAGTTGTTAGGGGGCCTCTCGGGATTCCTCTCCCGTCGATACTGGGGCCAAAAACCTTGTGTGGAGTCAGGGCCGGAACCGAGGATTCCTCTCAGGGGCTGACATGGATCTTTGGGTACTTCTGGAGTCTCCCCAGGGGAGTCAGGCCTCGTCTCGAGTGGGGGCATGCGCGTGCGCTTTCCTTCCAGGCTTTAGCAGCAATGTCACGCTTCCCGTCGCTTGGATCAAAGGATCTGTGGTTTTCCCTCGAGGCTTTCCCTCGAGGCTTTCCCACAGGGCTGTCCCACGTGCCACCGTGGTGTGAGTCGATCCTCGGCGTGAAAGATGAGCCAGTGCAGGGCAAAGAGGTTCCTCTAGAATGGACTGAGACATCTGGGGGACTCTTGGAATGGTGGTACGACCATGGAGTTCCTCTCGCCTTTCCTGTTGAGAGTGCCTCCTCTTGAGATGCGACGGGAACGCCGGGAATTCTTTCCCGTTGAAAGCAGGGAAAGGATCCCTCATCTCGAGCTACGAGGGGGAAACGGGGCTCCTCTGGATGTGGGCGGGACCATCGTGCTTCCTCTCGTGTGGAGACGGGTATGGCGGTGAACTTCTTGAGTTGCAGCAAGGGTGTGAAAGACCCTTTCGAAGTTCCAGAGGTTAGGTGTCATTAGTCTCCAGACGCCTCATCGGAAATAGGCCTCATCTCGCCTGGAAGGGAGAACTTCCTGGATTTTCTCGAGTTGCGGCAGGTGTTCTCGAGTTTCGACGGGGACCTCAGGGACCCGCCCTGGTAACCTCAGGAGAGGCCAGTCCCCATACGAGTTGCTAGGGGGCCTCTCGGGATTCCTCTCCCGTCGATACCGGGGCCAAAAAGCTTGTGTGGAGTCAGGGCCGGAACCGAGGATTCCTCTCAGGGGCTGACATGGAACTTTGGGTACTTCTGGAGTCTCCCCAGGGGAGTCAGGCCTCGTCTCGAGTGGGGGCATGCACATGCGCTTTCCTTCCAGCCTGTAGCAGCAATGTCACGCTTCCTGTCGCGTGGATCAAAGGATCTGTGGTTTTCCCTCGAGGCTTTCCCTCGAGGCTTTCCCACAGGGCTGTCCCACGTGCCACCGTGTTGTGAGTCGATCCTCGGCGTGAAAGATGAGCCAGTGCAGGGCAAAGAGCTTCCTCTGGAATGGACTGAGACATCTGGGGGACTCTTGGAATGGTGGTACGACCATGGAGTTCCTCTCGCCTTTCCTGTTGAGAGTGCCTCCTCTTGAGATGCGACGGGAACGCCGGGAATTCTTTCCCGTTGAAAGCAGGGAAAGGATCCCTCATCTCGAGCTACGAGGGGGAAACGGGGCTCCTCTGGATGTGGGCGGGACCATCGTGCTTCCTCTCTAGTGGAGACGGGTATGGCGGTGAACTTCTTGAGTTGCAGCAAGGGTGTGAAAGACCCTTTCGAAGTTCCAGAGGTTAGGTGTCATTAGTCTCCAGACGCCTCATCGGAAATAGGCCTCATCTCGCCTGGAAGGGAGAACTTCCTGGATTTTCTCGAGTTGCGGCAGGTGTTCTCCAGTTACGACGGGGACCTCAGGGACCCGCCCTGGTGGCCTCAGGAGAGGCCAGTCCCTAGGCGTGTTGCTAGGGGGCCTCTCGGGATTCCTCTCCCGTTGATACCGGGGCCAAAAACCTTGTGTGGAGTCAGGGCCGGAACCGAGGATTCCTCTCAGGGGCTGACATGGATCTTTGGGTACTTCTGGAGTCTCCCCAGGGGAGTCAGGCCTCGTCTCGAGTGGGGGCATGCACGTGCGCTTTCCTTCCAGGCTGTAGCAGCAATGTCACGCTTCCCGTCGCGTGGATCAAAGGATCTGCGGTTTTCCCTCGAGGCTTTCCCTCGAGGCTTTCCCACAGGGCTGTCCAACGTGCCACCGTGGTGTGAGTCGATCCTCGGCGTGAAAGATGAGCCAGTGCAGGGCAAAGAGGTTCCTCTGGAATGGACTGAGACATCTGGGGGACTCTTGGAATGGTGGTACGACCATGGAGTTCCTCTCGCCTTTCCTGTTGAGAGTGCCTCCTCTTGAGATGCGACGGGAACGCCGGGAATTCTTTCCCGTTGAAAGCAGGGAAAGGATCCCTCATCTCGAGCTACGAGGGGGAAACGGGGCTCCTCTGGATGTGGGCGGGACCATCGTGCTTTCTCTCGAGTGGAGACGGGTATGGCGGTGAACTTCTTGAGTTGCAACAAGGGTGTGAAAGACCCTTTCGAAGTTCCAGAGGTTAGGTGTCATTAGTCTCCAGACGCCTCATCGGAAATAGGCCTCATCTCGCCTGGAAGGGAGAACTTCCTTGATTTTCTCGAGTTGCAGCAGGTGTTCTCGAGTTACGACGGGGAGCTCAGGGACCCGCCCTGTTGGCCTCAGGAGAGGCCAGTCCCTATGCGTGTTGCTAGGGGACCCCTCGGGATTCCTCTCCCGTCGATACAGGGGCCAAAAACCTTGTGTGGAGTCAGGGCCGGAACCGAGGATTCCTCTCAGGGACTGATATGGATCTTTGGGTACTTCTGGAGTCTCGTCAGGGGAGACAGGCCTCGTCTCGTGTGGGGGCATGCACGTGCACTTTCCTTCCAGGCTGTAGCAGCAATGTCACGCTTCCCGTAGCGTGGATCAAAGGATCTGCGGTTTTCCCTCGCGGCTTTCCCTCGAGGCTTTCCCACAGGGCTGTCCCACGTGCCACCGTGGTGTGAGTCGATCCTCGGCGTGAAAGATGAGCCAGTGCAGGGCAAAGAGGTTCCTCTGGAATGGACTGAGACATCTGGGGGACTCTTGGAATGGTGGTACGACCATGGGGTTCCTCTCGCCTTTCCTGTTGAGAGTGCCTCCTCTTGAGATGCGACGGGAACGCCGGGAATTCTTTCCCGTTGAAAGCAGGGAAAGGATCCCTCATCTCGAGCTACGAGGGGGAAACGGGGCTCCTTTGGATGTTGTCGGGACCATCGTGCTTCCTCTCGAGTGGAGACGGGTATGGTGGTGAACTTCTTGAGTTGCAGCAAGGGTGTGAAAAACCCTTTCGAAGTTCCAGAGGTTAGGTGTCATTAGTCTCCAGACGCCTCATCGGAAATAGGCCTCATCTCGCCTGGAAGGGAGAACTTCCTGGATTTTCTCGAGTTGCGGCAGGTGTTCTCGAGTTACGACGGGGACCTCAGGGACCGGCCCTGGTGGCCTCAGGAGAGGCCAGTCCCCATGCGAGTTGCTAGGGGCCCTCTCGGGATTCCTCTCCCGTCGATACCGGGGCCAAAAACCTTGTGTGGAGTCAGGGCCGGAACCGAGGATCCCTCTCAGGGGCTGATATGGATCTTTGGATACTTCTGGAGTCTCGCCAGGGGAGACAGGCCTCGTTTCGTGAGGGGGCATGCACGTGCACTTTCCTTCCAGGCTGTAGCAGCAATGTCACGCTTCCCGTCGCGTGGATCAAAGGATCTGTGGTTTTCCCTCGAGGCTTTCCCTCGAGGATTTCCCACAGGGCTGTCCCACGTGCCACCGTGGTGTGAATCGATCCTCGGCGTGAAAGATGAGCCAGTGCAGGGCAAAGAGGTTCCTCTGGAATGGACTGAGACATCTGGGGGACTCTTGGAATGGTGGTACGACCATGGAGTTCCTCTCGCCTTTCCTGTTGAGAGTGCCTCCTCTTGAGATGCGACGGGAACGCCGGGAATTCTTTCCCGTTGAAAGCAGGGAAAGGATCCCTCATCTCGAGCTACGAGGGGGAAACGAGGCTCTTCTGGATGTGGGCGGGACCATCGTGCTTCCTCTCGAGTGGAGACGGGTATGGCGGTGAACTTCTTGAGTCGCAGCAAGGGTGTGAAAGATCCTTTCGAAGTTCCAGAGGTTAGGTGTCATTAGTCTCCAGACGCCTCATCGGAAATAAGCCTCATCTCGCCTGGAAGGGAGAACTTCCTGGATTTTCTCGAGTTGCGGCAGGTGTTCTCGAGTTACGACGGGGACCTCAGGGACCCGCCCTGGTGGCCTCAGGAGAGGCCAGTCCCCATGCGAGTTGCTAGGGGGCCTCTCGGGATTCCTCTCCCGTCGATACCGGGGCCAAAAACCTTGTGTGGAGTCAGGGCCGGAACCGAGGATTCCTCTCAGGGGCTGATATGGATCTTTGGATACTTCTGGAGTCTCGCCAGGTGAGACAGGCCTCGTTTCGTGAGGGGGCATGCACGTGCACTTTCCTTCCAGGCTGTAGCAGCAATGTCACGCTTCCCGTCGCGTGGATCAAAGGATCTGTGGTTTTCCCTCGAGGCTTTCCCTCGAGGCTTTCCCACAGGGCTGTCCCACGTGCCACCGTGGTGTGAGTCGATCCTCGGCGTGAAAGATGAGCCAGTGCAGGGCAAAGAGGTTCCTCTGGAATGGACTGAGACATCTGGGGGACTCTTGGAATGGTGGTACGACCATGGAGTTCCTCTCGCCTTTCCTGTTGAGAGTGCCTCCTCTTGAGATGCGACGGGAACGCCGGGAATTCTTTCCCGTTGAAAGCAGGGAAAGGATCCCTCATCTCGAGCTCCGAGGGGGAAACGGGGCTCCTCTGGATGTGGGCGGGACCATCGTGCTTCCTCTCGAGTGGAGACGGGTATGGCGGTGAACTTCTTGAGTTGCAGCAAGGGTGTGAAAGACCCTTTCGAAGTTCCAGAGGTTTGGTGTCATTAGTCTCCAGAGGCCTCATCGGAAATAGGCCTCATCTCGCCTGGAAGGGAGAACTTCCTGGATTTTCTCGAGTTGCGGCAGGTGTTCTCGAGTTACGACGGGGACCTCAGGGACCCGCCCTGGTGGCCTCAGGAGAGGCCAGTCCCCATGCGAGTTGCTAGGGGGCCTCTCGGGATTCCTCTCCCGTCGATACCGGGGCCAAAACCTTGTGTGGAGTCAAGGCCGGAACCGAGGATTCCTCTCAGGGGCTGACATGGATCTTTGGGTACTCCTGGAGTCTCCCCAGGGGAGTCAGGCCTCGTCTCGAGTAGGGGCATGCACGTGCGCTTTCCTTCCAGGCTGTAGCAGCAATGTCACGCTTCCCGTCGCGTGGATCAAAGGATCTGTGGTTTTCCCTCGAGGCTTTCCCTCGAGGCTTTCCCACAGGGCTGTCCCACTTGCCACCGTGGTGAGAGTCGATCCTCGGCGTGAAAGATGAGCCAGTGCAGGGCAAAGAGGTTCCTCTGGAATGGACTGAGACATCTGGGGGACTCTTGGAATGGTGGTACGACCATGGAGTTCCTCTCGCCTTTCCTGTTGAGAGTGCCTCCTCTTGAGATGCGACGGGAACGCAGGGAATTCTTTCCCGTTGAAAGCAGGGAAAGGATCCCTCATCTCGAGCTACGAGGGGGAAACGGGGCTCCTTTGGATGTTGTCGGGACCATCGTGCTTCCTCTCGAGTGGAGACGGGTATGGTGGTGAACTTCTTGAGTTGCAGCAAGGGTGTGAAAGACCCTTTCGAAGTTCCAGAGGTTAGGTGTCATTAGTCTCCAGACGCCTCATCGGAAATAGGCCTCATCTCGCCTGGAAGGGAGAACTTCCTGGATTTTCTCGAGTTGCGGCAGGTGTTCTCGAGTTACGACGGGGACCTCAGGGACCGGCCCTGGTGGCCTCAGGAGAGGCCAGTCCCCATGCGAGTTGCTAGGGGGCCTCTCGGGATTCCTCTCCCGTCGATACCGGGGCCAAAAACCTTGTGTGGAGTCAGGGCCGGAACCGAGGATTCCTCTCAGGGGCTGATATGGATCTTTGGATACTTCTGGAGTCTCGCCAGGGGAGACAGGCCTCGTTTCGTGAGGGGGCATGCACGTGCACTTTCCTTCCAGGCTGTAGCAGCAATGTCACGCTTCCCGTCGCGTGGATCAAAGGATCTGTGGTTTTCCCTCGAGGCTTTCCCTCGAGGCTTTCCCACAGGGCTGTCCCACGTGCCACCGTGGTGTGAGTCGATCCTCGGCGTGAAAGATGAGCCAGTGCAGGGCAAAGAGGTTCCTCTGGAATGGACTGAGACATCTGGGGGACTCTTGGAATGGTGGTACGACCATGGAGTTCCTCTCGCCTTTCCTGTTGAGAGTGCCTCCTCTTGAGATGCGACGGGAACGCCGGGAATTCTTTCCCGTTGAAAGCAGGGAAAGGATCCCTCATCTCGAGCTACGAGGGGGAAACGGGGCTCCTCTGGATGTGGGCGGGACCATCGTGCTTCCTCTCGAGTGGAGACGGGTAAGGCGGTGAACTTCTTGAGTTGCAGCAAGGGTGTGAAAGACCCTTTCGAAGTTCCAGAGGTTTGGTGTCATTAGTGTCCAGAGGCCTCATCGGAAATAGGCCTCATCTCGCCTGGAAGGGAGAACTTCCTGGATTTTCTCGAGTTGCGGCAGGTGTTCTCGAGTTACGACGGGGACCTCAGGGACCCGCCCTGGTGGCCTCAGGAGAGGCCAGTCCCCATGCGAGTTGCTAGGGGGCCTCTCGGGATTCCTCTCCCGTCGATACCGGGGCCAAAAACCTTGTGTGGAGTCAGGGCCGGAACCGAGGATTCCTCTCAGGGGCTGACATGGATCTTTGGGTACTTCTGGAGTCTCCCCAGGGGAGTCAGGCCTCGTCTCGAGTAGGGGCATGCACGTGCGCTTTCCTTCCAGGCTGTAGCAGCAATGTCACGCTTCCCGTCGCGTGGATCAAAGGATCTGTGGTTTTCCCTCGAGGCTTTCCCTCGAGGCTTTCCCACAGGGCTGTCCCACTTGCCACCGTGGTGAGAGTCGATCCTCGGCGTGAAAGATGAGCCAGTGCAGGGCAAAGAGGTTCCTCTGGAATGGACTGAGACATCTGGGGGACTCTTGGAATGGTGGTACGACCATGGAGTTCCTCTCGCCTTTCCTGTTGAGAGTGCCTCCTCTTGAGATGCGACGGGAACGCAGGGAATTCTTTCCCGTTGAAAGCAGGGAAAGGATCCCTCATCTCGAGCTACGAGGGGGAAACGGGGCTCCTTTGGATGTTGTCGGGACGATCGTGCTTCCTCTCGAGTGGAGACGGGTATGGTGGTGAACTTCTTGAGTTGCAGCAAGGGTGTGAAAGACCCTTTCGAAGTTCCAGAGGTTAGGTGTCATTAGTCTCCAGACGCCTCATCGGAAATAGGCCTCATCTCGCCTGGAAGGGAGAACTTCCTGGATTTTCTCGAGTTGCGGCAGGTGTTCTCGAGTTACGACGGGGACCTCAGGGACCCGCCCTGGTGGCCACAGGAGAGGCCAGTCCCCATGCGAGTTGCTAGGGGGCCTCTCGGGATTCCTCTCCCGTCGATACCGGGGCCAAAAACCTTGTGTGGAGTCAGGGCCGGAACCGAGGATTCCTCTCAGGGGCTGACATAGATCTTTGGGTACTTCTGGAGTCTCCCCAGTGGAGTCAGGCCTCGTCTCGAGGGGGGCATGCACGTGCGCTTTCCTTCCAGGCTGTAGCAGCAATGTCACGCTTCCCGTCGCGTGGATCAAAGGATCTGTGGTTTTCCCTCGAGGCTTTCCCTCGAGGCTTTCCCACAGGGCTGTCCCACGTGCCACCGTGGTGTGAGTCGATCCTCGGCATGAAAGATGAGCCAGTGCAGGGCAAAGAGGTTCCTCTGGAATGGACTGAGACATCTGGGGGACTCTTGGAATGGTGATACGACCATGGAGTTCCTCTCGCCTTTCCTGTTGAGAGTGCCTCCTCTTGAGATGCGACGGGAACGCCGGGAATTCTTTCCCGTTGAAAGCAGGGAAAGGATCCCTCATCTCGAGCTACGAGGGGGAAACGGGGCTCCTCTGGATGTGGGCGGAACCATCATGCTTCCTCTCGAGTGGAGACGGGTAAGGCGGTGAACTTCTTGAGTTGCAGCAAGGGTGTGAAAGACCCTTTCGAAGTTCCAGAGGTTTGGTGTCATTAGTCTCCAGAGGCCTCATCGGAAATAGGCCTCATCTCGCCTGGAAGGGAGAACTTCCTGGATTTTCTCGAGTTGCGGCAGGTGTTCTCGAGTTACGACGGGGACCTCAGGGACCCGTCCTGGTGGCCTCAGGAGAGGCCAGTCCCCATGCGAGTTGCTAGGGGGCCTCTCGGGATTCCTCTCCCGTCGATACCGGGGCCAAAAACCTTGTGTGGATCAGGGCCGGAACCGAGGATTCCTCTCAGGGGCTGACATGGATCTTTGGGTACTCCTGGAGTCTCCCCAGGGGAGTCAGGCCTCGTCTCGAGTAGGGGCATGCACGTGCGCTTTCCTTCCAGGCTGTAGCAGCAATGTCACGCTTCCCGTCGCGTGGATCAAAGGATCTGTGGTTTTCCCTCGAGGCTTTCCCTCGAGGCTTTCCCACAGGGCTGTCCCACGTGCCACCGTGGTGAGAGTCGATCCTCGGCGTGAAAGATGAGCCAGTGCAGGGCAAAGAGGTTCCTCTGGAATGGACTGAGACATCTGGGGGACTCTTGGAATGGTGGTACGACCATGGAGTTCCTCTCGCCTTTCCTGTTGAGAGTGCCTCCTCTTGAGATGCGACGGGAACGCAGGGAATTCTTTCCCGTTGAAAGCAGGGAAAGGATCCCTCATCTCGAGCTACGAGGGGGAAACGGGGCTCCTTTGGATGTTGTCGGGACCATCGTGCTTCCTCTCGAGTGGAGACGGGTATGGTGGTGAACTTCTTGAGTTGCAGCAAGGGTGTGAAAGACCCTTTCGAAGTTCCAGAGGTTAGGTGTCATTAGTCTCCAGACGCCTCATCGGAAATAGGCCTCATCTCGCCTGGAAGGGAGAACTTCCTGGATTTTCTCGAGTTGCGGCAGGTGTTCTCGAGTTACGACGGGGACCTCAGGGACCGGCCCTGGTGGCCTCAGGAGAGGCCAGTCCCCATGCGAGTTGCTAGGGGGCCTCTCGGGATTCCTCTCCCGTCGATACCGGGGCCAAAAACCTTGTGTGGAGTCAGGGCCGGAACCGAGGATTCCTCTCAGGGGCTGATATGGATCTTTGGATACTTCTGGAGTCTCGCCAGGGGAGACAGGCCTCGTTTCGTGAGGGGGCATGCACGTGCACTTTCCTTCCAGGCTGTAGCAGCAATGTCACGCTTCCCGTCGCGTGGATCAAAGGATCTGTGGTTTTCCCTCGAGGCTTTCCCTCGAGGCTTTCCCACAGGGCTGTCCCACGTGCCACCGTGGTGTGAGTCGATCCTCGGCGTGAAAGATGAGCCAGTGCAGGGCAAAGAGGTTCCTCTGGAATGGACTGAGACATCTGGGGGACTCTTGGAATGGTGGTACGACCATGGAGTTCCTCTCGCCTTTCCTGTTGAGAGTGCGTCCTCTTGAGATGCGACGGGAACGCCGGGAATTCTTTCCCGTTGAAAGCAGGGAAAGGATCCCTCATCTCGAGCTCCGAGGGGGAAACGGGGCTCCTCTGGATGTGGGCGGGACCATCGTGCTTCCTCTCGAGTGGAGACGGGTATGGCGGTGAACTTCTTGAGTCGCAGCAAGGGTGTGAAAGACCCTTTCGAAGTTCCAGAGGTTAGGTGTCATTAGTCTCCAGACGCCTCATCGGAAAAAAGCCTCATCTCGCCTGGAAGGGAGAACTTCCTGGATTTTCTCGAGTTGCGGCAGGTGTTCTCGAGTTACGACGGGGACCTCAGGGACCCGCCCTGGTGGCCTCAGGAGAGGCCAGTCCCCATGCGAGTTGCTAGGGGGCCTCTCGGGATTCCTCTCCCGTCGATACCGGGGCCAAAAACCTTGTGTGGAGTCAGGGCCGGAACCGAGGATGCCTCTCAGGGGCTGACATGGATCTTTGGGTACTTCTGGAGTCTCCCCAGTGGAGTCAGGCCTCGTCTCGAGTGGGGGCATGCACGTGCGCTTTCCTTCCAGGCTGTAGCAGCAATGTCACGCTTCCCGTCGCGTGGATAAAAGGATCTGTGGTTTTCCCTCGAGGCTTTCCCTCGAGGCTTTCCCACAGGGCTGTCCCACGTGCCACCGTGGTGTGAGTCGATCCTCGGCATGAAAGATGAGCCAGTGCAGGGCAAAGAGGTTCCTCTGGAATGGACTGAGACATCTGGGGGACTCTTGGAATGGTGGTACGACCATGGAGTTCCTCTCGCCTTTCCTGTTGAGAGTGCCTCCTCTTGAGATGCGACGGGAACGCCGGGAATTCTTTCCCGTTGAAAGCAGGGAAAGGATCCCTCATCTCGAGCTACGAGGGGGAAACGGGGCTCCTCTGGATGTGGGCGGGACCATCGTGCTTCCTCTCGAGTGGAGACGGGTAAGGCGGTGAACTTCTTGAGTTGCAGCAAGGGTGTGAAAGACCCTTTCGAAGTTCCAGAGGTTTGGTGTCATTAGTCTCCAGAGGCCTCATCGGAAATAGGCCTCATCTCGCCTGGAAGGGAGAACTTCCTGGATTTTCTCGAGTTGCGGCAGGTGTTCTCGAGTTACGACGGGAACCTCAGGGACCCGCCCTGGTGGCCTCAGGAGAGGCCAGTCCCCATGCGAGTTGCTAGGGGGCCTCTCGGGATTCCTCTCCCGTCGATACCGGGGCCAAAAACCTTGTGTGGAGTCAGGGCCGGAACCGAGGATTCCTCTCAGGGGCTGACATGGATCTTTGGGTACTCCTGGAGTCTCCCCAGGGGAGTCAGGCCTCGTCTCGAGTAGGGGCATGCACGTGCGCTTTCCTTCCAGGCTGTAGCAGCAATGTCACGCTTCCCGTCGCGTGGATCAAAGGATTTGTGGTTTTCCCTCGAGGCTTTCCCTCGAGGCTTTCCCACAGGGCTGTCCCACGTGCCACCGTGGTGAGAGTCGATCCTCGGCGTGAAAGATGAGCCAGTGCAGGGCAAAGAGGTTCCTTTGGAATGGACTGAGACATCTGGGGGACTCTTGGAATGGTGGTACGACCATGGAGTTCCTCTCGCCTTTCCTGTTGAGAGTGCCTCCTCTTGAGATGCGACGGGAACGCAGGGAATTCTTTCCCGTTGAAAGCAGGGAAAGGATCCCTCATCTCGAGCTACGAGGGGGAAACGGGGCTCCTTTGGATGTTGTCGGGACCATCGTGCTTCCTCTCGAGTGGAGACGGGTATGGTGGTGAACTTCTTGAGTTGCAGCAAGGGTGTGAAAGACCCTTTCGAAGTTCCAGAGGTTAGGTGTCATTAGTCTCCAGACGCCTCATCGGAAATAGGCCTCATCTCGCCTGGAAGGGAGAACTTCCTGGATTTTCTCGAGTTGCGGCAGGTGTTCTCGAGTTACGACGGGGACCTCAGGGACCGGCCCTGGTGGCCTCAGGAGAGGCCAGTCCCCATGCGAGTTGCTAGGGGTCCTCTCGGGATTCCTCTCCCGTCGATACCGGGGCCAAAAACCTTGTGTGGAGTCAGGGCCGGAACCGAGGATTCCTCTCAGGGGCTGATATGGATCTTTGGATACTTCTGGAGTCTCGCCAGGGGAGACAGGCCTCGTTTCGTGAGGGGGCATGCACGTGCACTTTCCTTCCAGGCTGTAGCAGCAATGTCACGCTTCCCGTCGCGTGGATCAAAGGATCTGTGGTTTTCCCTCGAGGCTTTCCCTCGAGGCTTTCCCACAGGGCTGTCCCACGTGCCACCGTGGTGTGTGTCGATCCTCGGCGTGAAAGATGAGCCAGTGCAGGGCAAAGAGGTTCCTCTGGAATGGACTGAGACATCTGGGGGACTCTTGGAATGGTGGTACTACCATGGAGTTCCTCTCGCCTTTCCTGTTGAGAGTGCCTCCTCTTGAGATGCGACGGGAACGCCGGGAATTCTTTCCCGTTGAAAGCAGGGAAAGGATCCCTCATCTCGAGCTACGAGGGGGAAATGGGGCTCTTCTGGATGTGGGCGGGACCATCGTGCTTCCTCTCGAGTGGAGACGGGTATGGCGGTGAACTTCTTGAGTCGCAGCAAGGGTGTGAAAGACCCTTTCGAAGTTCCAGAGGTTAGGTGTCATTAGTCTCCAGACGCCTAATCGGAAATAAGCCTCATCTCGCCTGGAAGGGAGAACTTCCTGGATTTTCTCGAGTTGCGGCAGGTGTTCTCGAGTTACGACGGGGACCTCAGGGACCCGCCCTGGTGGCCTCAGGAGAGGCCAGTCCCCATGCGAGTTGCTAGGGGGCCTCTCGGGATTCCTCTCCCGTCGATACCGGGGCCAAAAACCTTGTGTGGAGTCAGGGCCGGAACCGAGGATTCCTCTCAGGGGCTGACATGGATCTTTGGGTACTTCTGGAGTCTCCCCAGGGGAGTCAGGCCTCGTCTCGAGTGGGGGCATGCACGTGCGCTTTCCTTCCAGGCTGTAGCAGCAATGTCACGCTTCCCGTCGCGTGGATCAAAGGATCTGTGGTTTTCCCTCGAGGCTTTCCCTCGAGGCTTTCCCACAGGGCTGTCCCACGTGCCACCGTGGTGTGAGTCGATCCTCGGCATGAAAGATGAGCCAGTGCAGGGCAAAGAGTTTCCTCTGGAATGGACTGAGACATCTGGGGGACTCTTGGAATGGTGGTACGACCATGGAGTTCCTCTCGCCTTTCCTGTTGAGAGTGCCTCCTCTTGAGATGCGACGGGAACGCCGGGAATTCTTTCCCGTTGAAAGCAGGGAAAGGATCCCTCATCTCGAGCTACGAGGGGGAAACGGGGCTCCTCTGGATGTGGGCGGGACCATCGTGCTTCCTCTCGAGTGGAGACGGGTATGGCGGTGAACTTCTTGAGTTGCAGCAAGGGTGTGAAAGACCCTTTCGAAGTTCCAGAGGTTTGGTGTCATTAGACTCCAGAGGCCTCATCGGAAATAGGCCTCATCTCGCCTGGAAGGGAGAACTTCCTGGATTTTCTCGAGTTGCGGCAGGTGTTCTCGAATTACGACGGGGACCTCAGGGACCCGCCCTGGTGGCCTCCGGAGAGGCCAGTCCCCTTGCGAGTTGCTAGGAGGCCTCTCGGGATTCCTCTCCCGTCGATACCGGGGCCAAAAACCTTGTGTGGAGTCAGGGCCGGAACCGAGGATTCCTCTCAGGGGCTGACATGGATCTTTGGGTACTTCTGGAGTCTCCCCAGTGGAGTCAGGCCTCGTCTCGAGTGGGGGCATGCACGTGCGCTTTCCTTTCAGGCTGTAGCAGCAATGTCACGCTTCCCGTCACGTGGATCAAATGATCTGTGGTTTTCCCTCGAGGCTTTCCCTCGAGGCTTTCCCACAGGGCTGTCCCATGTGCCACCGTGGTGTGAGTCGATTCTCGGCGTGAAAGATGAGCCAGTGCAGGGCAAAGAGGTTCCTCTGGAATGGACTGAGACATCTGGGGGACTCTTGGAATGGTGGTACGACCATGGAGTTCCTCTTGCCTTTCCTGTTGAGAGTACCTCCTCTTGAGATGCAACGGGAACGCCAGGAATTCTTTCCCGTTGAAAGCAGGGAAAGGATCCCTCATCTCGAGCTACGAGGGGGAAACGGGGCTCCTCTGGATGTGGGCGGGACCATCGTGCTTCCTCTCGAGTGGAGACGGGTATGGCGGTGAAATTCTTGAGTTGCAGCAAGGGTGTGAAAGACCCTTTCGAAGTTCCAGAGGTTAGGTGTCATTAGTCTCCAGACGCCTCATAGGAAATAGGCCTCATTTCGCCTGGAAAGGAGAACTTCTTGGATTTTCTCGAGTTGCGGCAGGTGTTCTCGAGTTAAGACTGGGACCTCAGGGACCCGCCCTGGTGGCCTCAGGAACGGCCAGTCCCCATGCTAGTAGCTAGGGGGCCTCTCGGGATTCCTCTCCCGTCGATACCGGGGCCAAAAACCTTGTGTGGAGTCAGGGCCGGAACCGAGGATTCCTCTCAGGGGCTGACATGGATCTTTGGGTACTTCTGGAGTCTCCCCAGGGGAGTCAGGCCTCGTCTCGAGTGGGGGCATGCACGTGCGCTTTCCTTCCAGGCTGTAGCAGCAATGTCATGCTTCCCGACGCGTGGATCAAAGGATCTGTGGTTTTCCCTCGAGGCTTTCCCTCGAGGCTTTCCCACAGGGCTGTCCCACGTGCCACCGAGGTGTGAGTCGATCCTCGGCGTGAAAGATGAGCCAGTACAGGGCAAAGAGGTACCCCTGGAATGGACTGAGACATCTGCGGGACTCTTGGAATGGTGGTACGACCATGGAGCTCCTCTCGCCTTTCCTGTTGAGAGTGCCTCCTCTTGAGATGCGACGGAAACGCCGGGAATTCTTTCCCGTTGAAAGCAGGGAAAGGATCCCTCATCTGAGCTACGAGGGGCAAACGGGGCTCCTCTGGATGAGGGCGGGACCATCGTGCTTCCTCTCGAGTGGAAACGGGTATGGCGGTGAACTTCTTGAGTCGCAGCAAGGGTGTGAAAGACCCTTTCGAAGTTCCAGAGGTTAGGTGTCATTAGTCTGCAGACGCCTCATCGGAAATAGGCCTCATCTCGCCTGGAAGGGAGAACTTCCTGGATTTTCTCGAGTTGCGGCAGGTGTTCTCGAGTTACGACGGGGACCTCAGGGACCCGCCCTGGTGGCCTCAGGAGAGGCCAGTCCCCATGCGAGTTGCTAGGGGGCCTCTCGGGATTCCTCTCCCATAGATACCGGGGCCAAAAACCTTGTGTGGAGTCAGGGCCGGAACCGAGGATTCCTCTCAGGGGCTGACATGGATCTTTGGGTACTTCTGGAGTCTCCCCAGGGGAGTCAGGCCTCGTCTCGAGTGGGGGAATGCACGTGCGCTTTCCTTCCAGGCTGTAGCAGCAATGTCACGCTTCCCGTCGCGTGGATCAAGGGATCTGTGGTTTTCCCTCGAGGCTTTCCCTCGAGGCTTTCCCACAGGGCTGTCCCACATGCCACCGTGGTGTGAGTCGATCCTCGGCGTGAAAGATGAGCCAGTGCAGGGCAAAGAGGTTCCTCTGGAATGGACTGAGACATCTGGGGGACTCTTGGAATGGTGGTACGACCATGGAGTTCCTCTCGCCTTTCCTGTTGAGAGTGCCTCCTCTTGAGATGCGAAGGGAACCCCAGAATTCTTTCCCATTTAAAGCAGGGAAAGGATCCCTCATCTCGAGCTACGAGGGGGAAACGGGGCTCCTCTGGATGTGGGCGGGACCATCATGCTTCCTCTCGAGTGGAGACGGGTAAGGCGGTGAACTTCTTGAGTTGCAGCAAGGGTGTGAAAGACCCTTTCGAAGTTCCAGAGGTTTGGTGTCATTAGTCTCCAGAGGCCTCATCGGAAATAGGCCTCATCTCGCCTGGAAGGGAGAACTTCCTGGATTTTCTCGAGTTGCGGCAGGTGTTCTCGAGTTACGACGGGGACCTCAGGGACCCGTCCTGGTGGCCTCAGGAGAGGCCAGTCCCCATGCGAGTTGCTAGGGGGCCTCTCGGGATTCCTTTCCCGTCGATACCGGGGCCAAAAACCTTGTGTGGATCAGGGCCGGAACCGAGGATTCCTCTCAGGGGCTGACATGGATCTTTGGGTACTCCTGGAGTCTCCCCAGGGGAGTCAGGCCTCGTCTCGAGTAGGGGCATGCACGTGCGCTTTCCTTCCAGGCTGTAGCAGCAATGTCACGCTTCCCGTCGCGTGGATCAAAGGATCTGTGGTTTTCCCTCGAGGCTTTCCCTCGAGGCTTTCCCACAGGGCTGTCCCACGTGCCACCGTGGTGAGAGTCGATCCTCGGCGTGAAAGATGAGCCAGTGCAGGGCAAAGAGGTTCCTCTGGAATGGACTGAGACATCTGGGGGACTCTTGGAATGGTGGTACGACCATGGAGTTCCTCTCGCCTTTCCTGTTGAGAGTGCCTCCTCTTGAGATGCGACGGGAACGCAGGGAATTCTTTCCCGTTGAAAGCAGGGAAAGGATCCCTCATCTCGAGCTACGAGGGGGAAACGGGGCTCCTTTGGATGTTGTCGGGACCATCGTGCTTCCTCTCGAGTGGAGACGGGTATGGTGGTGAACTTCTTGAGTTGCAGCAAGGGTGTGAAAGACCCTTTCGAAGTTCCAGAGGTTAGGTGTCATTAGTCTCCAGACGCCTCATCGGAAATAGGCCTCATCTCGCCTGGAAGGGAGAACTTCCTGGATTTTCTCGATTTGCGGCAGGTATTCTCGAGTTACGACGGGGACCTCAGGGACCCGCCCTGGTGGCCTCAGGAAAGGCCAGTCCCCATGCGAGGTGCTAGGGGGCCTCTCGGGATTCCTCTCACGTCGATAACGGGGCCAAAAACCTTGTGTGGAGTCAGGGCCGGAACCGAGGATTCCTCTCAGGGGCTGACATGGATCTTGGGGTACTTCTGGAGTCTCCCCAGGGGAGTCAGTCCTCGTCTCGAGTGGGGGCATGCACGTGCGCTTTCCTTCCAGGCTGTAGCAGCAATGTCACGCTTCCCGTCGCGTGGATCAAAGGATCTGTGGTTTACCCTCGAGGCTTTCCCACAGGGCTGTCCCACGAGCCACCGTGGTGTGAGTCGATCCTCGGCGTGATAGATGAGCCAGTGCAGGGCAAACAGGTTCCTCTGGAATGGACTGAGACATCTGGGGGACTCTTGAAATGGTGGTACGACCATGGAGTTCCTCTCGCCTTTCCTGTTGAGAGTGCCTCCTCTTGAGATGCGACAGGAACACCGGGAATTCTTTCCCATTTAAAGCAGGGAAAGGATCCCTCATCTCGAGCTACGAGGGGGAAACGGGGCTCCTCTGGTTGTGGGTGGGACGATCGTGCTTCCTCTCGAGTGGAGACGGGTATGGCGGTAAACTACTTGAGTTGCAGCAAGGGTGTGAAAGACCCTTTCGAAGTTCCAGAGGTTAGGTGTCATTAGTCTCCAAACACCTCATCGGAAATAGGCCTCATCTCGCCTGGAAGGGATAACTTCCTGGATTTTCTCGAGTTGCAGCAGGTGTTCTCGAGTTACAACGGGGACCTCAGGGACCCGCCCTGGTGGCATCAGGAAAGGCCAGTCCCCATTCGAGTTGCTAGGGTGCCTCTCGGTAGTTCTCTCCCGTCGATACCAGGACCAAAATCCTTGTGTGGAGTCAGGGCCGGAACCGAGGATTCCTCTCAGGGGCTGACATGGATCTTTGGGTCTTTCTGGAGTCTCCCGAGGGGAATCAGGCCTCGTCTCGAGTGGGGGCATGCACGTGCGCTTTCCTTCCAGCCTGTAGCAGCAATGTCACGCTTCCCGTGGCGTGGATCAAAGGATCTGTGGTTTTCCCTCGAGTCTTTCCCTCGAGGCTTTCCCACAGGGCTGTCCCACGTGCCACCGAGGTGTGAGTCGATCCTCGGCGTGAAAGATGAGCCAGTACAGGGCAAAGAGGTTCCTCTGGAATGGACTGAGACATCTGGGGGACTCTTGGAATGGTGGTACGGCCATGGAGCTCCTCTCGCCTTTCCTGTTGAGAGTGCCTCCTCTTGAGATGCGACGGAAACGCCGGGAATTCTTTCCCATTGAAAGCAGGGAAAGGATCCCTCATCTCGAGCTACGAGGTGGAAACGGGGCTCCTCTGGATGTGGGCGGGACCATCGTGCTTCCTCTCGAGTGGAAACGGGTATGGCGGTGAACTTCTTGAGTTGCAGCAAGGGTGTGAAAGACCCTTTCGAAGTTCCAGAGGTTAGGTGTCATTAGACTCCAGACGCCTCATCGGAAATAGGCCTCATCTCGCCTGGAAGGGAGAACTTCCTGGATTTTCTCGAGTTGCGGCAGGTGTTCTCGAGTTACGACGGGGACCTCAGGGACCCGCCCTGGTGGCCTCAAGAACGGCCAGTCCCCATGCTAGTTGCTAGGGGGCCTCTCGGGATTCCTCTCCCGTAGATACCGGGGCCAAAAACCTTGTGTGGATTCAGGGCCGGAACCGAGGATTCCTCTCAGGGGCTGACATGGATCTTTGGGTACTTCAGGAGTCTCCCCAGGGGAGTCAGGCCACGTTTCGAGTGGGGGCATGCACGTGCGCTTTCCTTCCAGGCTGTAGCAGCAATGTCACGCTTCCCGTCGCGTGGATCAAGGGATCTGTGGTTTTACCTCGAGGCTTTCCCTCGAGGCTTTCCCACAGGGCTGTCCCACGTGCCACCGTGGTGTGAGTCGATCCTCGGCGTGAAAGATGAGCCAGTGCAGGGCAAAGAGGTTCCTCTGGAATGGACTGAGACATCTGGGGTCTCTTGGAATGGTGGTACGACCATGGAGTTCCTCTCGCCTTTCCTGTTGAGAGTGCCTCCTCTTGAGATGCGACAGGAACCCCGGAATTCTTTCCCATTTAAAGCAGGGAAAGGATCCCTCATCTTGAGCTCGAGGGGGAAACGGGGCTCCTCTGGTTGTGGGTGGGACGATCGTGCTTCCTCTCGAGTGGAGACGGGTATGGCGGTGAACTACTTGAGTTGCAGCAAGGGTGTGAAAGACCCTTTCGAAGTTCCGGAGGTTAGGTGTCATTAGTCTCCAGACGCCTCATCGGAAATAGGCCTCATTTCGCCTGGAAAGGAGAACTTCCTGGATTTTCTCGAGTTGCGGCAGGTGTTCTCGAGTTAAGACGGGGACCTCATTGACCCGCCCTGGTGGCCTCAGGAACTGCCAGTCCCCATGCTAGTTGCTAGGGGGCCTCTCGGGATTCCTCTCCCGTCGATACCGGGGCCAAAAACCTTGTGTGGAGTCAGGGCCGGAACCGAGGATTCCTCTCAGGGGCTAACATGGATCTTTGGGTACTTCTGGAGTCTCCCCAGGGGAGTCAGGACTCGTCTCGAGTGGGGGCATGCACGTGCGCTTTCCTTCCAGGCTGTAGCAGAAATGTCACACTTCCCGTCGCGTGGATCAAAGGATCTGTGGTTTTCCCTCGAGGCCTTCCCTCGAGGCTTTCCCACAGGGCTGTCCCACGTGCCACCGTGGTGTGAGTCGATCCTCGGCGTGAAAGATGAGCCAGTGCAGGGCAAAGAGGCTCCTCTGGAATGGACTGAGACATCTGGGGGACTCTTGGAATGGTGGTACGACCATGGAGTTCCTCTCGCCTTTCCTGTTGAGAGTGCCTCCTCTTGAGATGCGACGGGAACGCCGGGAATTCTTTCCCGTTGAAAGCAGGGAATGGATCCCTCATCTCGAGCTCCGAGGGGGAAACGGGTCTCCTCTGGATGTGGGCGGGACCATCGTGCTTCCTCTCGAGTGGAGACGGGTATGGCGGTGAACTTCTGAGTTGCAGGAAGGGTGTGAAAGACCCTTTCGAAGTTCCAGAGGTTAGGTGTCATTAGTCTCCAGACGCCTCATCGGAAATAGGCCTCATCTCGCCTGGAAGGGAGAACTTCCTGGATTTTCTCGAGTTGCGGCAGGTGTTCTCGAGTTACGACGGGGACCTCAGGGACCCGTCCTGGTGGCCCCAAGAACGGCCAGTAACCATGCTAGTTGCTAGGGGGCCTCTCGGGATTCCTCTTCCGTCGATACCGGGGCCAAAAACCTTGTGTGGAGTCAGGGCCGGAACCGAGGATTCCTCTCAGGGGCTGACATGGATCTTTGGGTACTTCAGGAGTCTCCCCAGGGGAGTCAGGCCACGTTTCGAGTGGGGGCATGCACGTGCACTTTCCTTCCAGGCTGTAGCAGCAATGTCACGCTTCCGGTCGCGTGGATCAAGGGATCTGTGGTTTTCCCTCGAGGCTTTCCCTCGAGGCTTTCCCACAGGGCTGTCCCACGTGCCACCGTGGTGTGAGTCGATCCTCGGCGTAAAAGATGAGCCAGTGCAGGGCAAAGAGGTTCCTCTGGAATGGACGGAGACATCTGGGGTCTCTTGGAATGGTGGTACGACCATGGAGTTCCTCTCGCCTTTCCTGTTGAGAGTGCCTCCTCTTGAGATGCGACAGGAACCCCGGAATTCTTTCCCATTTAAAGCAGGGAAAGGATCCCTCATCTTGAGCTCGAGGGGGAAACGGGGCTCCTCTGGTTGTGGGTGGGACGATCGTGCTTCCTCTCGAGTGGAGACGGGTATGGCGGTGAACTACTTGAGTTGCAGCAAGGGTGTGAAAGACCTTTTCGAAGTTCCATAGGTTAGGTGTCATTAGTCTCCAGACGCCTCATCGGAAATAGGCCTCATTTCGCCTGGAAAGGAGAACTTCCTGGATTTTCTCGAGTTGCGGCAGGTGTTCTCGAGTTAAGACGGGGACCTCAGGGACCCGCACTGGTGGCCTCAGGAACGGCCAGTCCCCATGCTAGTTGCTAGGGGGCCTCTCGGGATTCCTCTCCCGTCGATACCGGGGCCAAAAACCTTGTGTGGAGTCAGGGCCGGAACCGAGGATTTCTCTCAGGGGCTGACATGTATCTTTGGGTACTTCTGGAGTCTCCCCAGGGGAGTCAGGACTCGTCTCGAGTGGGGGCATGCACGAGCGCTTTCCTTCCAGGCTGTAGCAGCAATGTCACACTTTCCGTCGCGTGGATCAAAGGATCTGTGGTTTTCCCTCGAGGCTTTCCCTCGAGGCTTTCCCACAGGGCTGTCCCACGTGCCACCGTGGTGTGAGTCGATCCTCGGCGTGAAAGATGAGCCAGTGCAGGGCAAAGAGGCTCCTCTGGAATGGACTGAGACATCTGGGGGACTCTTGGAATGGTGGTACGACCATGGAGTTCCTCTCGCCTTTCCTGTTGAGAGTGCCTCCTCTTGAGATGCGACGGGAACGCCGGGAATTCTTTCCCGTTGAAAGCAGGGAATGGATCCCTCATCTCGAGCTCCGAGGGGGAAACGGGTCTCCTCTGGATATGGGCGGGACCATCGTGCTTCCTCTCGAGTGGAGACGGGTATGGCGGTGAACTTCTTGAGTTGCAGCAAGGGTGTGAAAGACCCTTTCGAAGTTCCAGAGGTTAGGTGTCATTAGTCTCCAGACGCCTCATCGGAAATAGGCCTCATCTTGCCTGGAAGGGAGAACTTCCTGGATTTTCTCGAGTTGCGGCAGGTGTTCTCGAGTTACGACGGGGACCTCAGGGACCCGCCCTGGTGGCCTCAGGAGAGGCCAGTACCCATGCGAGTTGCTAGGGGGCCTCTCGGGATTCCTCTCCCGTCGATACCGGGGCCAAAAACGTTGTGTGGAGTCAGGGCCGGAACCGAGGATTCCTCTCAGGGGCTGACATGGATCTTTGGGTACTTGTGGAGTCTCCCCAGGGGAGTCAGGCCTCGTCTCGATTGGGGGCATGCACGTGCGCTTTCCTTCCAGGCTGTAGCAGCAATGTCACGCTTCCCGTCGCGTGGATCAAAGGATCTGTGGTTTTCCCTCGAGGCTTTCGCTCGAGGCTTTCCCACAGGGCTGTCCCACGTGCCACCGTGGTGTGAGTCGATCCTCGGCGTGAAAGATGAGCCAGTGCAGGGCAAAGAGGCTTCTCTGGAATGGACTGAGACATCTGGGGGACTCTTGGAATGGTGGTACGACCATGGAGTTCCTCTCGCCTTTCCTGTTGAGAGTGCCTCCTCTTGAGATGCGACGGGAACGCCGGGAATTCTTTCCCGTTGAAAGCAGGGAATGGATCCCTCATCTCGAGCTACGAGGGGGAAACGAGGCTCCTCTGGATGTGGGCGGGACCATCGTGCTTCCTCTCGAGTGGAGACGGGTATGGCGGTGAACTTCTTGATTTGCAGCAAGGGTGTGAAAGACCCTTTCGAAGTTCCAGAGGTTAGGTGTCATTTGTCTCCAGAGGCCTCATCGGAAATAGGCCTCATCTCGCCTGGAAGGGAGAACTTCCTGGATTTTCTCGAGTTGCGGCAGGTGTTCTCGAGTTACGACGGGGACCTCAGGGACCCGCCCTGGTGGCCTCAGGAGAGGCCAGTCCCCTTGCGAGTTGCTAGGGGGCCTCTCGGGATTCCTCTCCCGTCGATACCGGGGCCAAAAACCTTGTGTGGAGTCAGGGCCGGAACCGAGGATTCCTCTCAGGGGCTGACATGGATCTTTGGGTACTTGTGGAGTCTCCCCAGGGGAGTCAGGCCTCCTCTCGAGTGGGGGCATGCACGTGCGCTTTCCTTCCAGGCTGTAGCAGCAATGTCACGCTTCCCGTCGCGTGGATCAAAGGATCTGTGGTTTTCCCTCGAGGCTTTCGCTCGAGGCTTTCCCACAGGGCTGTCCCACGTGCCACCGTGGTGTGAGTCGATCCTCGGCGTGAAAGATGAGCCAGTGCAGGGCAAAGAGGCTCCTCTGGAATGGACTGAGACATCTGGGGGACTCTTGGAATGGTGGAACGACCATGGAGTTCCTCTCGCGTTTCCTGTTGAGAGTGCCTCCTCTTGAGATGCGACGGGAACGCCGGGAATTCTTTCCCGTTGAAAGCAGGGAATGGATCCCTCATCTCGAGCTACGAGGGGGAAACGGGGCTCCTCTGGATGTGGGCGGGACCATCGTGCTTCCTCTCGAGTGGAGACGGGTATGGTGGTGAACTTATTGAGTTGCAGCAAGGGTGTGAAAGACCCTTTCGAAGTTCCAGAGGTTAGGTGTCATTTGTCTCCAGAGGCCTCATCGGAAATAGGCCTCATCTCGCCTGGAAGGGAGAACTTCCTGGATTTTCTCGAGTTGCGGCAGGTGTTCTCGAGTTACGACGGGGACCTCAGGGACCCGCCCTGGTGGCCTCAGGAGAGGCCAGTCCCCATGCGAGTTGCTAGGGGGCCTCTCGGGATTCCTCTCCCGTCGATACCGGGGCCAAAAACCTTGTGTGGAGTCAGGGCCGGAACCGAGGATTCCTCTCAGGGGCTGACATGGATCTTTGGGTACTTCTGGAGTCTCCCCAGGGGAGTCAGGCCTCGTCTCGAGTGGGGGCATGCACGTGCGCTTTCCTTCCAGGCTGTAGCAGCAATGTCACGCTTCCCGTCGCGTGGATCAAAGGATCTGTGGTTTACCCTCGAGGCTTTCCCACAGGGCTGTCCCACGTGCCACCGTGGTGTGAGTCGATCCTCGGCGTGAAAGATGAGCCAGTGCAGGGCAAAGAGGTTCCTCTGGAATGGACTGAGAAATCTCGGGGACTCTTGGAGTGGTGGTACGACCATGGAGTTCCTCTCGTCTTTCCTGTTGAGAGTGCCTCCTCTTGAGATGCGACGGGAACGCCGAAAATACTTTCCCGTTGATAGCAGGGAAAGGATCCCTCATCTCGAGCTACGAGGGGCAAACGGGGCTCCTCTGGATGTGGGCGGGACCATCATGTTTCCTCTCGAGTGGAGACGGGTATGGCGGTGAACTTCTTGAGTTGCAGCAAGGGTGTGAAAGACCCTTTCGAAGTTCCAGAGGTTCCGTGTCATTAGTCTCCAGACGCCTTATCGGAAATAGGCCTCATCTCGCCTGGAAGGGAGAACTTCCTGGATTTTCTCGAGTTGCGGCAGGTGTTCTCGAGTTACGACGGGGACCTCAGGAACCCGCCCTGGTGGCCTCAGGAAAGGTCAGTCCCCTTGCGAGTTCCTAGGGGGCCTCTCGGGATTCCTCTCCCGTCGATACCGGGGCCAAAATACTTGTGTGGAGTCAGGGCCGGAACCGAGGATTCCTCTCAGGGGCTGACATGGAGCTTTGGTTACTTCTGGAGTCTCCCCAGGGGAGTCAGGCCTCGTCTCGAGTGGGGGCATGCACGTGCGCTTTCCTTACAGGCTGTAGCAGCAATGTCACGGTTCCCGTCGCGTGGATCAAAGGATCTGTGGTTTTCCCTCGAGACTTTCCCACAGGGATGTCCCACGTGCCACCGTGGAGTGAGTCGATCCTCGGCGTGAAAGATGAGCCAGTGCAGGGCAAAGAGGTTCCTCTGGAATGGACTGAGACATCTGGGGGACTCTTGGAATGGTGGTACGACCATGGAGTTCCTCTCGCCTTTCCTGTTGAGAGTTCCTCCTCTTGAGATGCGACGGGAACGCCGGGAATTCTTTCCTGTTGAAAGCAGGGAAAGGATCCCTCATCTCGAGCTACGAGGGGGAAACGGGGCTCCTCTGGATGTGGGCGGGACCATCGTGCTTCCTCTCGAGTGGAGACGGGTATGGCGGTGAACTTCTTGAGTTGCAGCATGGGTGTGAAAGACCCTTTTGAAGTCCCAGAGATTAGCTGTCATTAGACTCCAGACGCCTCATCGGAAATAGGCCTCATCTCGCCTGGAACGGAGAACTTCCTGGATTTTCTCGAGTTGCGGCAGGTGTTCTCGAGTTACGGCGGGGACGTCAGGGACAAGCCCTGGTGGCCTCAGGAAACTCCAGTCCCCATGCGAGTTGCTAGGGTGCCTCTCGGGATTCCTCTCCAGTCGATACCGGGGCCAAAAACCTTGTGTGGAGTCAGGGCCGGAACGGAGGATTCCTCTAAGGGGCTCACATGGATCTTTGGGTCTTTCTGGAGTCTCCCCAGGGGAGTCAGGCCGCGTCTCGAGTGGGGGCATGCACGTGCGCTTTCCTTCCATGCTGTAGCAGCAATGTCACGCTTCCCGTCGCGTGGATCAAAGGATCTGTGGTTTTCCCTCTAGGCTTTCCCTCGAGGCTATCCCACAGGGCTGTCCCACGTGCCACCGTGGTGTGAGTCGATCTTCGGCATGAAAGATGAGCCAGTGCAGGGCAAAGAGGTTCCTCTGGAATGGACTGAAACATCTGGGGGACTCTTGGAATGGTGGTACGACCATGGAGTTCCTCTCGTCTTTCCTGTTGAGAGTGCCTCCTCTTGAGATGCGACGGGAACGCCGAAAATACTTTCCCGTTGATAGCAGGGAAAGGATCCCTCATCTCGAGCTACGAGGGGCAAACGGGGCTCCTCTGGATGTGGGCGGGACCATCATGTTTCCTCTCGAGTGGAGACGGGTATGGCGGTGAACTTCTTGAGTTGCAGCAAGGGTGTGAATGACCCTTTCGAAGTTCCAGAGGTTCCGTGTCATTAGTCTCCAGACGCCTCATCGGAAATAGGCCTCATCTCGCCTGGAAGGGAGAACTTCCTGAAGTTTCTCGAGTTGCGGCAGGTGTTCTCGAGTTACGACGGGGACCTCAGGGACCCGCCCTGGTGGCCTCAGGAAAGGCCAGTCCCCATGCGAGTTGCTCGGGGGCCTCTCAGGATTCCTCTCCTGTCAATACCGGGGCCAAAAAACTTGTGTGGAGTCAGGGCCGGAACCGAGGATTCCTCTCAGGGGCTTACATGGATCTTTGGGTACTTCTGGAGTCTCCCCAGGGGAGTCAGGCCTTGTCTCTAGTGGGGGCATGCACGTGCGCTTTCCTTCCAGGCTGTAGCAGCAATGTCTCGGTTCCCGTCGCGTGGATCAAAGGATCTGTGGTTTTCCCTCGAGGCTTTCCCACAGGGCTGTCTCACGTGCCACCGTGGTGTGAGTCGATTCTCGGCGTGAAAGATGAGACAGTGCAGGGCAAAGAGGTTCCTCTGGATTGGACTGAGACATCTGGGGGACTCTTGGAATGGTGGTACGACCATGGAGTTCCTCTCGCCTTTCCTGTTGAGAGTGCCTCCTCTTGAGATGCGACGGGAACGCCGGGAATTCTTTCCCGTTGAAAGCAGGGAAAGGATCCCTCATCTCGAGCTACGAGGGGGAAACGGGGCTCCTCTGGATGTGGGCGGGACCATCGTGCTTCCTCTCGAGTGGAGACGGGTATGGCGGTGAAATTCTTGAGTTGCAGCAAGGGTGTGAAACACCCTTTCAAATTTCCAGAGGTTAGGTGTCATTAGTCTCCAGACGCCTCATCGGAAATAGGCCTCATTTCGCCTGGAAAGGAGAACTTCCTGGATTTTCTCGAGTTGCGGCAGGTGTTCTCGATTTACGACGGGGACCTCAGGGACCCGCCCTGGTGGCCTCAGGTACAGCCAGTCCCCATGCTAGTTGCTAGGGGGCCTCTCGGGATTCCTCTCCCGTCGATACCGGGGCCAAAAACCTTGTGTGGAGTCAGGGCCGGAACCGAGGATTCCTCTCAGGGGCTGACATGGATCTTTGGGTACTTCTGGAGTCTCCCCAGGGGAGTCAGGACTCGTCTCGAGTGGGGGCATGCACGTGCGCTTTCCTTCCAGGCTGTAGCAGCAATGTCATGCTTCCCGTCGCGTGAATCAAAGGATCTGTGGTTTTCCCTCGAGGCTTTCCCTCGAGGCTTTCCCACAGGGCTGTCTCACGTGCCACCGTGGTGTGAGTCGATCCTCGGCGTGAAAGATGAGCCAATGCAGGGCAAAAAGGTTCCTCTGGAATGGACTGAGACATCTGGGGGACTCTTGGAATGGTGGTACGACCATGGAGTTCCTCTCGCCTTTCCTGTTGAGAGTGCCTCCTCTTGAGATGCGACGGGAACGCCGGGAATTCTTTCCCGTTGAAAGCAGGGAAAGGATCCCTCATCTCGAGCTACGAGGGGGAAACGGGGCTCCTCTGGATGTGGGCGGGACCATCGTGCTTCCTTTCGAGTAGAGACGGGTATGGCGGTGAAATTCTTGAGTTGCAGCAAGGGTGTGAAAGACCCTTTCGAAGTTCCAGAGGTTAGGTGTCATTAGTCTCCAGACGCCTCATCGGAAATAGGCCTCTTTTCGCCTGGAAAGGAGAACTTCCTGGATTTTCTCGAGTTGCGGCAGGTGTTCTCGATTTACAACGGGGACCTCAGGGACCCGCCCTGGTGGCCTCAGGAACGGCCAGTCCCCATGCTAGTTGCTAGGGGGCCTCTCGGGATTCCTCTCCCGTCGATACCGGGGCCAAAAACCTTGTGTGGAGTCAGGGCCGGAACCGAGGATTCCTCTCAGGGGCTGACATGGATCTTTGGGTACTTCTGGAGTCTCCCCAGCGGAGTCAGGCCTCGTCTCGTGTGGGGGCATGCACGTGCGCTTTCCTTCCAGGCTGTAGCAGCAATGTCACGCTTCCCGTCGCGTGGATCAAAGGATCTGTGGTTTTCCCTCGAGGCTTTCCCACAGGGCTGTCCCACGTGCCACCGTGGTGTGAGTCGATCCTCGGCGTGAAAGATGAGCCAGTGCAGGGCAAAGAGCTTCCTCTGGAAAGGACTGAGACATCTGGGGGACTCTTGGAATGGTGGTACGACCATGGAGTTCCTCTCGCCTTTCCTGTTGAGAGTGCCTCCTCTTGAGATGCGACGGGAACGCCGGGAATTCTTTCCCGTTGAAAGCAGGGAAAGGATCCCTCATCTCGAGCTACGAGGGGGAAACGGGGCTCCTCTGGATGTGGGCGGGACCATCATGCTTCCTCTCGAGTGGACACGGGTATGGCGGTGAACTTCTTGAGTTGCAGCAAGGGTGTGAAAGACCCTTTCGAAGTTCCAGAGGTTAGGTGTCATTAGTCTCCCGACGCCTCATCGGAAATAGGCCTCATCTCGCCTGGAAGGGAGAACTTCCTGGATTTTCTCGAGTTGCGGCAGGTGTTCTCGAGTTACGACGGGGACCTCAGGGACCCGCCCTGGTGGCCTCAGGAGAGGCCAGTCCCCATGCGAGTTGCTAGGGGGCCTCTCGGGATTCCTCTCCCATCGATACCGGGGCCAAAAACCTTGTGTGGAGTCAGGGCCGGAACCGAGGAATCCTCTCAGGGGCTGACATGGATCTTTGGGTACTTCTGGAGTCTCCCCAGGGGATTCAGGCCTCGTCTCGAGTGGGGGCATGCACGTGCGCTTTCCTTCCAGGCTGTAGCAGCAATGTCACGCTTCCCGTCGCGTGGATCAAAGGATCTGTGGTTTTCCCTCGAGGCTTTCCCTCGAGGCTTTCCCACAGGGCTGTCCCACGTGCCACCGTGGTGTGAGTCGATCCTCGGCGTGAAAGATGAGCCAGTGCAGGGCAAAGAGGTTCCTCTGGAATGGACTGAGACATCTGGGGGACTCTTGGAATGGTGGTACGACCATGGAGTTCCTCTCGCCTTTCCTGTTGAGAGTGCCTCCTCTTGAGATGCGACGGGAACGCCGGGAATTCTTTCCCGTTGAAAGCAGGGAAAGGATCCCTCATCTCGAGCTACGAGGGGGAAACGGGGCTCCTCTGGATGTGGGCGGGACCATCGTGCTTCCTCTTGAGTGGACACGGGTATGGCGGTGAACTTCTTGAGTTGCAGCAAGGGTGTGAAAGACCCTTTCGAAGTTCCAGAGGTTAGGTGTCATTAGTCTCCAGACGCCTCATCGGAAATAGGCCTCATCTCGCCTGGAAGGGAGAACTTCCTGGATTTTCTCGATTTGCGGCTGGTGTTCTCGAGTTACGACGGGGACCTCAGGGACCCGCCCTGGTGGCCTCAGGAGAGGCCAGTCCCCATGCGAGTTGTTAGGGGGCCTCTCGGGATTCCTCTCCCGTCGATACCGGGGCCAAAAACCTTGTGTGGAGTCAGGGCCGGAACCGAGGATTCCTCTCATGGGCTGACATGGATCTTTGGGTACTTCTGGAGTCTCCCCAGGGGAGTCAGGCCTCGTCTCGAGTGGGGGCATGCGCGTGCGCTTTCCTTCCAGGCTTTAGCAGCAATGTCACGCTTCCCGTCGCTTGGATCAAAGGATCTGTGGTTTTCCCTCGAGGCTTTCCCTCGAGGCTTTCCCACAGGGCTGTCCCACGTGCCACCGTGGTGTGAGTCGATCCTCGGCGTGAAAGATGAGCCAGTGCAGGGCAAAGAGGTTCCTCTGGAATGGACTGAGACATCTGGGGAACTCTTGGAATGGTGGTACGACCATGGAGTTCCTCTCGCCTTTCCTGTTGAGAGTGCCTCCTCTTGAGATGCGACGGGAACGCCGGGATTTTTTTGCCGTTGAAAGCAGGGAAAGGATCCCTCATCTCGAGCTACGAGGGGGAAACGGGGCTCCTCTGGATGTGGGCGGGACCATCGTGCTTCCTCTCGAGTGGAGACGGGTATGGCGGTGAACTTCTTGAGTTGCACCAAGGGTGTGAAAGACCCTTTCGAAGTTCCAGAGGTTAGGTGTCATTAGTCTCCAGAGGCCTCATCGGAAATAGGCCTCATCTCGCCTGGAAGGGAGAACTTCCTGGATTTTCTCGAGTTGCGGCAGGTGTTCTCGAGTTACGACGGGGACCTCAGGGACCCGCCCTGGTGGCCTCAGGAGAGGCCAGTCCCCATGCGAGTTACTAGGGGGCCTCTCGGGATTCCTCTCCCGTCGATACCGGGGCCAAAAACCTTGTGTGGAGTCAGGGCCGGAACCGAGGATTCCTCTCAGGGGCTGACATGGATCTTTGGGTACTTCTGGAGTCTCCCCAGGGGAGTCAGGCCTCGTCTCGAGTGGGGGCATGCACGTGCACTTTCCTTCCAGGCTGTAGCAGCAATGTCACGCTTCCCGTCGCGTGGATCAAAGGATCTGTGGTTTTCCCTCGAGGCTTTCCCACAGGGCTGTCCCACGTGCCACCGTGGTGTGAGTCGATCCTCGGCGTGAAAGATGAGCCAGTGCAGGGCAAAGAGGTTCCTCTGGAATGGACTGAGACATCTGGGGGACTCTTGGAATGGTGGTACGACCATGGAGTTCCTCTCGCCTTTCCTGTTGAGAGTGCCTCCTCTTGAGATGCGACGGGAACGCCGGGAATTTTTTGCCGTTGAAAGCAGGGAAAGGATCCCTCATCTCGAGCTACGAGGGGGAAACGGGGCTCCTCTGGATGTGGGCGGGACCATCGTGCTTCCTCTCGAGTGGAGACGGGTATGGCGGTGAACTTCTTGAGTTGCAGCAAGGGTGTGAAAGACCCTTTCGAAGTTCCAGAGGTTAGGTGTCATTAGTCTCCAGAGGCCTCATCGGAAATAGGCCTCATCTCGCCTGGAAGGGAGAACTTCCTGGATTTTCTCGAGTTGCGGCAGGTGTTCTCGAGTTACGACGGGGTCCTCAGGGACCCGCCCTGGTGGCCTCAGGAGAGGCCAGTCCCCATGCGAGTTGCTAGGGGGCCTCTCGGGATTCCTCTCCCGTCGATACCGGGGCCAAAAACCTTGTGTGGAGTCAGGGCCGGAACCGAGGATTCCTCTCAGGGGCTGACATGGATCTTTGGGTACTTCTGGAGTCTCCCCAGGGGAGTCAGGCCTCGTCTCGAGTGGGGGCATGCACGTGCGCTTTCCTTCCAGGCTGTAGCAGCAATGTCACGCTTCCCGTCGCGTGGATCAAAGGATCTGTGGTTTTCCCTCGAGGCTTTCCCTCGAGGCTTTCCCACAGGGCTGTCCCACGTGCCACCGTGGTGTGAGTCGATCCTCGGCGTGAAAGATGAGCCAGTGCAGGGCAAAGAGGTTCCTCTGGAATGGACTGAGACATCTGGGGGACTCTTGGAATGGTGGTACGACCATGGAGTTCCTCTCGCCTTTCCTGTTGAGAGTGCCTCCTCTTGAGATGCGACGGGAACGCCGGGAATTCTTTCCCGTTGAAAGCAGGGAAAGGATCCCTCATCTCGAGCTACGAGGGGGAAACGGGGCTCCTCTGGATGTGGGCGGGACCATCGTGCTTCCTCTTGAGTGGACACGGGTATGGCGGTGAACTTCTTGAGTTGCAGCAAGGGTGTGAAAGACCCTTTCGAAGTTCCAGAGGTTAGGTGTCATTAGTCTCCAGACGCCTCATCGGAAATAGGCCTCATCTCGCCTGGAAGGGAGAACTTCCTGGATTTTCTCGATTTGCGGCTGGTGTTCTCGAGTTACGACGGGGACCTCAGGGACCCGCCCTGGTGGCCTCAGGAGAGGCCAGTCCCCATGGAAGTTGTTAGGGGGCCTCTCGGGATTCCTCTCCCGTCGATACCGGGGCCAAAAACCTTGTGTGGAGTCAGGGCCGGAACCGAGGATTCCTCTCAGGGGCTGACATGGATCTTTGGGTACTTCTGGAGTCTCCCCAGGGGAGTCAGGCCTCGTCTCGAGTGGGGGCATGCGCGTGCGCTTTCCTTCCAGGCTTTAGCAGCAATGTCACGCTTCCCGTCGCTTGGATCAAAGGATCTGTGGTTTTCCCTCGAGGCTTTCCCTCGAGGCTTTCCCACAGGGCTGTCCCACGTGCCACCGTGGTGTGAGTCGATCCTCGGCGTGAAAGATGAGCCAGTGCAGGGCAAAGAGGTTCCTCTGGAATGGACTGAGACATCTGGGGGACTCTTGGAATGGTGGTACGACCATGGAGTTCCTCTCGCCTTTCCTGTTGAGAGTGCCTCCTCTTGAGATGCGACGGGAAGGCCGGGAATTTTTTGCCGTTGAAAGCAGGGAAAGGATCCCTCATCTCGAGCTACGAGGTGGAAACGGGGCTCCTCTGGATGTGGGCGGGACCATCGTGCTTCCTCTCGAGTGGAGACGGGTATGGCGGTGAACTTCTTGAGTTGCACCAAGGGTGTGAAAGACCCTTTCGAAGTTCCAGAGGTTAGGTGTCATTAGTCTCCAGAGGCCTCATCGGAAATAGGCCTCATCTCGCCTGGAAGGGAGAACTTCCTGGATTTTCTCGAGTTGCGGCAGGTGTTCTCGAGTTACGACGGGGACCTCAGGGACCCGCCCTGGTGGCCTCAGGAGAGGCCAGTCCCCATGCGAGTTACTAGGGGGCCTCTCGGGATTCCTCTCCCGTCGATACCGGGGCCAAAAACCTTGTGTGGAGTCAGGGCCGGAACCGAGGATTCCTCTCAGGGGCTGACATGGATCTTTGGGTACTTCTGGAGTCTCCCCAGGGGAGTCAGGCCTCGTCTCGAGTGGGGGCATGCACGTGCACTTTCCTTCCAGGCTGTAGCAGCAATGTCACGCTTCCCGTCGCGTGGATCAAAGGATCTGTGGTTTTCCCTCAAGGCTTTCCCACAGGGCTGTCCCACGTGCCACCGTGGTGTGAGTCGATCCTCGGCGTGAAAGATGAGCCAGTGCAGGGCAAAGAGGTTCCTCTGGAATGGACTTAGACATCTGGGGGACTCTAGGAATGGTGGTACGACCATGGAGTTCCTCTCGCCTTTCCTGTTGAGAGTGCCTCCTCTTGAGATGCGACGGGAACGCCGGGAATTCTTTCCCGTTGAAAGCAGGGAAAGGATCCCTCATCTCGAGCTACGAGGGGGAAACGGGGCTCTTCTGGATGTGGGCGGGACCATCGTGCTTCCTCTCGAGTGGAGACGGGTATGGCGGTGAACTTCTTGACTCGCAGCATGGGTGTGAAAGACCCTTTCGAAGTTCCAGAGGTTAGGTGTCATTAGTCTCCTGACGCCTCATCGGAAATAAGCCTCATCTCGCCTGGAAGGGAGAACTTCCTGGATTTTCTCGAGTTGCGGCAGGTGTTCTCGAGTTACGACGGGGACCTCAGGGACCCGCCCTGGTGGCCTCAGGAGAGGCCAGTCCCCATGCGAGTTGCTAGGGGGCCTCTCGGGATTCCTCTCCCGTCGATACCGGGGCCAAAAACCTTGTGTGGAGTCAGGGCCGGAACCGAGGATTCCACTCAGGGGCTGACATGGATCTTTGGGTACTTCTGGAGTCTCCCCAGTGGAGTCAGGCCTCGTCTCGAGTGGGGGCATGCACGTGCGCTTTCCTTCCAGGCTGTAGCAGCAATGTCACGCTTCCCGTCGCGTGGATCAAAGGATCTGTGGTTTTCCCTCGAGGCTTTCCCTCGAGGCTTTCCCACAGGGCTGTCCCACGTGCCACCGTGGTGTGAGTCGATCCTCGGCATGAAAGATGAGCCAGTGCAGGGCAAAGAGGTTCCTCTGGAATGGACTGAGACATCTGGGGGACTCTTGGAATGGTGGTACGACCATGGAGTTCCTCTCGCCTTTCCTGTTGAGAGTGCCTCCTCTTGAGATGCGACGGGAACGCCGGGAATTCTTTCCCGTTGAAAGCAGGGAAAGGATCCCTCATCTCGAGCTACGAGGGGGAAACGGGGCTCCTCTGGATGTGGGCGGGACCATCGTGCTTCCTCTCGAGTGGAGACGGGTATGGCGGTGAACTTCTTGAGTTGCAGCAAGGGTGTGAAAGACCCTTTCGAAGTTCCAGAGGTTTGGTGTCATTAGTCTCCAGAGGCCTCATCGGAAATAGGCCTCATCTCGCCTGGAAGGGAGAACTTCCTGGATTTTCTCGAGTTGCGGCAGGTGTTCTCGAATTACGACGGGGACCTCAGGGACCCGCCCTGGTGGCCTCCGGAGAGGCCAGTCCCCATGCGAGTTGCTAGGGGGCCTCTCGGGATTCCTCTCCCGTCGATACCGGGGCCAAAAACCTTGTGTGGAGTCAGGGCCGGAACCGAGGATTCCTCTCAGGGGCTGACATGGATCTTTGGGTACTTCTGGAGTCTCCCCAGTGGAGTCAGGCCTCGTCTCGAGTGGGGGCATGCACGTGCGCTTTCCTTTCAGGCTGTAGCAGCAATGTCACGCTTCCCGTCACGTGTATCAAATGATCTGTGGTTTTCCCTCGAGGCTTTCCCTCGAGGCTTTCCCACAGGGCTGTCCCACGTGCCACCGTGGTGTGAGTCGATCCTCGGCGTGAAAGATGAGCCAATGCAGGGCAAAGAGGTTCCTCTGGAATGGACTGAGACATCTGGGGGACTCTTGGAATGGTGGTACGACCATGGAGTTCCTCTCGCCTTTCCTGTTGAGAGTGCCTCCTCTTGAGATGCGACGGGAACGCCGGGATTTCTTTCCCGTTGAAAGCAGGGAAAGGATCCCTCATCTCGAGCTACGAGGGGGAAACGGGGCTCTTCTGGATGTGGGCGGGACCATCGTGCTTCCTCTCCAGTGGAGACGGGTATGGCGGTGAACTTCTTGAGTTGCAGCAAGGGTGTGAAAGACCCTTTCGAAGTTCCAGAGGTTAGGTGTCATTAGTCTCCAGACGCCTCATCGGAAATAAGCCTCATCTCGCCTGGAAGGGAGAACTTCCTGGATTTTCTCGAGTGGCGGCAGGTGTTCTTGAGTTACGACGGGGACCTCAGGGACCCGCCCTGGTGGCCTCAGGAGAGGCCAGTCCCCATGCGAGTTGCTAGGGGGCCTCTGGGGATTCCTCTCCCGTCGATACCGGGGCCAAAAACCTTGTGTGGAGTCAGGGCCGGAACCGAGGATTCCTCTCAGGGGCTGACATGGATCTTTGGGTACTTCTGGAGTCTCCCCAGTGGAGTCAGGCCTCGTCTCGAGTGGGGGCATGCACGTGCGCTTTCCTTCCAGGCTGTAGCAGCAATGTCACGCTTCCCGTCGCGTGGATCAAAGGATCTGTGGTTTTCCCTCGAGGCTTTCCCTCGAGGCTTTCCCACAGGGCTGTCCCACGTGCCACCGTGGTGTGAGTCGATCCTCGGCATGAAAGATGAGCCAGTGCAGGGCAAAGAGGTTCCTCTGGAATGGACTGAGACATCTGGGGGACTCTTGGAATGGTGGTACGACCATGGAGTTCCTCTCGCCTTTCCTGTTGAGAGTGCCTCCTCTTGAGATGCGACGGGAACGCCTGGAATTCTTTCCCGTTGAAAGCAGGGAAAGGATCCCTCATCTCGAGCTACGAGGGGGAAACGGGGCTCCTCTGAATGTGGGCGGGACCATCGTGCTTCCTCTCGAGTGGAGACGGTATGGCGGTGAACTTCTTGAGTTGCAGCAAGGGTGTGAAAGACACTTTCGAAGTTCCAGAGGTTTGGTGTCATTAGTCTCCAGAGGCCTCATCGGAAATAGGCCTCATCTCGCCTGGAAGGGAGAACTTCCTGGATTTTCTCGAGTTGCGGCAGGTGTTCTCGAATTACGACGGGGACCTCAGGGACCCGCCCTGGTGGCCTCCGGAGAGGCCAGTCCCCATGCGAGTTGCTAGGGGGCCTCTCGGTATTCCTCTCCCGTCGATACCGGGGCCAAAAACCTTGTGTGGAGTCAGGGCCGGAACCGAGGATTCCTCTCAGGGGCTGACATGGATCTTTGGGTACTTCTGGAGTCTCCCCAGTGGAGTCAGGCCTCGTCTCGAGTGGGGGCATGCACGTGCGCTTTCCTTTCAGGCTGTAGCAGCAATGTCACGCTTCCCGTCACGTGGATCAAATGATCTGTGGTTTTCCCTCGAGGCTTTCCCTCGAGGATTTCCCACAGGGCTGTCCCACGTGACACCGTCGTGTGAGTCGATCCTCGGCGTGAAAGATGAGCCAATGCAGGGCAAAGAGGTTCCTCTGGAATGGACTGAGACATCTGGGGGACTCTTGGAATGGTGGTACGACCATGGAGTTCCTCTCGCCTTTCCTGTTGAGAGTGCCTCCTCTTGAGATGCGACGGGAACGCCGGGAATTCTTTCCTGTTGAAAGCAGGGAAAGGATCCCTCATCTCGAGCTACGAGGGGGAAACGGGGCTCTTCTGGATGTGGGCGGGACCATCGTGCTTCCTCTCGAGTGGAGACGGGTATGGCGGTGAACTTCTTGAGTTGCAGCAAGGGTGTGAAAGACCCTTTCGAAGTTCCAGAGGTTAGGTGTCATTAGTCTCCAGACGCCTCATCGGAAATAAGCCTCATCTCGCCTGGAAGGGAGAACTTCCTGGATTTTCTCGAGTTGCGGCAGGTGTTCTTGAGTTACGACGGGGACCTCAGGGACCCGCCCTGGTGGCCTCAGGAGAGGCCAGTCCCCATGCGAGTTGCTAGGGGGCCTCTCGGGATTCCTCTCCCGTCGATACCGGGGCCAAAAACCTTGTGTGGAGTCAGGGCCGGAATCGAGGATTCCTCTCAGGGGCTGACATGGATCTTTGGGTACTTCTGGAGTCTCCCCAGTGGAGTCAGGCCTCGTCTCGAGTAGGGGCATGCACGTGCGCTTTCCTTCCAGGCTGTAGCAGCAATGTCACGCTTCCCGTCGCGTGGATCAAAGGATCTGTGGTTTTCCCTCGAGGCTTTCCCTCGAGGCTTTCCCACAGGGCTGTCCCACGTGCCACCGTGGTGTGAGTCGATCCTCGGCATGAAAGATGAGCCAGTGCAGGGCAAAGAGGTTCCTCTGGAATGGACTGAGACATCTGGGGGACTCTTGGAATGGTGGTACGACCATGGAGTTCCTCTCGCCTTTCCTGTTGAGAGTGCCTCCTCTTGAGATGCGACGGGAACGCCGGGAATTCTTTCCCGTTGAAAGCAGGGAAAGGATCCCTCATCTCGAGCTACGAGGGCGAAACGGGGCTCCTCTGGATGTGGGCGGGACCATCGTGCTTCCTCTCGAGTGGAGACGGGTATGGCGGTGAACTTCTTGAGTTGCAGCAAGGGTGTGAAAGACCCTTTCGAAGTTCCAGAGGTTTGGTGTCATTAGTCTCCAGAGGCCTCATCGGAAATAGGCCTCATCTCGCCTGGAAGGGAGAACTTCCTGGATTTTCTCGAGTTGCGGCAGGTGTTCTCGAATTACGACGGGGACCTCAGGGACCCGCCCTGGTGGCCTCCGGAGAGGCCAGTCCCCATGCGAGTTGCTAGGGGGCCTCTCGGGATTCCTCTCCCATCGATACCGGGGCCAAAAACCTTGTGTGGAGTCAGGGCCGGAACCGAGGATTCCTCTCAGGGGCTGACATGGATCTTTGGGTACTTCTGGAGTCTCCCCAGTGGAGTCAGGCCTCGTCTCGAGTGGGGGCATGCACGTGCGCTTTCCTTTCAGGCTGTAGCAGCAATGTCACGCTTCCCGTCACGTGGATCAAAGGATCTGTGGTTTTCCCTCGAGGCTTTCCCTCGAGGCTTTCCCACAGGGCTGTCCCACGTGCCACCGTGGTGTGAGTCGATCCTCGGCGTGAAAGATGAGCCAATGCAGGGCAAAGAGGTTCCTCTGGAATGGACTGAGACATCTGGGGGACTCTTGGAATGGTGGTACGACCATGGAGTTCCTCTCGCCTTTCCTGTTGAGAGTGCCTCCTCTTGAGATGCGACGGGAACGCCGGGAATTCTTTCCCGTTGAAAGCAGGGAAAGGATCCCTCATCTCGAGCTACGAGGGGGAAACGGGGCTCCTCTGGATGTGGGCGGGACCATCGTGCTTCCTCTCTAGTGGAGACGGGTATGGCGGTGAACTTCTTGAGTTGCAGCAAGGGTGTGAAAGACCATTTCGAAGTTCCAGAGGTTAGGTGTCATTAGTCTCCAGACGCCTCATCGGAAATAGGCCTCATCTCGCCTGGAAGGGAGAACTTCCTGGATTTTCTCGAGTTGCGGCAGGTGTTCTCGAGTTACGACGGGGACCTCAGGGACCCGCCCTGGTGGCCTCAGGAGAGGCCAGTCCCTAGGCGTGTTGCTAGGGGGCCTCTCGGGATTCCTCTCCCGTTGATACCGGGGCGAAAAACCTTGTGTGGAGTCAGGGCCGGAACCGAGGATTCCTCTCAGGGGCTGACATGGATCTTTGGGTACTTCTGGAGTCTCCCCAGGGGAGTCAGGCCTCGTCTCGAGTGGGGGCATGCACGTGCACTTTCCTTCCAGGCTGTAGCAGCAATGTCACGCTTCCCGTCGCGTGGATCAAAGGATCTGTGGTTTTCCCTCGAGGCTTTCCCTCGAGGCTTTCCCACAGGGCTGTCCCACGTGCCACCGTGGTGTGATTCGATCCTCGGCATGAAAGATGAGCCAGTGCAGGGCAAAGAGTTTCCTCTGGAATGGACTGAGACATCTGGGGGACTCTTGGAATGGTGGTACGACCATGGAGTTCCTCTCGCCTTTCCTGTTGAGAGTGCCTCCTCTTGAGATGCGACGGGAACGCCGGGAATTCTTTCCCGTTGAAAGCAGGGAAAGGATCCCTCATCTCGAGCTACGAGGGGGAAACGGGGCTCCTCTGGATGTGGGCGGGACCATCGTGCTTCCTCCCGAGTGGAGACGGGTATGGTGGTGAACTTCTTGAGTTGCAGCAAGGCTGTGAAAGACCCTTTCGAAGTTCCAGAGGTAAGGTGTCATTAGTCTCCAGACGCCTAATCGGAAATAGGCCTCATCTCGCCTGGAAGGGAGAACTTCCTGGATTTTCTCGAGTTGCGGCAGGTGTTCTCGAGTTACGACGGGGACCTCAGGGACCCGACCTGGTGGCCTCAGGAGAGGCCAGTCCCTATGCGAGTTGCTAGGGGGCCTCTCGGGATTCCTCTCCCGTCGATACCGGGGCCAAAAACCTTGTGTGGAGTCAGGGCCGGAACCGAGGATTCCTCTCAGGGGCTGACATGGATCTTTGGGTACTTCTGGAGTCTCACCAGGGGAGTCAGGCCTCGTCTCGAGTGGGGGCATGCACGTGCACTTTCCTTCCAGGCTGTAGCAGCAATGTCACGCTTCCCGTCGCGTGGATCAAATGATGTGTGGTTTTCCCTAGAGGCTTTCCCACAGGGCTGTCCCACGTGCCACCGTGGTGTGAGTCGATCCTCCGCGTGAAAGATGAGCCAGTGCAGGGCAAAGAGGTTCCTCTGGAATGGACTGAGACATCTGGGGGACTCTTGGAATGGTGGTACGACCATGGAGTTCCTCTCGCCTTTCCTGTTGAGAGTGCCTCCTCTTGAGATGCGACGGGAACGCCGGGAATTTTTTCCCGTTGAAAGCAGGGAAAGGATCCCTCATCTCGAGCTACGAGGGGGAAACGGGGCTCCTCTGAATGTGGGCGGGACCATCGTGCTTTCTCTCGAGTGGAGACGGGTATGGCGGTGAACTTCTTGAGTTGCAACAAGGCTGTGAAAGACCCTTTCGAAGTTCCAGAGGTTAGGTGTCATTAGTCTCCAGACGCCTCATCGGAAATAGGCCTCATCTCGCCTGGAAGGGAGAACTTCCTTGATTTTCTCGAGTTGCAGCAGGTGTTCTCGAGTTACGACGGGGACCTCAGGGACCCGCCTTGTTGGCCTCAGGAGAGGCCAGTCCCTATGCGTGTTGCTATGGGGCCCCTCGGGATTCCTCTCCCGTCGATACCGGGGCGAATAACCTTGTGTGGAGTCAGGGCCGGAACCGAGGATTCCTCTCAGGGACTGATATGGATCTTTGGGTACTTCTGGAGCCTCGCCAGGGGAGACAGGCCTCGTCTCGTGTGGGGGCATGCACGTGCACTTTCCTTCCAGGCTGTAGCAGCAATGTCACGCTTCCCGTAGCGTGGATCAAAGGATCTGCGGTTTTCCCTCGAGGCTTTCCCTCGAGGCTTTCCCACAGGGCTGTCCCACGTGACACCGTGGTGTGAGTCGATTCTCGGCGTGAAAAATGAGCCAGTGCAGGGCAAAGAGGTTCCTCTGGAATGGACTGAGACATCTGGGGGACTCTTGGAATGGTGGTACGACCATGGAGTTCCTCTCGCCTTTCCTGTTGAGAGTGCCTCCTCTTGAGATGCGACGGGAACGCCGGGAATTCTTTCCCGTTGAAAGCAGGGAAAGGATCCCTCATCTCGAGCTCCGAGGGGGAAACGGGGCTCCTCTGGATGTGGGCGGACCATCGTGCTTCCTCTCGAGTGGAGACGGGTATGGCGGTGAACTTCTTGAGTTGCAGCAAGGGTGTGAAAGACCCTTTCGAAGTTCCAGAGGTTAGGTGTCATTAGTCTCCAGACGCCTCATCGGAAATAGGCCTCATCTCGCCTGGAAGGGAGAACTTCCTGGATTTTCTCGAGTTGCGGCAGGTGTTGTCGAGTTACGACGGGGACCTCAGCGACCCGCCCTGGTGGCCTCAGGAGAGGCCAGTCCCCATGCGAGTTGCTAAGGGGCCTCTCGGGATTCCTCTCCCGTCGATACCGGGGCCAAAAACCTTGTGTGCAGTCAGGGCCGGAACCGAGGATTCCTCTCAGGGGCAGACATGGATCTTTGGGTACTTCTGGAGTCTCTCCAGGGGAGTCAGGCCTCGTCTCGAGTTGGGGCATGCACGTGCGCTTTCCTTCCAGGCTGTAGCAGCAATGTCACGCTTCCCGTGGCGTGGATCAAAGGATCTGTGGTTTTCCCTCGAGGCTTTCCCTCGAGGCTTTCCCACAGGGCTGTCCCACGTGCCACCGTGGTGTGAGTCGATCCTCGGCGTGAAAGATGAGCCAGTGCAGGGCAAAGAGGTTCCTCTGGAATGGACTGAGACATCTGGGGGACTCTTGGAATGGTGGTACGACCATGGAGTTCCTCTCGCCTTTCCTGTTGAGAGTGCCTCCTCTTGAGATGCGACGGGAACGCAGGGAATTCTTTCCCGTTGAAAGCATTGAAAGGATCCCTCATCTCGAGCTACGAGGGGGAAACGGGGCTCCTTTGGATGTGGTCGGGACCATCGTGCTTCCTCTCGAGTGGAGACGGGTATGGTGGTGAACTTCTTGAGTTGCAGCAAGGGTGTGAAAGACCCTTTCGAAGTTCCAGAGGTTAGGTGTCATTAGTCTCCAGACGCCTCATCGGAAATAGGCCTCATCTCGCCTGGAAGGGAGAACTTCCTGGATTTTCTCGAGTTGCGGCAGGTGTTCTCGAGTTACGACGGGGACCTCAGGGACCCGCCCTGGTGGCCTCAGGAGAGGCCAGTCCCCATGCGAGGTGCTAGGGGGCCTCTCGGGATTCCTCTCCCGTCGATACCGGGGCCAAAAAGCTTGTGTGGAGTCAGGGCCGGAACCGAGGATTCCTCTCAGGGGCTGACATGGATCTTTGGGTACTTCTGGAGTCTCCCCAGGGGAGTCAGGCCTCGTCTCGAGTGGGGGCATGCACGTGCGCTTTCCTTCCAGGCTGTAGCAGCAATGTCACGCTTCCCGTCGCGTGCATCAAAGGATCTGTGGTTTTCCCTCGAGGCTTTCCCTCGAGGCTTTCCCACAGGGCTGTCCCACGTGCCACCGTGTTGTGAGTCGATCCTCGGCGTGAAAGATGAGCCAGTGCAGGGCAAAGAGGTTCCTCTGGAATGGACTGAGACATCTGGGGGACTCTTGGAATGGTGGTACGACCATGGAGTTCCTCTCGCCTTTCCTGTTGAGAGTGCCTCCTCTTGAGATGCGACGGGAACGCCGGGAATTCTTTCCCGTTGAAAGCAGGGAAAGGATCCCTCATCTCGAGCTCCGAGGGGGAAACGGGGCTCCTTTGCATGTGGTCGGGACCATCGTGCTTCCTCTCGAGTGGAGACGGGTATGGTGGTGAACTTCTTGAGTTGCAGCAAGGGTGTGAAAGACCCTTTCGAAGTTCCAGAGGTTAGGTGTCATTAGTCTCCAGACGCCTCATCGGAAATAGGCCTCATCTCGCCTGGAAGGGAGAACTTCCTGGATTTTCTCGAGTTGCGGCAGGTGTTCTCGAGTTACGACGGGGACCTCAGGGACCGGCCCTCGTGGCCTCAGGAGAGGCCAGTCCCCATGCGAGTTGCTAGGGGGCCTCTCGGGATTCCTCTCCCGTCGATACCGGGGCCAAAAACCTTCTGTGGAGTCAGGGCCGGAAACGAGCATTCCTCTCAGGGGCTGATATGGATCTTTGGATACTTCTGGAGTCTCGCCAGGGGAGACAGGCCTCGTTTCGTGAGGGGGCATGCACGTGCACTTTCCTTCCAGGCTTTAGCAGCAATGTCACGCTTCCCGTGGCGTGGATCAAAGGATCTGTGGTTTTCCCTCGAGGCTTTCCCTCGAGGCTTTCCCACAGGGCTTTCCCACGTGCCACCGTGGTGTGAGTCGATCCTCGGCGTGAAAGATGAGCCAGTGCAGGGCAAAGAGGTTCCTCTGGAATGGACTGAGACATCTGGGGGACTCTTGGAATGGTGGTACGACCATGGAGTTCCTCTCGCCTTTCCTGTTGAGACTGCCTCCTCTTGAGATGCGACGGGAACGCCGGGAATTCTTTCCCGTTTAAAGCAGGGAAAGGATCCCTCATCTCGAGCTACGAGGGGGAAACGGGGCTCCTCTGGATGTGGGCGGGACCATCGTGCTTCCTCTCGAGTGGAGACGGGTATGGCGGTGAACTTCTTGAGTCGCAGCAAGGGTGTGAAAGACCCTTTCGAAGTTCCAGAGGTTAGGTGTCATTAGTCTCCAGACGCCTCATCGGAAATAGGCCTCATCTCGCCTGGAAGGGAGAACTTCCTGGATTTTCTCGAGTTGCGGCAGGTGTTCTCGAGTTACGACGGGGACCTCAGGGACCCGCCCTGTTGGCCTCAGGAGAGGCCAGTCCCCATGCGAGTTGCTAGGGGGTCTCTCGGGATTCCTCTCCCGTCGATACCGGGGCCAAAAACCTTGTGTGGAGTCAGGGCCTGAACCGAGGATTTCTCTCAGGGGCTGACATGGATCTTTGGGTACTTCTGGAGTCTCCCCAGGGGAGTCAGGCCTCGTCTCGAGTGGGGGCATGCTCGTGCGCTTTCCTTCCAGGCTGTAGCAGCAATGTCACGCTTCCCGTCGCGTGGATCAAAGGATCTGTGGTTTTCCCTCGAGGCTTTCCCTCGAGGCTTTCCCACAGGGCTGTCCCACGTGCCACCGTGTTGTGAGTCGATCCTCGGCGTGAAAGATGAGCCAGTGCAGGGCAAAGAGGTTCCTCTGGAATGGACTGAGACATCTGGGGGATTCTTGGAATGGTGGTACGACCATGGAGTTCCTCTCGCCTTTCCTGTTGAGAGTGCCTCCTCTTGAGATGCGACGGGAACGCCGGGAATTCTTTCCCGTTGAAAGCAGGGAAAGGATCCCTCATCTCGAGCTACGAGGGGGAAACGGGGCTCCTCTGGATGTGGGCGGGACCATCGTGCTTCCTCTCGAGTGGAGACGGGTATGGCGGTGAACTTCTTGAGTTGCAGCAAGGGTGTGAAAGACCCTTTCGAAGTTCCAGAGGTTTGGTGTCATTAGTCTCCAGAGGCCTCATCGGAAATAGGCCTCATCTCGCCTGGAAGGGAGAACTTCCTGGATTTTCTCGAGTTGCGGCAGGTGTTCTCGAGTTACGACGGGGACCTCAGGGACCCGCCCTGGTGGCCTCAGGAGAGGCCAGTCCCCATGCGAGTTGCTAGGGGCCCTCTCGGGATTCCTCTCCCGTCGATACCGGGGCCAAAAACCTTGTGTGGAGTCAGGGCCGGAACCGAGGATTCCTCTCAGGGGCTGATATGGATCTTTGGATACTTCTGGAGTCTCGCCAGGGGAGACAGGCCTCGTTTCGTGAGGGGGCATGCACGTGCACTTTCCTTCCAGGCTGTAGCAGCAATGTCACGCTTCCCGTCGCGTGGATCAAAGGATCTGTGGTTTTCCCTCGAGGCTTTCCCTCGAGGCTTTCCCACAGGGCTGTCCCACGTGCCACCGTGGTGTGAGTCGATCCTCGGCGTGAAAGATGAGCCAGTGCAGGGCAAAGAGGTTCCTCTGGAATGGACTGAGACATCTGGGGGACTCTTGGAATGGTGGTACGACCATGGAGTTCCTCTCGCCTTTCCTGTTGAGAGTGCCTCCTCTTGAGATGCGACGGGAACGCCGGGAATTCTTTCCCGTTGAAAGCAGGGAAAGGATCCCTCATCTCGAGCTACGAGGGGGAAACGGGGCTCTTCTGGATGTGGGCGGGACCATCGTGCTTCCTCTCGAGTGGAGACGGGTATGGCGGTGAACTTCTTGAGTCGCAGCAAGGGTGTGAAAGACCCTTTCGAAGTTCCAGAGGTTAGGTGTCATTAGTCTCCAGACGCCTCATCGGAAATAAGCCTCATCTCGCCTGGAAGGGAGAACTTCCTGGATTTTCTCGAGTTGCGGCAGGTGTTCTCGAGTTACGACGGGGACCTCAGGGACCCGCCCTGGTGGCCTCAGGAGAGGCCAGTCCCCATGCGAGTTGCTAGGGGGCCTCTCGGGATTCCTCTCCCGTCGATACCGGGGCCAAAAACCTTGTGTGGAGTCAGGGCCGGAAACGAGGATTCCTCTCAGGGGCTGACATGGATCTTTGGGTACTTCTGGAGTCTCTCCAGTGGAGTCAGGCCTCGTCTCGAGTGGGGGCATGCACGTGCGCTTTCCTTCCAGGCTCTAGCAGCAATGTCACGCTTCCCGTCGCGTGGATCAAAGGATCTGTGGTATTCCCTCGAGGCTTTCCCTCGAGGCTTTCCCACAGGGCTGTCCCACGTGCCACCGTGGTGTGAGTCGATCCTCGGCGTGAAAGATGAGCCAGTGCAGGGCAAAGAGGTTCCTCTGGAATGGACTGAGACATCTGGGGGACTCTTGGAATGGTGGTACGACCATGGAGTTCCTCTCGCCTTTCCTGTTGAGAGTGCCTCCTCTTGAGATGCGACGGGAACGCAGGGAATTCTTTCCCGTTGAAAGCAGGGAAAGGATCCCTCATCTCGAGCTACGAGGGGGAAACGGGGCTCCTTTGGATGTGGTCGGGACCATCGTGCTTCCTCTCGAGTGGAGACGGGTATGGTGGTGAACTTCTTGAGTTGCAGCAAGGGTGTGAAAGACCCTTTCGAAGTTCCAGAGGTTAGGTGTCATTAGTCTCCAGACGCCTCATCGGAAATAGGCCTCATCTCGCCTGGAAGGGAGAACTTCCTGGATTTTCTCGAGTTGCGGCAGGTGTTCTCGAGTTACGACGGGGACCTCAGGGACCGGCCCTGGTGGCCTCAGGGGAGGCCAGTCCCCATGCGAGTTGCTAGGGGGCCTCTCGGGATTCCTCTCCCGTCGATACCGGGGCCAAAAACCTTGTGTGGAGTCAGGGCCGGAACCGAGGATTCCTCTCAGGGGCTGACATGGATCTTTGGATACTTCTGGAGTCTCGCCAGGGGAGACAGGCCTCGTTTCGTGAGGGGGCATGCACGTGCACTTTCCTTCCAGGCTGTAGCAGCAATGTCACGCTTCCCGTCGCGTGGATCAAAGGATCTGTGGTTTTCCCTCGTGGCTTTCCCTCGAGGCTTTCCCACAGGGCTGTCCCACGTGCCACCGTGGTGTGAGTCGATCCTCGGCGTGAAAGATGAGCCAGTGCAGGGCAAAGAGGTTCCTCTGGAATGGACTGAGACATCTGGCGGACTCTTGGAATGTTGGTACGACCATGGAGTTCCTCTCGCCTTTCCTGTTGAGAGTGCCTCCTCTTGAGATGCGACTGGAACGCCGGGAATTCTTTCCCGTTGAAAGCAGGGAAAGGATCCCTCATCTCGAGCTCCGAGGGGGAAACGGGGCTCCTCTGGTTGTGGGCGGGACCATCGTGCTTCCTCTCGAGTGGAAACGGGTATGGCGGTGAACTTCTTGAGTTGCAGCAAGGGTGTGAAAGACCCTTTCGAAGGTCCAGAGGTTTGGTGTCATTAGTCTCCAGAGGCCTCATCGGAAATAGGCCTCATCTCGCCTGGAAGGGAGAACTTCCTGGATTTTCTCGAGTTGAGGCAGGTGTTCTCGACTTACGACGGGGACCTCAGGGACCCGCCCTGGTGGCCTCAGGAGAGGCCAGTCCCCATGCGAGTTGCTAGGGGGTCTCTCGGGATTCCTCTCCCGTCGATACCGGGGCCAAAAAGCTTGTGTGGAGTCAGGGCCGGAACCGAGGATTCCTCTCAGGGGCTGACATGGATCTTTGGGTACTTCTGGAGTCTCCCCAGGGGAGTCAGGCCTCGTCTCGAGTGGGGGCATGCTCGTGCGCTTTCCTTCCAGGCTGTAGCAGCAATGTCACGCTTCCCGTCGCGTGGATCAAAGGATCTGTGGTTTTCCCTCGAGGCTTTCCCTCGAGGCTTTCCCACAGGGCCGTCCCACGTGCCACCGTGTTGTGAGTCGATCCTCGGCGTGAAAGATGAGCCAGTGCAGGGCAAAGAGGTTCCTCTGGAATGGACTGAGACATCTGGGGGACTCTTGGAATGGTGGTACGACCATGGAGTTCCTCTCGCCTTTCCTGTTGAGAGTGCCTCCTCTTGAGATGCGAAGGGAACGCCGGGAATTCTTTCCCGTTGAAAGCAGGGAAAGGATCCCTCATCTCGAGGTACGAGGGGGAAACGGGGCTCCTTTGGATGTGGTCGGGACCATCGTGCTTCCTCTCGAGTGGAGACGGGTATGGTGGTGAACTTCTTGAGTTGCAGCAAGGGTGTGAAAGACCCTTTCGAAGTTCCAGAGGTTAGGTGTCATTAGTCTCCAGACGCCTCATCGGAAATAGGCCTCATCTCGCCTGGAAGGGAGAACTTCCTGGATTTTCTCGAGTTGCGGCAGGTGTTCTCGAGTTACGACGGGGACCTCAGAGACCGGCCCTGGTGGCCTCAGGGGAGGCCAGTCCCCATGCGAGTTGCTAGGGGGCCTCTCGGGATTCCTCTCCCGTCGATACCGGGGCCAAAAACCTTGTGTGGAGTCAGGGCCGGAACCGAGGATTCCTCTCAGGGGCTGACATGGATCTTTGGATACTTCTGGAGTCTCGCCAGGGGAGACAGGCCTCGTTTCGTGAGGGGGCATGCACGTGCACTTTCCTTCCAGGCTGTAGCAGCAATGTCACGCTTCCCGTCGCGTGGATCAAAGGATCTGTGGTTTTCCCTCGAGGCTTTCCCTCGAGGCTTTCCCACAGGGCTGTCCCACGTGCCACCGTGGTGTGAGTCGATCCTCGGCGTGAAAGATGAGCCAGTGCAGGGCAAAGAGGTTCCTCTGGAATGGACTGAGACATCTGGCGGACTCTTGGAATGGTGGTACGACCATGGAGTTCCTCTCGCCTTTCCTGTTGAGAGTGCCTCCTCTTGAGATGCGACAGGAACGCCGGGAATTCTTTCCCGTTGAAAGCAGGGAAAGGATCCCTCATCTCGAGCTCCGAGGGGGAAACGGGGCTCCTCTGGTTGTGGGCGGGACCATCGTGCTTCCTCTCGAGTGGAAACGGGTATGGCGGTGAACTTCTTGAGTTGCAGCAAGGGTGTGAAAGACCCTTTCGAAGGTCCAGAGGTTTGGTGTCATTAGTCTCCAGAGGCCTCATCGGAAATAGGCCTCATCTCGCCTGGAAGGGAGAACTTCCTGGATTTTCTCGAGTTGAGGCAGGTGTTCTCGACTTACGACGGGGACCTCAGGGACCCGCCCTGGTGGCCTCAGGAGAGGCCAGTCCCCATGCGAGTTGCTAGGGGGTCTCTCGGGATTCCTCTCCCGTCGATACCGGGGCCAAAAAGCTTGTGTGGAGTCAGGGCCGGAACCGAGGATTCCTCTCAGGGGCTGACATGGATCTTTGGGTACTTCTGGAGTCTCCCCAGGGGAGTCAGGCCTCGTCTCGAGTGGGGGCATGCTCGTGCGCTTTCCTTCCAGGCTGTAGCAGCAATGTCACGCTTCCCGTCGCGTGGATCAAAGGATCTGTGGTTTTCCCTCGAGGCTTTCCCTCGAGGCTTTCCCACAGGGCTGTCCCACGTGCCACCGTGTTGTGAGTCGATCCTCGGCGTGAAAGATGAGCCAGTGCAGGGCAAAGAGGTTCCTCTGGAATGGACTGAGACATCTGGGGGACTCTTGGAATGGTGGTACGACCATGGAGTTCCTCTCGCCTTTCCTGTTGAGAGTGCCTCCTCTTGAGATGCGACGGGAACGCCGGGAATTCTTTCCCGTTGAAAGCAGGGAAAGGATCCCTCATCTCGAGCTACGAGGGGGAAACGGGGCTCCTCTGGATGTGGGCGGGACCATCGTGCTTCCTCTCGAGTGGAGACAAGTATGGCGGTGAACTTCTTGAGTTGCAGCAAGGGTGTGAAAGACCCTTTCGAAGTTCCAGAGGTTTGGTGTCATTAGTCTCCAGAGGCCTCATCGGAAATAGGCCTCATCTCGCCTGGAAGGGAGAACTTCCTGGATTTTCTCGAGTTGCGGCAGGTGTTCTCGAGTTACGACGGGGACCTCAGGGACCCGCCCTGGTGGCCTCAGGAGAGGCCAGTCCCCATGCGAGTTGCTAGGGGGCCTCTCGGGATTCCTCTCCCGTCGATACCGGGGCCAAAAACCTTGTGTGGAGTCAGGGCCGGAACCGAGGATTCCTCTCAGGGGCTGACATGGATCTTTGGGTACTTCTGGAGTCTCCCCAGGGGAGTCAGGCCTCGTCTCGAGTGGGGGCATGCACGTGCGCTTTCCTTTCAGGCTGTAGCAGCAATGTCACGCTTCCCGTCACGTGGATCAAAGGATCTGTGGTTTTCCCTCGAGGCTTTCCCTCGAGGCTTTCCCACAGGGCTGTCCCACGTGCCACCGTGGTGAGAGTCGATCCTCGGCGTGAAAGATGAGCCAGTGCAGGGCAAAGAGGTTCCTCTGGAATGGACTGAGACATCTGGGGGACTCTTGGAATGGTGGTACGACCATGGAGTTCCTCTCGCCTTTCCTGTTGAGAGTGCCTCCTCTTGAGATGCGACGGGAACGCAGGGAATTCTTTCCCGTTGAAAGCAGGGAAAGGATCCCTCATCTCGAGCTACGAGGGGGAAACGGGGCTCCTTTGGATGTTGTCGGGACCATCGTGCTTCCTCTCGAGTGGAGACGGGTATGGTGGTGAACTTCTTGAGTTGCAGCAAGGGTGTGAAAGACCCTTTCGAAGTTCCAGAGGTTAGGTGTCATTAGTCTCCAGACGCCTCATCGGAAATAGGCCTCATCTCGCCTGGAAGGGAGAACTTCCTGGATTTTCTCGAGTTGCGGCAGGTGTTCTCGAGTTACGACGGGGACCTCAGGGACCGGCCCTGGTGGCCTCAGGAGAGGCCAGTCCCCATGCGAGTTGCTAGGGGGCCTCTCGGGATTCCTCTCCCGTCGATACCGGGGCCAAAAACCTTGTGTGGAGTCAGGGCCGGAACCGAGGATTCCTCTCAGGGGCTGATATGGATCTTTGGATACTTCTGGAGTCTCGCCAGGGGAGACAGGCCTCGTTTCGTGAGGGGGCATGCACGTGCACTTTCCTTCCAGGCTGTAGCAGCAATGTCACGCTTCCCGTCGAGTGGATCAAAGGATCTGTGGTTTTCCCTCGAGGCTTTCCCTCGAGGCTTTCCCACAGGGCTGTCCCACGTGCCACCGTGGTGTGAGTCGATCCTCGGCGTGAAAGATGAGCCAGTGCAGGGCAAAGAGGTTCCTCTGGAATGGACTGAGACATCTGGGGGACTCTTGGAATGGTGGTACGACCATGGAGTTCCTCTCGCCTTTCCTGTTGAGAGTGCCTCCTCTTGAGATGCGACGGGAACGCAGGGAATTCTTTCCCGTTGAAAGCAGGGAAAGGATCCCTCATCTCGAGCTACGAGGGGGAAACGGGGCTCTTCTGGATGTGGGCGGGAACATCGTGCTTCCTCTCGAGTGGAGACGGGTATGGCGGTGAACTTCTTGAGTTGCAGCAAGGGTGTGAAAGACCCTTTCGAAGTTCCAGAGGTTTGGTGTCTTTAGTCTCCAGAGGCCTCATCGGAAATAGCCCTCATCTCGCCTGGAAGGGAGAACTTCCTGGATTTTCTCGAGTTGCGGCAGGTGTTCTCGAGTTACGACGGGGAACTCAGGGACCGGCCCTGGTGGCCTCAGGAGAGGCCAGTCCCCATGCGAGTTGCTAGGGGGCCTCTCGGGATTCCTCTCCCGTCGATACCGGGGCCAAAAACCTTGTGTGGAGTCAGGGCCGGAACCGAGGATTCCTCTCAGGGGCTGACATGGATCTTTGGGTACTTCTGGAGTCTCCCCAGTGGAGTCAGGCCTCCTCTCGTGTGGGGGCATGCACGTGCGCTTTCCTTCCAGGCTGTAGCAGCAATGTCACGCTTCCCGTCGCGTGGATCAAAGGATCTGTGGTTTTCCCTCGAGGCTTTCCCTCGAGGCTTTCCCACAGGGCTGTCCCACGTGCCACCGTGGTGTGAGTCGATCCTCGGCATGAAAGATGAGCCAGTGCAGGGCAAAGAGGTTCCTCTGGAATGGACTGAGACATCTGGGGGACTCTTGGAATGGTGGTACGACCATGGAGTTCCTCTCGCCTTTCCTGTTGAGAGTGCCTCCTCTTGAGATGCGACGGGAACGCAGGGAATTCTTTCCCGTTGAAAGCAGGGAAAGGATCCCTCATCTCGAGCTACGAGGGGGAAACGGGGCTCCTTTGGATGTGGTCGGGACCATCGTGCTTCCTCTCGAGTGGAGACGGGTATGGTGGTGAACTTCTTGAGTTGCAGCAAGGGTGTGAAAGACCCTTTCGAAGTTCCAGAGGTTAGGTGTCATTAGTCTCCAGACGCCTCATCGGAAATAGGCCTCATCTCGCCTGGAAGGGAGAACTTCCTGGATTTTCTCGAGTTGCGGCAGGTGTTGAGTTACGACGGGGACCTCAGGGACCGGCCCTGGTGGCCTCAGGAGAGGCCAGTCCCCATGCGAGTTGCTAGGGGGCCTCTCGGGATTCCTCTCCCGTCGATACCGGGGCCAAAAACCTTGTGTGGAGTCAGGGCCGGAACCGAGGATTCCTCTCAGGGGCTGATATGGATCCTTGGATACTTCTGGAGTCTCGCCAGGGGAGACAGGCCTCGTTTCGTGAGGGGGCATGCACGTGCACTTTCCTTCCAGGCTGCAGCAGCAATGTCACGCTTCCCATCGCGTGGATCAAAGGATCTGTGGTTTTCCCTCGAGGCTTTCCCTCGAGGCTTTCCCACAGGGCTGTCCCACGTGCCACCGTGGTGTGAGTCGATCCTCGGCGTGAAAGATGAGCCAGTGCAGGGCAAAGAGGTTCCTCTGGAATGGACTGAGACATCTGGGGGACTCTTGGAATGGTGGTACGACCATGGAGTTCCTCTCGCCTTTCCTGTTGAGAGTGCCTCCTCTTGAGATGCGACGGGAACGCCGGGAATTCTTTCCCGTTGAAAGCAGGGAAAGGATCCCTCATCTCGAGCTCCGAGGGGGAAACGGGGCTCCTCAGGATGTGGGCGGGACCATCGTGCTTCCTCTCGAGTGGAGACGGGTATGGTGGTGAACTTCTTGAGTTGCAGCAAGGGTGTGAAAGACCCTTTCGAAGTTCCAGAGGTTAGGTGTCATTAGTCTCCAGACGCCTCATCGGAAATAGGCCTCATCTCGCCTGGAAGGGAGAACTTCCTGGATTTTCTCGAGTTGCGGCAGGTGTTCTCGAGTTACGACGGGGACCTCAGGGACCGGCCCTGGTGGCCTCAGGAGAGGCCAGTCCCCATGCCAGTTGCTAGGGGGCCTCTCGGGATTCCTCTCCCGTCGATACCGGGGCCAAAAAGCTTGTGTGGAGTCAGGGCCGGAAACGAGGATTCCTCTCAGGGGCTGACATGGATCTTTGGGTACTTCTGGAGTCTCCCCAGGGGAGTCAGGCCTCGTCTCGAGTGGGGGCATGCACGTGCGCTTTCCTTCCAGGCTGTAGCAGCAATGTCACGCTTCCCGTCGGGTGCATCAAAGGATCTGTGGTTTTCCCTCGAGGCTTTCCCTCGAGGCTTTCCCACAGGGCTGTCCCACGTGCCACCGTGTTGTGAGTCGATCCTCGGCGTGAAAGATGAGCCAGTGCAGGGCAAAGAGGTTCCTCTGGAATGGACTGAGACATCTGGGGGACTCTTGGAATGGTGGTACGACCATGGAGTTCCTCTCGCCTTTCCTGTTGAGAGTGCCTCCTCTTGAGATGCGACGGGAACGCCGGGAATTCTTTCCCGTTGAAAGCAGGGAAAGGATCCCTCATCTCGAGCTCCGAGGGGGAAATGGGGCTCCTTTGCATGTGGTCGGGACCATCGTGCTTCCTCTCGAGTGGAGACGGGTATGGTGGTGAACTTCTTGAGTTGCAGCAAGGGTGTGAAAGACCCTTTCGAAGTTCCAGAGGTTAGGTGTCATTAGCCTCCAGACGCCTCATCGGAAATAGGCCTCATCTCGCCTGGAAGGGAGAACTTCCTGGATTTTCTCGAGTTGCGGCAGGTGTTCTCGAGTTAGGACGGGGACCTCAGGGACCGGCCCTCGTGGCCTCAGGAGAGGCCAGTCCCCATGCGAGTTGCTAGGGGGCCTCTCGGGATTCCTCTCCCGTCGATACCGGGGCCAAAAACCTTCTGTGGAGTCAGGGCCGGAAACGAGCATTCCTCTCAGGGGCTGATATGGATCTTTGGATACTTCTGGAGTCTCGCCAGGGGAGACAGGCCTCGTTTCGTGAGGGGGCATGCACGTGCACTTTCCTTCCAGGCTTTAGCAGCAATGTCACGCTTCCCGTGGCGTGGATCAAAGGATCTGTGGTTTTCCCTCGAGGCTTTCCCTCGAGGCTTTCCCACAGGGCTGTCCCACGTGCCACCGTGTTGTGAGTCGATCCTCGGCGTGAAAGATGAGCCAGTGCAGGGCAAAGAGGTTCCTCTGGAATGGACTGAGACATCTGGGGGACTCTTGGAATGGTGGTACGACCATGGAGTTCCTCTCGCCTTTCCTGTTGAGACTGCCTCCTCTTGAGATGCGACGGGAACGCCGGGAATTCTTTCCCGTTGAAACCAGGGAAAGGATCCCTCATCTCGAGCTACGAGGGGGAAACGGGGCTCCTCTGGATGTGGGCGGGACCATCGTGCTTCCTCTCGAGTGGAGACGGGTATGGTGGTGAACTTCTTGAGTTGCAGCAAGGGTGTGAAAGACCCTTTCGAAGTTCCAGAGGTTAGGTGTCATTAGTCTCCAGACGCCTCATCGGAAATAGGCCTCATCTCGCCTGGAAGGGAGAACTTCCTGGATTTTCTCGAGTTGCGGCAGGTGTTCTCGAGTTACGACGGGGACCTCAGGGACCGGCCCTGGTGGCCTCAGGAGTGGCCAGTCCCCATGCGAGTTGCTAGGGGGCCTCTCGGGATTCCTCTCCCGTCGATACCGGGGCCAAAAAGCTTGTGTGGAGTCAGGGCCGGAACCTAGGATTCCTCTCAGGGGCTGACATGGATCTTTGGGTACTTCTGGAGTCTCCCCAGGGGAGTCAGGCCTCGTCTCGAGTGGGGGCATGCACGTGAGCTTTCCTTCCAGGCTGTAGCAGCAATGTCACGCTTCCCGTCGGGTGCATCAAAGGATCTGTGGTTTTCCCTCGAGGCTTTCCCTCGAGGCTTTCCCACAGGGCTGTCCCACGTGCCACCGTGGTGTGAGTCGATCCTCGGCGTGAAAGATGAGCCAGTGCAGGGCAAAGAGGTTCCTCTGGAATGGACTGAGACATCTGGGGGACTCTTGGAATGGTGGTACGACCATGGAGTTCCTCTCGCCTTTCCTGTTGAGAGTGCCTCCTCTTGAGATGCGACGGGAACGCCGGGAATTCTTTCCCGTTGAAAGCAGGGAAAGGATCCCTCATCTCGAGCTCCGAGGGGGAAATGGGGCTCCTTTGCATGTGGTCGGGACCATCGTGCTTCCTCTCGAGTGGAGACGGGTATGGTGGTGAACTTCTTGAGTTGCAGCAAGGGTGTGAAAGACCCTTTCGAAGTTCCAGAGGTTAGGTGTCATTACCCTCCAGACGCCTCATCGGAAATAGGCCTCATCTCGCCTGGAAGGGAGAACTTCCTGGATTTTCTCGAGTTGCGGCAGGTGTTCTCGAGTTAGGACGGGGACCTCAGGGACCGGCCCTCGTGGCCTCAGGAGAGGCCAGTCCCCATGCGAGTTGCTAGGGGGCCTCTCGGGATTCCTCTCCCGTCGATACCGGGGCCAAAAACCTTCTGTGGAGTCAGGGCCGGAAACGAGCATTCCTCTCAGGGGCTGATATGGATCTTTGGATACTTCTGGAGTCTCGCCAGGGGAGACAGGCCTCGTTTCGTGAGGGGGCATGCACGTGCACTTTCCTTCCAGGCTTTAGCAGCAATGTCACGCTTCGCGTGGCGTGGATCAAAGGATCTGTGGTTTTCCCTCGAGGCTTTCCCTCGAGGCTTTCCCACAGGGCTGTCCCACGTGCCACCGTGGTGTGAGTCGATCCTCGGCGTGAAAGATGAGCCAGTGCAGGGCAAAGAGGTTCCTCTGGAATGGACTGAGACATCTGGGGGACTCTTGGAATGGTGGTACGACCATGGAGTTCCTCTCGCCTTTCCTGTTGAGACTGCCTCCTCTTGAGATGCGACGGGAACGCCGGGAATTCTTTCCCGTTTAAAGCAGGGAAAGGATCCCTCATCTCGAGCTACGAGGGGGAAACGGGGCTCCTCTGGATGTGGGCGGGACCATCGTGCTTCCTCTCGAGTGGAGACGGGTATGGCGGTGAACTTCTTGAGTCGCAGCAAGGGTGTGAAAGACCCTTTCGAAGTTCCAGAGGTTAGGTGTCATTAGTCTCCAGACGCCTCATCGGAAATAGGCCTCATCTCGCCTGGAAGGGAGAACTTCCTGGATTTTCTCGAGTTGCGGCAGGTGTTCTCGAGTTACGACAGGGACCTCAGGGACCCGCCCTGGTGGCCTCAGGAGAGGCCAGTCCCCATGCGAGTTGCTAGGGGGCCTCTCGGGATTCCTCTCCCGTCGATACCGGGGCCAAAAACCTTGTGTGGAGTCAGGGCCGGAACCGAGGATGCCTCTCAGGGGCTGACATGGATCTCTGGGTACTTCTGGAGTCTCCCCAGGGGAGTCAGGCCTCGTCTCGAGTGGGGGCATGCACGTGCGCTTTCCTTCCAGGCTGTAGCAGCAATGTCACGCTTCCCGTCGCGTGGATCAAAGGATCTGTGGTTTTCCCTCGAGGCTTTCCCTCGAGGCTTTCCCACAGGGCTGTCCCACGTGGCACCGTGGTGTGAGTCGATCCTCGGCGTGAAAGATGAGCCAGTGCAGGGCAAAGAGGTTCCTCTGGAATGGACTGAGACATCTGGGGGACTCTTGGAATGGTGGTACGACCATGGAGTTCCTCTCGCCTTTCCTGTTGAGAGTGCCTCCTCTTGAGATGCGACGGGAATGCCGGGAATTCTTTCCCGTTGAAAGCAGGGAAAGGATCCCTCATCTCGAGCTCCGAGGGGGAAACGGGGCTCCTCTGGATGTGGGCGGGACCATCGTGCTTCCTCTCGAGTGGAGACGGGTATGGCGGTGAACTTCTTGAGTTGCAGCAAGGGTGTGAAAGACCCTTTCGAAGTTCCAGAGGTTAGGTGTCATTAGTCTCCAGACGCCTCATCGGAAATAGGCCTCATCTCGCCTGGAAGGGAGAACTTCCTGGATTTTCTCGAGTTGCGGCAGGTGTTCTCGAGTTACGACGGGGACTTCAGGGACCCGCCCTGGTGGCCTCAGGAGAGGCCAGTCCCCATGCGAGTTGCTAGGGGGTCTCTCGGGATTCCTCTCCCGTCGATACCGGGGCCAAAAAGCTTGTGTGGAGTCAGGGCCGGAACCGAGGATTTCTCTCAGGGGCTGACATGGATCTTTGGGTACTTCTGGAGTCTCCCCAGGGGAGTCAGGCCTCGTCTCGAGTGGGGGCATGCTCGTGCGCTTTCCTTCTAGGCTGTAGCAGCAATGTCACGCTTCCCGTCGCGTGGATCAGAGGATCTGTGGTTTTCCCTCGAGGCTTTCCCTCGAGGCTTTCCCACAGGGCTGTCCCACGTGCCACCGTGTTGTGAGTCGATCCTCGGCGTGAAAGATGAGCCAGTGCAGGGCAAAGAGGTTCCTCTGGAATGGACTGAGACATCTGGGGGACTCTTGGAATGGTGGTACGACCATGGAGTTCCTCTCGCCTTTCCTGTTGAGAGTGCCTCCTCTTGAGATGCGACGGGAACGCCGGGAATTCTTTCCCGTTGAAAGCAGGGAAAGGATCCCTCATCTCGAGCTACGAGGGGGAAACGGGGCTCCTCTGGATGTGGGCGGGACCTTCGTGCTTCCTCTCGAGTGGAGACGGGTATGGCGGTGAACTTCTTGAGTTGCAGCAAGGGTGTGAAAGACCCTTTCGAAGTTCCAGAGGTTTGGTGTCATTAGTCTCCAGAGGCCTCATCGGAAATAGCCCTCATCTCGCCTGGAAGGGAGAACTTCCTGGATTTTCTCGAGTTGCGGCAGGTGTTCTTGAGTTACGACGGGGACCTCAGGGACCCGCCCTGGTGGCCTCAGGAGAGGCCAGTCCCCATGCGAGTTGCTAGGGGGCCTCTCGGGATTCCTCTCCCGACGATACCGGGGCCAAAAACCTTGTGTGGAGTCAGGGCTGGAACCAAGGATTCCTCTCAGGGGCTGACATGGATCTTTGGGTACTTCTGGAGTCTCCCCAGGGGAGTCAGGCCTCGTCTCGAGTGGGGGCATGCACGTGCGCTTTCCTTCCAGGCTGTAGCAGCAATGTCACGCTTCCCGTCGGGTGCATCAAAGGATCTGTGGTTTTCCCTCGAGGCTTTCCCTCGAGGCTTTCCCACAGGGCTGTCCCACGTGCCACCGTGTTGTGAGTCGATCCTCGGCGTGAAAGATGAGCCAGTGCAGGGCAAAGAGGTTCCTCTGGAATGGACTGAGACATCTGGGGGACTCTTGGAATGGTGGTACGACCATGGAGTTCCTCTCGCCTTTCCTGTTGAGAGTGCCTCCTCTTGAGATGCGACGGGAACGCCGGGAATTCTTTCCCGTTGAAAGCAGGGAAAGGATCCCTCATCTCGAGCTCCGAGGGGGAAATGGGGCTCCTTTGCATGTGGTCGGGACCATCGTGCTTCCTCTCGAGTGGAGACGGGTATGGTGGTGAACTTCTTGAGTTGCAGCAAGGGTGTGAAAGACCCTTTCGAAGTTCCAGAGGTTAGGTGTCATTAGCCTCCAGACGCCTCATCGGAAATAGGCATCATCTCGCCTGGAAGGGAGAACTTCCTGGATTTTCTCGAGTTGCGGCAGGTGTTCTCGAGTTAGGACGGGGACCTCAGGGACCGGCCCTCGTGGCCTCAGGAGAGGCCAGTCCCCATGCGAGTTGCTAGGGGGCCTCTCGGGATTCCTCTCCCGTCGATACCGGGGCCAAAAACCTTCTGTGGAGTCAGGGCCGGAAACGAGCATTCCTCTCAGGGGCTGATATGGATCTTTGGATACTTCTGGAGTCTCGCCAGGGGAGACAGGCCTCGTTTCGTGAGGGGGCATGCACGTGCACTTTCCTTCCAGGCTTTAGCAGCAATGTCACGCTTCGCGTGGCGTGGATCAAAGGATCTGTGGTTTTCCCTCGAGGCTTTCCCTCGAGGCTTTCCCACAGGGCTGTCCCACGTGCCACCGTGGTGTGAGTCGATCCTCGGCGTGAAAGATGAGCCAGTGCAGGGCAAAGAGGTTCCTCTGGAATGGACTGAGACATCTGGGGGACTCTTGGAATGGTGGTACGACCATGGAGTTCCTCTCGCCTTTCCTGTTGAGACTGCCTCCTCTTGAGATGCGACGGGAACGCCGGGAATTCTTTCCCGTTGAAAGCAGGGAAAGGATCCCTCATCTCGAGCTACGAGGGGGAAACGGGGCTCCTCTGGATGTGGGCGGGACCATCGTGCTTCCTCTCGAGTGGAGACGGGTATGGTGGTGAACTTCTTGAGTTGCAGCAAGGGTGTGAAAGACCCTTTCGAAGTTCCAGAGGTTAGGTGTCATTAGTCTCCAGACGCCTCATCGGAAATAGGCCTCATCTCGCCTGGAAGGGAGAACTTCCTGGATTTTCTCGAGTTGCGGCAGGTGTTCTCGAGTTACGACGGGGACCTCAGGGACCGGCCCTGGTGGCCTCAGGAGAGGCCAGTCCCCATGCCAGTTGCTAGGGGGCCTCTCGGGATTCCTCTCCCGTCGATACCGGGGCCAAAAAGCTTGTGTGGAGTCAGGGCCGGAACCGAGGATTCCTCTCAGGGGCTGACATGGATCTTTGGGTACTTCTGGAGTCTCCCCAGGGGAGTCAGGCCTCGTCTCGAGTGGGGGCATGCACGTGCGCTTTCCTTCCAGGCTGTAGCAGCAATGTCACGCTTCCCGTCGGGTGCATCAAAGGATCTGTGGTTTTCCCTCGAGGCTTTCCCTCGAGGCTTTCCCACAGGGCTGTCCCACGTGCCACCGTGTTGTGAGTCGATCCTCGGCGTGAAAGATGAGCCAGTGCAGGGCAAAGAGGTTCCTCTGGAATGGACTGAGACATCTGGGGGACTCTTGGAATGGTGGTACGACCATGGAGTTCCTCTCGCCTTTCCTGTTGAGAGTGCCTCCTCTTGAGATGCGACGGGAACGCCGGGAATTCTTTCCCGTTGAAAGCAGGGAAAGGATCCCTCATCTCGAGCTCCAAGGGGGAAATGGGGCTCCTTTGCATGTGGTCGGGACCATCGTGCTTCCTCTCGAGTGGAGACGGGTATGGTGGTGAACTTCTTGAGTTGCAGCAAGGGTGTGAAAGACCCTTTCGAAGTTCCAGAGGTTAGGTGTCATTACCCTCCAGACGCCTCATCGGAAATAGGCCTCATCTCGCCTGGAAGGGAGAACTTCCTGGATTTTCTCGAGTTGCGGCAGGTGTTCTCGAGTTAGGACGGGGACCTCAGGGACCGGCCCTCGTGGCCTCAGGAGAGGCCAGTCCCCATGCGAGTTGCTAGGGGGCCTCTCGGGATTCCTCTCCCGTCGATACCGGGGCCAAAAACCTTCTGTGGAGTCAGGGCCGGAAACGAGCATTCCTCTCAGGGGCTGATATGGATCTTTGGATACTTCTGGAGTCTCGCCAGGGGAGACAGGCCTCGTTTCGTGAGGGGGCATGCACGTGCACTTTCCTTCCAGGCTTTAGCAGCAATGTCACGCTTCCCGTGGCGTGGATCAAAGGATCTGTGGTTTTCCCTCGAGGCTTTCCCTCGAGGCTTTCCCACAGGGCTGTCCCACGTGCCACCGTGGTGTGAGTCGATCCTCGGCGTGAAAGATGAGCCAGTGCAGGGCAAAGAGGTTCCTCTGGAATGGACTGAGACATCTGGGGGACTCTTGGAATGGTGGTACGACCATGGAGTTCCTCTCGCCTTTCCTGTTGAGACTGCCTCCTCTTGAGATGCGACGGGAACGCCGGGAATTCTTTCCCGTTTAAAGCAGGGAAAGGATCCCTCATCTCGAGCTACGAGGGGGAAACGGGGCTCCTCTGGATGTGGGCGGGACCATCGTGCTTCCTCTCGAGTGGAGACGGGTATGGCGGTGAACTTCTTGAGTCGCAGCAAGGGTGTGAAAGACCCTTTCGAAGTTCCAGAGGTTAGGTGTCATTAGTCTCAAGACGCCTCATCGGAAATAGGCCTCATCTCGCCTGGAAGGGAGAACTTCCTGGATTTTCTCGAGTTGCGGCAGGTGTTCTCGAGTTACGACAGGGACCTCAGGGACCCGCCCTGGTGGCCTCAGGAGAGGCCAGTCCCCATGCGAGTTGCTAGGGGGCCTCTCGGGATTCCTCTCCCGTCGATACCGGGGCCAAAAACCTTGTGTGGAGTCAGGGCCGGAACCGAGGATGCCTCTCAGGGGCTGACATGGATCTCTGGGTACTTCTGGAGTCTCCCCAGGGGAGTCAGGCCTCGTCTCGAGTGGGGGCATGCACGTGCGCTTTCCTTCCAGGCTGTAGCAGCAATGTCACGCTTCCCGTCGCGTGGATCAAAGGATCTGTGGTTTTCCCTCGAGGCTTTCCCTCGAGGCTTTCCCACAGGGCTGTCCCACGTGCCACCGTGGTGTGAGTCGATCCTCGGCGTGAAAGATGAGCCAGTGCAGGGCAAAGAGGTTCCTCTGGAATGGACTGAGACATCTGGGGGACTCTTGGAATGGTGGTACGACCATGGAGTTCCTCTCGCCTTTCCTGTTGAGAGTGCCTCCTCTTGAGATGCGACGGGAACGCCGGGAATTCTTTCCCGTTGAAAGCAGGGAAAGGATCCCTCATCTCGAGCTCCGAGGGGGAAACGGGGCTCCTCTGGATGTGGGCGGGACCATCGTGCTTCCTCTCGAGTGGAGACGGGTATGGCGGTGAACTTCTTGAGTTGCAGCAAGGGTGTGAAAGACCCTTTCGAAGTTCCAGAGGTTAGGTGTCATTAGTCTCCAGACGCCTCATCGGAAATAGGCCTCATCTCGCCTGGAAGGGAGAACTTCCTGGATTTTCTCGAGTTGCGGCAGGTGTTCTCGAGTTACGACGGGGACTTCAGGGACCCGCCCTGGTGGCCTCAGGAGAGGCCAGTCCCCATGCGAGTTGCTAGGGGGTCTCTCGGGATTCCTCTCCCGTCGATACCGGGGCCAAAAAGCTTGTGTGGAGTCAGGGCCGGAACCGAGGATTTCTCTCAGGGGCTGACATGGATCTTTGGGTACTTCTGGAGTCTCCCCAGGGGAGTCAGGCCTCGTCTCGAGTGGGGGCATGCTCGTGCGCTTTCCTTCTAGGCTGTAGCAGCAATGTCACGCTTCCCGTCGCGTGGATCAGAGGATCTGTGGTTTTCCCTCGAGGCTTTCCCTCGAGGCTTTCCCACAGGGCTGTCCCACGTGCCACCGTGTTGTGAGTCGATCCTCGGCGTGAAAGATGAGCCAGTGCAGGGCAAAGAGGTTCCTCTGGAATGGACTGAGACATCTGGGGGACTCTTGGAATGGTGGTACGACCATGGAGTTCCTCTCGCCTTTCCTGTTGAGAGTGCCTCCTCTTGAGATGCGACGGGAACGCCGGGAATTCTTTCCCGTTGAAAGCAGGGAAAGGATCCCTCATCTCGAGCTACGAGGGGGAAACGGGGCTCCTCTGGATGTGGGCGGGACCTTCGTGCTTCCTCTCGAGTGGAGACGGGTATGGCGGTGAACTTCTTGAGTTGCACCAAGGGTGTGAAAGACCCTTTCGAAGTTCCAGAGGTTTGGTGTCATTAGTCTCCAGAAGCCTCATCGGAAATAGCCCTCATCTCGCCTGGAAGGGAGAACTTCCTGGATTTTCTCGAGTTGCGGCAGGTGTTCTTGAGTTACGACGGGGACCTCAGGGACCCGCCCTGGTGGCCTCAGGAGAGGCCAGTCCCCATGCGAGTTGCTAGGGGGCCTCTCGGGATTCCTCTCCCGACGATACCGGGGCCAAAAACCTTGTGTGGAGTCAGGGCTGGAACCAAGGATTCCTCTCAGGGGCTGACATGGATCTTTGGGTACTTCTGGAGTCTCCCCAGGGGAGTCAGGCCTCGTCTCGAGTGGGGGCATGCACGTGCGCTTTCCTTCCAGGCTGTAGTAGCAATGTCACGCTTCCCGTCGCGTGGATCAAAGGATCTGTGGTTTTCCCTCGAGGCTTTCCCTCGAGGCTTTCCCACAGGGCTGTCCCACGTGCCACCGTGGTGTGAGTCGATCCTCGGCGTGAAAGATGAGCCAGTGCAGGGCAAAGAGGTTCCTCTGGAATGGACTGAGACATCTGGGGGACTCTTGGAATGGTGGTACGACCATGGAGTTCCTCTCGCCTTTCCTGTTGAGAATGCCTCCTCTTGAGATGCGACGGGAACGCAGGGAATTCTTTCCCGTTGAAAGCAGGGAAAGGATCCCTCATCTCGAGCTACGAGGGGGAAACGGGGCTCCTCTGGATGTGGTCGGGAACATCGTGCTTCCTCTCGAGTGGAGACGGGTATGGTGGTGAACTTCTTGAGTTGCAGCAAGGGTGTGAAAGACCCTTTCGAAGTTCCAGAGGTTAGGTGTCATTAGTCTCCAGACGCCTCATCGGAAATAGGCCTCATCTCGCCTGGAAGGGAGAACTTCCTGGATTTTCTCGAGTTGCGGCAGGTGTTCTCGAGTCACGACGGGGACCTCAGGGACCGGCCCTGGTGGCCACAGGAGAGGCCAGTCCCCATGCGAGTTGCTAGGGGGCCTCTCGGGATTCCTCTTCCGTCGATAGCGGGGCCAAAAACCTTGTGTGGAGTCAGGGCCGGAACCGAGGATTCCTCTCAGGGGCTGATATGTATCTTTGGATACTTCTGGAGTCTCGCCAGGGGAGACAGGCCTCGTTTCGTGAGGGGGCATGCACGTGCACTTTCCTTCCAGGCTTTAGCAGCAATGTCACGCTTCCCGTGGCGTGGATCAAAGGATGTGTGGTTTTCCCTCGAGGCTTTCCCTCGAGGCTTTCCCACAGGGCTGTCCCACGTGCCACCGTGGTGTGAGTCGATCCTCGGCGTGAAAGATGAGCCAGTGCAGGGCAAAGAGGTTCCTCTGGAATGGACTGAGACATCTGGGGGACTCTTGGAATGGTGGTACGACCATGGAGTTCCTCTCGCCTTTCCGGTTGAGAGTGCCTCCTCTTGAGATGCGACGGGAACGCCGGGAATTCTTTCCTGTTGAAAGCAGGGAAAGGTTCCCTCATCTCGAGCTACGAGGGGGAAACGGGGATCCTATGGATGTGGGCGGGACCATCGTGCTTCCTCTCGAGTGGAGACGGGTATGGCGGTGAACTTCTTGAGTCGCAGCAAGGGTGTGAAAGACCCTTTCGAAGTTCCAGAGGTTAGGTGTCATTAGTCTCCAGACGCCTCATCGGAAATAGGCCTCATCTCGCCTGGAAGGGAGAACTTCCTGGATTTTCTCGAGTTGCGGCAGGTGCTCTCGAGTTACGACGAGGACCTCAGCGACCCGCCCTGGTGGCCTCAGGAGAGGCCAGTCCCCATGCGAGTTGCTAAGGGGCCTCTCGGGATTCCTCTCCCGTCGATACCGGGGCCAAAAACCTTGTGTGGAGTCAGGGCCGGAACCGAGGATTCCTCTCAGGGGCTGACATGGATCTTTGGGTACTTCTGGAGTCTCCCCAGGGGAGTCAGGCCTCGTCTCGAGTGGGGGCATGCACGTGCGCTTTCCTTTAAGGCTGTAGCAGCAATGTCACGCTTCCCGTCGCGTGGATCAAAGGATCTGTGGTTTTCCCTCGAGGCTTTCCCACAGGGCTGTCCCACGTGCCACCGTGGTGTGAGTCGATCCTCGGCGTGAAAGATGAGCCAGTGCAGGGCAAAGAGGTTCCTCTGGAATGGACTGAGACATCTGGGGGACTCTTGGAATGGTGGTACGACCATGGAGTTCCTCTCGCCTTTTCTGTTGAGAGTGCCTCCTCTTGAGATGCGACGGGAACGCCGGGAATTCTTCCCCGTTTAAAGCAGGGAAAGGATCCCTCATCTCGAGCTACGAGGGGGAAACGGGGATCCTCTGGATGTGGGCGGGACCATCGTGCTTCCTCTCGAGTGGAGACGGGTATGGCGGTGAACTTCTTGAGTCGCAGCAAGGGTATGAAAGACCCTTTCGAAGTTCCAGAGTTTAGGTGTCATTAGTCTCCAGACGCCTCATCGGAAATAGGCCTCATCTCGCCTGGAAGGGAGAACTTCCTGGATTTTCTCGAGTTGCGGCAGGTGCTCTCGAGTTACGACGAGGACCTCAGGGACCCGCCCTGGTGGCCTCAGGAGAGGCCAGTCCCCATGCGAGTTGCTAGGGGGCCTCTCGGGATTCCACTCCCGTCGATACCGGGACCAAAAACCTTGTGTGGAGTCAGGGCCGGAACCGAGGATTCCTCTCAGGGGCTGACATGGATCTTTGGGTACTTCTGGAGTCTCCCCAGGGGAGTCAGGCCTCGTCTCGAGTGGGGCATGCACGTGCGCTTTCCTTCCAGGCTGTAGCAGCAATGTCACGCTTCCCGTCGCGTGGATCAAAGGATCTGTGGTTTTCCCTCGAGGCTTTCCCTCGAGGCTTTCCCTCGAGGCTTTCCCACAGGGCTGTCCCACGTGCCACCGTGGTGTGAGTCGATCCTCGGCGTGAAAGATGAGCCAGTGCAGGGCAAAGAGGTTCCTCTGGAATGGACTGAGACATCTGGGGGACTCTTGGAATGGTGCTACGACCATGGAGTTCCTCTCGACTTTCCTGTTGAGAGTACCTCGTCTTGAGATGCGACGGGAACGCCAGGAATTCTTTCCCGTTGAAAGCAGGGAAAGGATCCATCATCTCGAGCTACGAGGGGGAAACGGGGCTCCTCTGGATGTGGGCGGGACCATCGTGCTTCCTCTCGAGTGGAGACGGATATGGCGGTGAACTTCTTGAGTTGCAGCAAGGGTGTGAAAGACCCTTTCGAAGTTCCAGAGGTTAGGTGTCATTAGTCTCCAGACGCCTCATCGGAAATAGGCCTCATCTCGCCTGGAAGGGAGAACTTCCTGGATTTTCTCGAGTTGTGGCAGGTGTTCTCGAGTTACGACGGGGACCTCAGGGACCCGCCCTGGTGGCCTCAGGAGTGGCCAGTCCCCATGCGAGCTGCTAGGGGGCCTCTCGGAATTCCTCTCCCGTCGATACCGGGGCCAAAAACCTTGTGTGGAGTCAGGGCCGGAACCGAGGATTCCTCTCAAGGGCTGACATGGATCTTTGGGTACTTGTGGAGTCTCCCCAGGGGAGTCAGGCCTCGTCTCGAGTGGGGGCATGCATGTGCGCATTCCTTCCAGGCTGTAGCAGCAATGTCACGCTTCCCGTTGCGTGGATCAAAGGATCTGTGGTTTTCCCTCGAGGCTTTCCCTCGAGGCTTTCCCACAGGGCTGTCCCTGGTGCCACCGTGGTGTGAGTCGATCCTCGGCGTGAAAGATGAGCCAGTGCAGGGCAAAGAGGTTCCTCTGGAATGGACTGAGACATCTGGGGGACTCTTGGAATGGTGGTACGACCATGGAGTTCCTCTCGCCTTTCCTGTTGAGAGTGCCTCCTCTTGAGATGCGACGAGAACTCCGGGAATTCTTTCCCGTTGAAAGCAGGGAAAGGATCCCTCATCTCGAGCTCCGAGGGGGAAACGGGGCTCCTCTGGATGTGGGCGGGACCATCGTGCTTCCTCTCGAGTGGAGACGGGTATGGCGGTGAACTTCTTGAGTTGCAGCAAGGGTGTGAAAGACCCTTTCGAAGTTCCAGAGGTTAGGTGTCATTAGTCTCCAGAGGCCTCATCGGAAATAGGCCTCATCTCGCCTGCAAGGGAGAACTTCCTGGATTTTCTCGAGTTGCGGCAGGTGTTCTCGAGTTACGACGGGTACCTCAGGGACCCGCCCTGGTGGCCTCAGGAGAGGCCAGTCCCCATGCGAGTTGCTAGGGGGCCTCTCTGGATTCCTCCCCCGTCGATACCGGGGCCAAAAACCTTGTGTGGAGTCAGGGCCGGATCCGAGGATTCCTCTCAGGGGCTGACATGGATCTTTGGGTACTTGTGGAGTCTCCCCAGGGGAGTCAGGTCTCGTCTCTAGTGGGGGCATGCACGTGCGCATTCCTTCCAGGCTGTAGCAGCAATGTCACGCTTCCCGTTGCGTGGATCAAAGGATCTGTGGTTTTCCCTCGAGGCTTTCCCTCGAGGCTTTCCCACAGGGCTGTTCCACGTGCCACCGTGATGTGAGTCGATCCTCGGCATGAAAGATGAGCCAGTGCAGGGCAAAGAGGTTCCTCTGGAATGGACTGAGACATCTGGGGGACTCTTGGAATGGTGGTACGACCATGGAGTTCCTCTCGCCTTTCCTGTTGAGAGTGCCTCCTCTTGAGATGCGACGGGAACGCCGGGAATTCGTTCCCGTTGAAAGCAGGGAAAGGATCCCTCATCTCGAGCTACGAGTGGGAAACGGGGCTCCTCTGGATGTAGGCGGGACCATCGTGCTTCCTCTCGAGTGGAGACGGGTATGGCGGTGAACTTCTTGAGTTGCAGCAAGGGTGTGAAAGACCCTTTCGAAGTTCCAGAGGTTAGGTGTCATTAGTCTCCAGACGCCTCATCGGAAATAGGCCTCATCTCGCCTGGAAGGGAGAACTTCCTGGATTTTCTCGAGTTGCGGCAGGTGTTCTCAAGTTACGACGCAGACCTCAGGGACCCGCCCTGGTGGACTCAGGAGAGGCCAGTCCCCATGCGAGGTGCTAGGGGGCCTCACGGGATTCCTCTCCCGTCGATACCGGGGCCAAAAACCTTGTGCGGAGTTAGGGCCAGAACCGAGGATTCCTCTCAGGGGCTGACATGGATCTTTGTGTACTTGTGGAGTCTCCCCAGGGGAGTCAGGCCTCGTCTCGAGTGGGGGCATGCATGTGCGCTTTCCTTCCAGGCTGTAGCAGCAATGTCACGCTTCCCGTTGCGTGGATCAAAGGATCTGTGGTTTTCCCTCGAGGCTTTCCCTCGAGGCTTTCCCACAGGGCTGTCCCTGGTGCCACCGTGGTGTGAGTCGATCCTCGGCGTGAAAGATGAGCCAGTGCAGGGCAAAGAGGTTCCTCTGGAATGGACTGAGACATCTGGGGGACTCTTGGAATGGTGGTACGACCATGGAGTTCCTCTCGCCTTTCCTGTTGAGAGTGCCTCCTCTTGAGATGCGACGGGAACGCCGGGAATTCGTTCCCGTTGAACGCAGGGAAAGGATCCCTCATCTCGAGCTACGAGGGGGAAACGGGGCTCCTCTGGATGTGGGCGGGACCATCGTGCTTCCTCTCGAGTGGAGACGGGTATGGCGGTGAACTTCTTGAGTTGCAGCAAGGGTGTGAAAGACCTTTTCGAAGTTCCAGAGGTTAGGTGTCATTAGTCTCCAGACGCCTCATCGGAAATAGGCCTCATCTCGCCTGGAAGGGAGAACTTCCTGGATTTTCTCGAGTTGCGGCAGGTGTTCTCGAGTTACGACGCGGACCTCAGGGACCCGCCCTGGTGGACTCAGGAGAGGCCAGTCCCCATGCGAGGTGCTAGGGGGCCTCACGGGATTCCTCTCCCGTCGATACCGGGGCCAAAAACCTTGTGCGGAGTTAGGGCCAGAACCGAGGATTCCTCTCAGGGGCTGACATGGATCTTTGTGTTCTTGTGGAGTCTCCCCAGGGGAGTCAGGCCTCGTCTCGAGTGGGGGCATGCATGTGCACTTTCCTTCCAGGCTGTAGCAGCAATGTCACGCTTCCCGTCGCGTGGATCAAAGGATCTGTGGTTTTCCCTCGAGGCTTTCCTTCGAGGCTTTCCCACAGGGCTGTCCCACGTGCCACCGTGGTGTGAGTCGATCCTCGGCGTGAAAGATGAGCCAGTGCAGGGCAAAGAGGTTCCTCTGGAATGGACTGAGACATCTGGGGGACTCTTGGAATGGTGGTACGACCATGGAGTTCCTCTCGCCTTTCCTGTTGAGAGTGCCTCCTCTTGAAATGCGACGTGAACGCCGGGAATTCTTTCCCGTTGAAAGCAGGGAAAGGATCCCTCATCTCGAGCTACGAGGGGGAAACGGGGCTCCTCTGGATGTGGGCGGGACCATCGTGCTTCCTCTCGAGTGGAGACGGGTATGGCGGTGAACTTCTTGAGTTGCAGCAAGGGTGTGAAAGACCCTTTCGAAGTTCCAGAGGTTAGGTGTCATTAGTCTCCAGACGCCTCATCGGAAATAGGCCTCATCTCGCCTGGAAGGGAGAACTTCCTGGATTTTCTCGAGTTGCGGCAGGTGTTCTCGAGTTACGACGCGGACCTCAGGGACCCGCCCTGGTGGACTCAGGAGAGGCCAGTCCCCATGCGAGGTGCTAGGGGGCCTCACGGGATTCCTCTCCCGTCGATACCGGGGCCAAAAACCTTGTGCGGAGTTAGGGCCAGAACCGAGGATTCCTCTCAGGGGCTGACATGGATCTTTGTGTACTTGTGGAGTCTCCCCAGGGGAGTCAGGCCTCGTCTCGAGTGGGGGCATGCATGTGCGCTTTCCTTCCAGGCTGTAGCAGCAATGTCACGCTTCCCGTTGCGTGGATCAAAGGATCTGTGGTTTTCCCTCGAGGCTTTCTCTCGAGGCTTTCCCACAGGGCTGTCCCTGGTGCCACCGTGGTGTGAGTCGATGCTCGGCGTGAAAGATGAGCCAGTGCAGGGCAAAGAGGTTCCTCTGGAATGGACTGAGACATCTGGGGGACTCTTGGAATGGTGGTACGACCATGGAGTTCCTCTCGCCTTTCCTGTTGAGAGTGCCTCCTCTTGAGATGCGACGAGAACGCCGGGAATTCTTTCCCGTTGAAAGCAGGGAAAGGATCCCTCATCTCGAGCTACGAGGGGGAAACGGGGCTCCTCTGGATGTGGGCGGGACCATCGTGCTTCCTCTCGAGTGGAGACGGGTATGGCGGTGAACTTCTTGAGTTGCAGCAAGGGTGTGAAAGACCCTTTCGAAGTTCCAGAGGTTAGGTGTCATTAGTCTCCAGACGCCTCATCGGAAATAGGCCTCATCTCGCCTGGAAGGGAGAACTTCCTGGATTTTCTCGAGTTGCGGCAGGTGTTCTCGAGTTACGACGGGGACCTCAGGGTCCCGCCCTGGTGGCCTCAGGAGAGGCCAGTCCCCATGCGATGTGCTAGGGGGCCTCTCGAGATTCCTCTCCCGTCGATACCGGGGCCAAAAACCTTGTGTGGAGTCAGGGCCGGAACCGAGGATTCCTCTCAGGGGCTGACATGTATCTTTGGGTACTTCTGGAGTCTCCCCAGGGGAGTCAGGCCTCGTCTCGAGTGGGGGCATGCACGTGCGCTTTCCTTCCAGGCTGTAGCAGCAATGTCACGCTTCCCGTGGCGTGGATCAAAGGATCTGTGGTTTTCCCTCGAGGCTTTCCCTCGAGGCTTTCCCACAGGGCTGTCCCACGTGCCACCGTGGTGTGAGTCGATCCTCGGCGTGAAAGATGAGCCAGTGCAGGGCAAAGAGGTTCCTCTGGAATGGACTGAGACATCTGGGGGACTCTTGGAATGGTGCTACTACCATGGAGTTCCTCTCGCCTTTCCTGTTGAGAGTGCCTCCTCTTGAGATGCGACGGGAACGCCGGGAATACTTTCCCGTTGAAAGCAGGGAAAGGATCCCACATCTCGAGCTATGAGGGGAAAAGGGGCTCCTCTGGATGTGGGCGGGACCATCGTGAATGCTCTCGAGTATAGATGGGTATGGCGGTGAACTTCTTGAGTTGCAGCAAGGGTGTGAAAGACCCTTTCGAAGTTCCAGAGTTTAGGTGTCATTAGTCTCCAGACGCCTCATCGGAAATAGGCCTCATCTCGCCTGGAAGGGAGAACTTCCTGGATTTTCTCGAGTTGCGGCAGGTGTTCTCGAGTTACGACGGGGACCTCAGGGACCCGCCCTGGTGGCCTCAGGAGTGGCCAGTCCCCATGCGAGCTGCTAGGGGGCCTCTCGGGATTCCTCTCCCGTCGATACCGGGGCCAAAAACCTTGTGTGGAGTCAGGGCCGGAACCGAGGATTCCTCTCAAGGGCTGACATGGATCTTTGGGTACTTGTGGAGTCTCCCCAGGGGAGTCAGGCCTCGTCTCGAGTGGGGGCATGCACGTGCGCTTTCCTTCCAGGCTGTAGCAGCAATGTCACGCTTCCCGTGGCGTGGATCAAAGGATCTGTGGTTTTCCCTCGAGGCTTTCCCTCGAGGCTTTCCCACAGGGCTGTCCCACGTGCCACCGTGGTGTGAGTCGATCCTCGGCGTGAAAGATGAGCCAGTGCAGGGCAAAGAGCTTCCTCTGGAATGGACTGAGACATCTGGGGGACTCTTGGAATGGTGGTACGACCATGGAGTTCCTCTCGCCTTTCCTGTTGAGAGTGCCTCCTCTTGAGATGCGACGGGAACGCCGGGAATTCTTTCCCGTTGAAAGCAGGGAAAGGATCACTCATCTCGAGCTATGAGGGGAAACGGGGCTCCTCTGGATGTGGGCGGGCCCATCGTGCATCCTCTCGAGTATAGACGGGTATGGCGGTGAACTTCTTGAGTTGCAGCAAGGGTGTGAAAGACCCTTTCGAAGTTCCAGAGGTTAGGTGTCATTAGTCTCCAGACGCCTCATCGGAAATAGGCCTCATCTCGCCTGGAAGGGAGAACTTCCTGGATTTTCTCGAGTTGCGGCAGGTGTTCTCGAGTTACGACGGGGACCTCAGGGACCCGCCCTGGTGGCCACAGGAGAGGCCAGTCCCCATGCGAGTTGCTAGGGGGCCTCTCGGGATTCCTCTCCCGTCGATACCGGGGCCAAAAACCTTGTGTGGAGTCAGGGCCGGAACCGAGGATTCCTCTCAGGGGCTGACATGGATCTTTGGGTACTTGTGGAGTCTCCCCAGGGGAGTCAGGCCTCGTCTCGAGTGGGGGCATGCACGTGCGCTTTCCTTCCAGGCTGTAACGGCAATGTCACGCTTCCCGTGGCGTGGATCAAAGGATCTGTGGTTTTCCCTCGAGGCTTTCCCTCGAGGCTTTCCCACAGGGCTGTCCCACGTGCCACCGTGGTGTGAGTCAATCCTCAGCGTGAAAGATGAGCCAGTGCAGGGCAAAGAGGTTCCTCTGGAATGGACTGAGACATCTGGGGGACTCTTGGAATGGTGGTACGACCATGGAGTTCCTCTCGCCTTTCCTGTTGAGAGTGCCTCCTCTTGAGTTGCGACGGGAACGCCTGGAATTCTTTCCCGTTGAAAGCAGGGAAAGGATCCCTCATCTCGAGCTACGAGGGGGAAACGGGGCTCCTCTGGATGTGGGCGGGACCATCGTGCTTCCTCTCGTGTGGAGACGGGTATGGCGGTGAACTTCTTGAGTTGCAGCAAGGGTGTGAAAGACCCTTTCGAAGTTCCAGAGGTTAGGTGTCATTAGTCTCCAGACGCCTCATCGGAAATAGGCCTCATCTCGCCTGGAAGGGAGAACTTCCTGGATTTTCTCGAGTTGCGGCAGGTGCTCTCGAGTTACGACGAGGACCTCAGCGACCCGCCCTGGTGGCCTCAGGAGAGGCCAGTCCCCATGCGAGTTGCTAAGGGGCCTCTCGGGATTCCTCTCCCGTCGATACCGGGGCCAAAAACCTTGTGTGGAGTCAGGGCCGGAACCGAGGATTCCTCTCAGGGGCTGACATGGATCTTTGGGTACTTCTGGAGTCTCCCCAGGGGAGTCAGGCCTCGTCTCGAGTGGGGGCATGCACGTGCGCTTTCCTTTAAGGCTGTAGCAGCAATGTCACGCTTCCCGTCGCGTGGATCAAAGGATCTGTGGTTTTCCCTCGAGGCTTTTCCACAGGGCTGTCCCACGTGCCACCGTGGTGTGAGTCGATCCTCGGCGTGAAAGATGAGCCAGTGCAGGGCAAAGAGGTTCCTCTGGAATGGACTGAGACATCTGGGGGACTCTTGGAATGGTGGTACGACCATGGAGTTCCTCTCGCCTTTTCTGTTGAGAGTGCCTCCTCTTGAGATGCGACGGGAACGCCGGGAATTCTTCCCCGTTTAAAGCAGGGAAAGGATCCCTCATCTCGAGCTACGAGGGGGAAACGGGGATCCTCTGGATGTGGGCGGGACCATCGTGCTTCCTCTCGAGTGGAGACGGGTATGGCGGTGAACTTCTTGAGTCGCAGCAAGGGTATGAAAGACCCTTTCGAAGTTCCAGAGTTTAGGTGTCATTAGTCTCCAGACGCCTCATCGGAAATAGGCCTCATCTCGCCTGGAAGGGAGAACTTCCTGGATTTTCTCGAGTTGCGGCAGGTGCTCTCGAGTTACGACGAGGACCTCAGGGACCCGCCCTGGTGGCCTCAGGAGAGGCCAGTCCCCATGCGAGTTGCTAGGGGGCCTCTCGGGATTCCACTCCCGTCGATACCGGGACCAAAAACCTTGTGTGGAGTCAGGGCCGGAACCGAGGATTCCTCTCAGGGGCTGACATGGATCTTTGGGTACTTCTGGAGTCTCCCCAGGGGAGTCAGGCCTCGTCTCGAGTGGGGCATGCACGTGCGCTTTCCTTCCAGGCTGTAGCAGCAATGTCACGCTTCCCGTCGCGTGGATCAAAGGATCTGTGGTTTTCCCTCGAGGCTTTCCCTCGAGGCTTTCCCTCGAGGCTTTCCCACAGGGCTGTCCCACGTGCCACCGTGGTGTGAGTCGATCCTCGGCGTGAAAGATGAGCCAGTGCAGGGCAAAGAGGTTCCTCTGGAATGGACTGAGACATCTGGGGGACTCTTGGAATGGTGCTACGACCATGGAGTTCCTCTCGACTTTCCTGTTGAGAGTACCTCGTCTTGAGATGCGACGGGAACGCCAGGAATTCTTTCCCGTTGAAAGCAGGGAAAGGATCCATCGTCTCGAGCTACGAGGGGGAAACGGGGCTCCTCTGGATGTGGGCGGGACCATCGTGCTTCCTCTCGAGTGGAGACGGATATGGCGGTGAACTTCTTGAGTTGCAGCAAGGGTGTGAAAGACCCTTTCGAAGTTCCAGAGGTTAGGTGTCATTAGTCTCCAGACGCCTCATCGGAAATAGGCCTCATCTCGCCTGGAAGGGAGAACTTCCTGGATTTTCTCGAGTTGTGGCAGGTGTTCTCGAGTTACGACGGGGACCTCAGGGACCCGCCCTGGTGGCCTCAGGAGTGGCCAGTCCCCATGCGAGCTGCTAGGGGGCCTCTCGGAATTCCTCTCCCGTCGATACCGGGGCCAAAAACCTTGTGTGGAGTCAGGGCCGGAACCGAGGATTCCTCTCAAGGGCTGACATGGATCTTTGGGTACTTGTGGAGTCTCCCCAGGGGAGTCAGGCCTCGTCTCGAGTGGGGGCATGCATGTGCGCATTCCTTCCAGGCTGTAGCAGCAATGTCACGCTTCCCGTTGCGTGGATCAAAGGATCTGTGGTTTTCCCTCGAGGCTTTCCCTCGAGGCTTTCCCACAGGGCTGTCCCTGGTGCCACCGTGGTGTGAGTCGATCCTCGGCGTGAAAGATGAGCCAGTGCAGGGCAAAGAGGTTCCTCTGGAATGGACTGAGACATCTGGGGGACTCTTGGAATGGTGGTACGACCATGGAGTTCCTCTCGCCTTTCCTGTTGAGAGTGCCTCCTCTTGAGATGCGACGAGAACTCCGGGAATTCTTTCCCGTTGAAAGCAGGGAAAGGATCCCTCATCTCGAGCTCCGAGGGGGAAACGGGGCTCCTCTGGATGTGGGCGGGACCATCGTGCTTCCTCTCGAGTGGAGACGGGTATGGCGGTGAACTTCTTGAGTTGCAGCAAGGGTGTGAAAGACCCTTTCGAAGTTCCAGAGGTTAGGTGTCATTAGTCTCCAGAGGCCTCATCGGAAATAGGCCTCATCTCGCCTGCAAGGGAGAACTTCCTGGATTTTCTCGAGTTGCGGCAGGTGTTCTCGAGTTACGACGGGTACCTCAGGGACCCGCCCTGGTGGCCTCAGGAGAGGCCAGTCCCCATGCGAGTTGCTAGGGGGCCTCTCTGGATTCCTCCCCCGTCGATACCGGGGCCAAAAACCTTGTGTGGAGTCAGGGCCGGATCCGAGGATTCCTCTCAGGGGCTGACATGGATCTTTGGGTACTTGTGGAGTCTCCCCAGGGGAGTCAGGTCTCGTCTCTAGTGGGGGCATGCACGTGCGCATTCCTTCCAGGCTGTAGCAGCAATGTCACGCTTCCCGTTGCGTGGATCAAAGGATCTGTGGTTTTCCCTCGAGGCTTTCCCTCGAGGCTTTCCCACAGGGCTGTTCCACGTGCCACCGTGATGTGAGTCGATCCTCGGCATGAAAGATGAGCCAGTGCAGGGCAAAGAGGTTCCTCTGGAATGGACTGAGACATCTGGGGGACTCTTGGAATGGTGGTACGACCATGGAGTTCCTCTCGCCTTTCCTGTTGAGAGTGCCTCCTCTTGAGATGCGACGGGAACGCCGGGAATTCGTTCCCGTTGAAAGCAGGGAAAGGATCCCTCATCTCGAGCTACGAGTGGGAAACGGGGCTCCTCTGGATGTAGGCGGGACCATCGTGCTTCCTCTCGAGTGGAGACGGGTATGGCGGTGAACTTCTTGAGTTGCAGCAAGGGTGTGAAAGACCCTTTCGAAGTTCCAGAGGTTAGGTGTCATTAGTCTCCAGACGCCTCATCGGAAATAGGCCTCATCTCGCCTGGAAGGGAGAACTTCCTGGATTTTCTCGAGTTGCGGCAGGTGTTCTCAAGTTACGACGCAGACCTCAGGGACCCGCCCTGGTGGACTCAGGAGAGGCCAGTCCCCATGCGAGGTGCTAGGGGGCCTCACGGGATTCCTCTCCCGTCGATACCGGGGCCAAAAACCTTGTGCGGAGTTAGGGCCAGAACCGAGGATTCCTCTCAGGGGCTGACATGGATCTTTGTGTACTTGTGGAGTCTCCCCAGGGGAGTCAGGCCTCGTCTCGAGTGGGGGCATGCATGTGCGCTTTCCTTCCAGGCTGTAGCAGCAATGTCACGCTTCCCGTTGCGTGGATCAAAGGATCTGTGGTTTTCCCTCGAGGCTTTCCCTCGAGGCTTTCCCACAGGGCTGTCCCTGGTGCCACCGTGGTGTGAGTCGATCCTCGGCGTGAAAGATGAGCCAGTGCAGGGCAAAGAGGTTCCTCTGGAATGGACTGAGACATCTGGGGGACTCTTGGAATGGTGGTACGACCATGGAGTTCCTCTCGCCTTTCCTGTTGAGAGTGCCTCCTCTTGAGATGCGACGGGAACGCCGGGAATTCGTTCCCGTTGAACGCAGGGAAAGGATCCCTCATCTCGAGCTACGAGGGGGAAACGGGGCTCCTCTGGATGTGGGCGGGACCATCGTGCTTCCTCTCGAGTGGAGACGGGTATGGCGGTGAACTTCTTGAGTTGCAGCAAGGGTGTGAAAGACCCTTTCGAAGTTCCAGAGGTTAGCTGTCATTAGTCTCCAGACGCCTCATCGGAAATAGGCCTCATCTCGCCTGGAAGGGAGAACTTCCTGGATTTTCTCGAGTTGCGGCAGGTGTTCTCGAGTTACGACGCGGACCTCAGGGACCCGCCCTGGTGGACTCAGGAGAGGCCAGTCCCCATGCGAGGTGCTAGGGGGCCTCACGGGATTCCTCTCCCGTCGATACCGGGGCCAAAAACCTTGTGCGGAGTTAGGGCCAGAACCGAGGATTCCTCTCAGGGGCTGACATGGATCTTTGTGTACTTGTGGAGTCTCCCCAGGGGAGTCAGGCCTCGTCTCGAGTGGGGGCATGCATGTGCACTTTCCTTCCAGGCTGTAGCAGCAATGTCACGCTTCCCGTCGCGTGGATCAAAGGATCTGTGGTTTTCCCTCGAGGCTTTCCTTCGAGGCTTTCCCACAGGGCTGTCCCACGTGCCACCGTGGTGTGAGTCGATCCTCGGCGTGAAAGATGAGCCAGTGCAGGGCAAAGAGGTTCCTCTGGAATGGACTGAGACATCTGGGGGACTCTTGGAATGGTGGTACGACCATGGAGTTCCTCTCGCCTTTCCTGTTGAGAGTGCCTCCTCTTGAAATGCGACGTGAACGCCGGGAATTCTTTCCCGTTGAAAGCAGGGAAAGGATCCCTCATCTCGAGCTACGAGGGGGAAACGGGGCTCCTCTGGATGTGGGCGGGACCATCGTGCTTCCTCTCGAGTGGAGACGGGTATGGCGGTGAACTTCTTGAGTTGCAGCAAGGGTGTGAAAGACCCTTTCGAAGTTCCAGAGGTTAGGTGTCATTAGTCTCCAGACGCCTCATCGGAAATAGGCCTCATCTCGCCTGGAAGGGAGAACTTCCTGGATTTTCTCGAGTTGCGGCAGGTGTTCTCGAGTTACGACGCGGACCTCAGGGACCCGCCCTGGTGGACTCAGGAGAGGCCAGTCCCCATGCGAGGTGCTAGGGGGCCTCACGGGATTCCTCTCCCGTCGATACCGGGGCCAAAAACCTTGTGCGGAGTTAGGGCCAGAACCGAGGATTCCTCTCAGGGGCTGACATGGATCTTTGTGTACTTGTGGAGTCTCCCCAGGGGAGTCAGGCCTCGTCTCGAGTGGGGGCATGCATGTGCGCTTTCCTTCCAGGCTGTAGCAGCAATGTCACGCTTCCCGTTGCGTGGATCAAAGGATCTGTGGTTTTCCCTCGAGGCTTTCCCTCGAGGCTTTCCCACAGGGCTCTCCCTGGTGCCACCGTGGTGTGAGTCGATCCTCGGCGTGAAAGATGAGCCAGTGCAGGGCAAAGAGGTTCCTCTGGAATGGACTGAGACATCTGGGGGACTCTTGGAATGATGGTACGACCATGGAGTTCCTCTCGCCTTTCCTGTTGAGAGTGCCTCCTCTTGAGATGCGACGAGAACGCCGGGAATTCTTTCCCGTTGAAAGCAGGGAAAGGATCCCTCATCTCGAGCTACGAGGGGGAAACGGGGCTCCTCTGGATGTGGGCGGGACCATCGTGCTTCCTCTCGAGTGGAGACGGGTATGGCGGTGAACTTCTTGAGTTGCAGCAAGGGTGTGAAAGACCCTTTCGAAGTTCCAGAGGTTAGGTGTCATTAGTCTCCAGACGCCTCATCGGAAATAGGCCTCATCTCGCCTGGAAGGGAGAACTTCCTGGATTTTCTCGAGTTGCGGCAGGTGTTCTCGAGTTACGACGGGGACCTCAGGGTCCCGCCCTGGTGGCCTCAGGAGAGGCCAGTCCCCATGCGATGTGCTAGGGGGCCTCTCGAGATTCCTCTCCCGTCGATACCGGGGCCAAAAACCTTGTGTGGAGTCAGGGCCGGAACCGAGGATTCCTCTCAGGGGCTGACATGTATCTTTGGGTACTTCTGGAGTCTCCCCAGGGGAGTCAGGCCTCGTCTCGAGTGGGGGCATGCACGTGCGCTTTCCTTCCAGGCTGTAGCAGCAATGTCACGCTTCCCGTGGCGTGGATCAAAGGATCTGTGGTTTTCCCTCGAGGCTTTCCCTCGAGGCTTTCCCACAGGGCTGTCCCACTTGCCACCGTGGTGTGAGTCGATCCTCGGCGTGAAAGATGAGCCAGTGCAGGGCAAAGAGGTTCCTCTGGAATGGACTGAGACATCTGGGGGACTCTTGGAATGGTGCTACTACCATGGAGTTCCTCTCGCCTTTCCTGTTGAGAGTGCCTCCTCTTGAGATGCGACGGGAACGCCGGGAATACTTTCCCGTTGAAAGCAGGGAAAGGATCCCACATCTCGAGCTATGAGGGGAAACGGGGCTCCTCTGGATGTGGGCGGGACCATCGTGAATGCTCTCGAGTATAGATGGGTATGGCGGTGAACTTCTTGAGTTGCAGCAAGGGTGTGAAAGACCCTTTCGAAGTTCCAGAGTTTAGGTGTCATTAGTCTCCAGACGCCTCATCGGAAATAGGCCTCATCTCGCCTGGAAGGGAGAACTTCCTGGATTTTCTCGAGTTGCGGCAGGTGTTCTCGAGTTACGACGGGGACCTCAGGGACCCGCCCTGGTGGCCTCAGGAGAGGCCAGTCCCCATGCGAGTTGCTAGGGGGCCTCTCGGGATTCCTCTCCCGTCGTTACCGGGGCCAAAAACCTTGTGTGGAGTCAGGGCCGGAACCGAGGATTCCTCTCAGGGCCTGACATGTATCTTTGGGTACTTCTGGAGTCTCCCCAGGGGAGTCAGGCCTCGTTTCGAGTGGGGGCATGCACGTGCGCTCTCCTTCCAGGCTGTAGCAGCAATGTCACGCTTCCCATGGCGTGGATCAAAGGATCTGTGGTTTTCCCTCGAGGCTTTCCCTCGAGGCTTTCCCACAGGGCTGTCCCACGTGCCACCGTGGTGTGAGTCGATTCTCGGCGTGAAAGACGAGCCAGTGTAGGGCAAAGAGGTTCCTCTGGAATGGACTGAGACATCTGGGGGACTCTTGGAATGGTGGTACGACCAAGAAGTTCCTCTCGCCTTTCCTGTTGAGAGTGCCTCCTCTTGAGATGGGACGGGAACGCCGGGAATTCTTTCCCGTTGAAAGCAGGGAAAGGATCCCTCATCTCGAGCTACGAGGGGGAAACGGGGTTCCTCTGGATGTGGGCGGGACCATCGTGCTTCCTCTCGAGTGGAGACGGGTATGGCAGTGAAATTCTTGAGTTGCAGCAAAGGTGTGAAAGACCCTTTCGAAGTTCCAGAGTTAGGTGTCATTAGTCTCCAGACGCCTCATCGGAAGTAGGCCTCATCTCGCCTGGAAGGGAGAACTTCCTGCATTTTCTCGAGTTGCGGCAGGTGTTCTCGAGTTACGACGAGGACCTCAGGGACCCGCCCTGGTGGCCTCAGGAGAGGCCAGTCCCCATGCGAGGTGCTAGGGGGCCTCTCGGGATTCCTCTCCCGTCGATACCGTGGCCAAAAGCCTTGTGTGCAGTCAGGGCCGGAACCGAGGATTCCTCTCAGGGGCTGACATGGATCTTTGGGTACTTCTGGAGTCTCCCCAGGGGAGTCAGGCCTCGTTTCGAGTGGGGGCATGCACGTGCGCTTTCCTTCCAGGCTGTAGCAGCAATGTCACGCTTCCCGTCGCGTGGATCAAGGGATCTGTGGTTTTCCCTCTAGGCTTTCCCTCGAGGCTTTCCCACAGGGCTGTCCCACGTGCCACCGTGGTGTGAGTCGATCCTCGGCGTGAAAGATGAGCCAGTGCAGGGCAAAGAGGTTCCTCTGGAATGGACTGAGACATCTGGGGTCTCTTGGAATGGTGGTACGACCATGGAGTTCCTCTCGCCTTTCCTGTTGAGAGTGCCTCCTCTTGAGATGCGACAGGAACCCCGGAATTCTTTCCCATTTAAAGCAGGGAAAGGATCCCTCATCTTGAGCTCGAGGGGGAAACGGGGCTCCTCTGGTTGTGGGTGGGACGATCGTGCTTCCTCTCGAGTGGAGACGGGTATGGCGGTGAATTACTTGAGTTGCAGCAAGGGTGTGAAAGACCCTTTCGAAGTTCCAGAGGTTAGGTGTCATTAGTCTCCAGACGCCTCATCGGAAATAGGCCTCATTTCGCCTGGAAAGGAGAACTTCCTGGATTTTCTCGAGTTGCGGCAGGTGTTCTCGATTTACGACGGGGACCTCAGGGACCCGCCCTGGTGGCCTCAGGAACGGCCAGTCCCCATGCTAGTTGCTAGGGGGCCTCTCGGGATTCCTCTCCCGTCGATACCGGGGCCAAAAACCTTGTGTGGAGTCAGGGCCGGAACCGAGGATTCCTCTCAGGGGCTGACATGGATCTTTGGGTACTTCTGGAGTCTCCCCAGGGGAGTCAGGACTCGTCTCGAGTGGGGGCATGCACGTGCGCTTTCCTTCCAGGCTGTAGCAGCAATGTCACGCTTCCCGTCGCGTGGATCAAAGGATCTGTGGTTTTCCCTCGAGGCTTTCCCTCGAGGCTTTCCCACAGGGCTGTCCCACGTGCCACCGTGGTGTGAGTCGATCCTCGCCGTGAAAGTTGAGCCAGTGCAGGGCAAAGAGGCTCCTCTGGAATGGACTGAGACATCTGGGGGACTCTTGGAATGGTGGTACGACCATGGAGTTCCTCTCGCCTTTCCTGTTGAGAGTGCCTCCTCTTGAGATGCGACGGGAACGCCGGGAATTCTTTCCCGTTGAAAGCAGGGAATGGATCCCTCATCTCGAGCTCCGAGGGGGAAACGGGTCTCCTCTGGATGTGGGCGGGACCATCGTGCTTCCTCTCGAGTGGAGACGGGTATGGCGGTGAACTTCTTGAGTTGCAGCAAGGGTGTGAAAGACCCTTTCGAAGTTCCAGAGTTTAGGTGTCATTAGTCTCCAGACGCCTCATCGGAAATAGGCCTCATCTTGCCTGGAAGGGAGAACTTCCTGGATTTTCTCGAGTTGCGGCAGGTGTTCTCGAGTTACGACGGGGACCTCAGGGACCCGCCCTGGTGGCCTCAGGAGAGGCCAGTACCCATGCGAGTTGCTAGGGGGCCTCTCGGGATTCCTCTCCCGTCGATACCGGGGCCAAAAACCTTGTGTGGAGTCAGGGCCGGAACCGAGGATTCCTCTCAGGGGCTGACATGGATCTTTGGGTACTTGTGGAGTCTCCCCAGGGGAGTCAGGCCTCGTCTCGAGTGGGGGCATGCACGTGCGCTTTCCTTCCAGGCTGTAGCAGCAATGTCACGCTTCCCGTCGCGTGGATCAAAGGATCTGTGGTTTTCCCTCGAGGCTTTCCCACAGGGCTGTCCCACGTGCCACCGTGGTGTGAGTCGATCCTCGGCGTAAAAGATGAGCCAGTGCAGGGCAAAGAGGCTCCTCTGGAATGGACTGAGACATCTGGGGGACTCTTGGAATGGTGGTACGACCATGGAGTTCCTCTCGCCTTTCCTGTTGAGAGTGCCTCCTCTTGAGATGCGACGGGAACGCCGGGAATTCTTTCCCGTTGAAAGCAGGGAAAGGATCCCTCATCTCGAGCTACGAGGGGGAAACGGGGCTCCTCTGGATGTGGGCGGGACCATCGTGCTTCCTCTCGAGTGGAGACGGGTATGGCGGTGAACTTCTTGAGTTGCAGCAAGGGTGTGAAAGACCCTTTCGAATTTCCAGAGTTTAGGTGTCATTAGTCTCCAGACGCCTCATCGGAAATAGGCCTCATCTCGCCTGGAAGGGAGAACTTCCTGGATTTTCTCGAGTTGCGGCAGGTGTTCTCGAGTTACGACGGGGACCTCAGGGACCCGACCTGGTGGCCTCAGGAGAGGCCAGTCCCCATGCGAGTTGCTAGGGGGCCTCTCGGGATTCCTCTCCGGTCGATACCGGGGCAAAAAACCTTGTGTGGAGTCAGGGCCGGAACCGAGGATTCCTCTCAGGGGCTGACATGGATCTTTGGGTACTTGTGGAGTCTCCCCAGGGGAGTCAGGCCTCGTCTCGAGTGGGGGCATGCACGTGCGCTTTCCTTCCAGGCTGTAGCAGCAATGTCACGCTTCCCGTCCCGTGGATCAAAGGATCTGTGGTTTTCCCTCGAGGCTTTCGCTCGAGGCTTTCCCACAGGGCTGTGCCACGTGCCACGGTGGTGTGAGTCGATCCTCGGCGTGAAAGATGAGCCAGTGCAGGGCAAAGAGGTTCCTCTGGAATGGACTGAGACATCTGGGGGACTCTTGGAATGATGGTACGACCATGGAGTTCCTCTCGCCTTTCCTGTTGAGAGTGCCTCCTCTTGAGATGCGACGGGAACGCCGGGAATTCTTTCCCGTTGAAAGCAGGGAAAGGATCCCTCATCTCGAGCTACGAGGGGGAAACTGGGCTCCTCTGGATGTGGGCGGGACCATGGTGCTTCCTCTCGAGTGGAGACGGGTATGGCGGTGAACTTCTTGAGTTGCAGCAAGGATGTGAAAGACCCTTTCGAAGTTCCAGAGGTTAGGTGTCATTAGTCTCCAGAGGCCTCATCGGAAATAGGCCTCATCTCGCCTGGAAGGGAGAACTTCCTGGATTTTCTCGAGTTGCGGCAGGTGTTCTCGAGTTACGACGGGGACCTCAGGGACCGGCCCTGGTGGCCTCAGGAGAGGCCAGTCCCCATGCGAGTTGCTAGGGGGCCTCTCGGGATTCCTCTCCCGTAGATACCGGGGCCAAAAACCTTGTGTGGAGTCAGGGCCGGAACCGAGGATTCCTCTCAGGGGCTGACATGGATCTTTGGGTACTTGTGGAGTCTCCCCAGGGGAGTCAGGCCTCGTCTCGAGTGGGGGCATGCACGTGCGCTTTCCTTCCAGGCTGTAGCAGCAATGTCACGCTTCCCGTCGCGTGGATCAAAGGATCTGTGGTTTTCCCTCGAGGCTTTCCCTCGAGGCTTTCCCACAGGGCTGTCCCACGTGCCACCGTTGTGTGTGTCGATCCTCGGCGTGAAAGATGAGCCAGTGCAGGGCAAAGAGGTTCCTCTGGAATGGATTGAGACATCTGGGGGACTCTTGGAATGATGGTACGACCATGGAGTTCCTCTCGCCTTTCCTGTTGAGAGTGCCTCCTCTTGAGATGCGACGGGAACGCCGGGAATTCTTTCCCGTTGAAAGCAGGGAAAGGATCCCACATCTCGACCTACGAGGGGGAAACGGGGCTCCTCTGGATGTGGGCGGGACCATCGTGCTTCCTCTCGAGTGGAGACGGTATGGCGGTGAACTTCTTGAGTTGCAGCAAGGGTGTGAAAGGCCCTTTCGAAGTTCCAGAGGTTAGGTGTCATTAGTCTCCAGAGGCCTCATCGGAAATAGGCCTCTTCTCGCCTGGAAGGGAGAACTTCCTGGATTTTCTCGAGTTGCGGCAGGTGTTCTCGAGTTACGACGGGGACCTCAGGGACCCGCCCTGGTGGCCTCAGGAGAGGCCAGTCCCCATGTGAGTTGCTAGGGGGCCTCTCGGGATTCCTCTCCCGTCGATACCGGGGCCAAAAACCTTGTGTGGAGTCAGGGCCGGAACCAAGGATTCCTCTCAGGGGCTGACATGAATCTTTGGGTACTTCTGGAGTCTCCCCATGGGAGTCAGGCCTCGTCTCGAGTGGGGGCATGCACGTGCGCTTTCCTTCCAGGCTGTAGCACCAATGTCACCCTTCCCGTAGCGTGGATCAAAGGATCTGTGGTTTTCCCTCGAGGCTTTCCCTCGAGGCTTTCCCACAGGGCTGTCCCACGTGCCACCGTGGTGTGAGTCGATCCTCGGCGTGAAAGATGAGCCAGTGCAGGGCAAAGAGGTTCCTCTGGAATGGACTGAGACATCTGGGGGACTCTTGGAATGGTGGTACGACCATGGAGTTCCTCTCGCCTTTCCTGTTGAGAGTGCCTCCTCTTGAGATGCGACGGGAACGCCGGGAATTCTTTCCCGTTGAAAGCAGGGAATGGATCCCTCATCTCGAGCTCCGAGGGGGAAACGGGTCTCCTCTGGATGTGGGCGGGACCATCGTGCTTCCTCTCGAGTGGAGACGGGTATGGCGGTGAACTTCTTGAGTTGCAGCAAGGGTGTGAAAGACCCTTTCGAAGTTCCAGAGTTTAGGTGTCATTAGTCTCCAGAGGCCTCATCGGAAATAGGCCTCATCTCGCCTGGAAGGGAGAACTTCCTGGATTTTCTCGAGTTGCGGCAGGTGTTCTCGAGTTACGACGGGGACCTCAGGGACCGGCCCTGGTGGCCTCAGGAGAGGCCAGTCCCCATGCGAGTTGCTAGGGGGCCTCTCGGGATTCCTCTCCCGTAGATACCGGGGCCAAAAACCTTGTGTGGAGTCAGGGCCGGAACCGAGGATTCCTCTCAGGGGCTGACATGGATCTTTGGGTACTTGTGGAGTCTCCCCAGGGGAGTCAGGCCTCGTCTCGAGTGGGGGCATGCACGTGCGCTTTCCTTCCAGGCTGTAGCAGCAATGTCACGCTTCCCGTCGCGTGGATCAAAGGATCTGTGGTTTTCCCTCGAGGCTTTCCCTCGAGGCTTTCCCACAGGGCTGTCCCACGTGCCACCGTTGTGTGTGTCGATCCTCGGCGTGAAAGATGAGCCAGTGCAGGGCAAAGAGGTTCCTCTGGAATGGATTGAGACATCTGGGGGACTCTTGGAATGATGGTACGACCATGGAGTTCCTCTCGCCTTTCCTGTTGAGAGTGCCTCCTCTTGAGATGCGACGGGAACGCCGGGAATTCTTTCCCGTTGAAAGCAGGGAAAGGATCCCACATCTCGACCTACGAGGGGGAAACGGGGCTCCTCTGGATGTGGGCGGGACCATCGTGCTTCCTCTCGAGTGGAGACGGTATGGCGGTGAACTTCTTGAGTTGCAGCAAGGGTGTGAAAGGCCCTTTCGAAGTTCCAGAGGTTAGGTGTCATTAGTCTCCAGAGGCCTCATCGGAAATAGGCCTCTTCTCGCCTGGAAGGGAGAACTTCCTGGATTTTCTCGAGTTGCGGCAGGTGTTCTCGAGTTACGACGGGGACCTCAGGGACCCGCCCTGGTGGCCTCAGGAGAGGCCAGTCCCCATGTGAGTTGCTAGGGGGCCTCTCGGGATTCCTCTCCCGTCGATACCGGGGCCAAAAACCTTGTGTGGAGTCAGGGCCGGAACCAAGGATTCCTCTCAGGGGCTGACATGAATCTTTGGGTACTTCTGGAGTCTCCCCATGGGAGTCAGGCCTCGTCTCGAGTGGGGGCATGCACGTGCGCTTTCCTTCCAGGCTGTAGCACCAATGTCACCCTTCCCGTAGCGTGGATCAAAGGATCTGTGGTTTTCCCTCGAGGCTTTCCCTCGAGGCTTTCCCACAGGGCTGTCCCACGTGCCACCGTGGTGTGAGTCGATCCTCGGCGTGAAAGATCAGCCAGTGCAGGGCAAAGAGGTTCCTCTGGAATGGACTGAGACATCTGGGGGACTCTTGGAATGGTGGTACGACCATGGAGTTCCTCTCGCCTTTCCTGTTGAGAGTGCCTCCTCTTGAGATGCGACGGGAACGCCGGGAATTCTTTCCCGTTGAAAGCAGGGAAAGGATCCCTCATCTCGAGCTACGAGGGGGAAACTGGGCTCCTCTGGATGCGGGCGGGACGATCGTGCTTCCTCTCGAGTGGACACGGGTATGGCGCTGAACTTCTTGAGTTGCAGCAAGGGTGTGAAAGACCCTTTCGAATTTCCAGAGGTTAGGTGTCATTCGTCTCCAAACGCCTCATCGGAAATAGGCCTCATCTCGCCTGGAAGGGAGAACTTCCTGGATTTTCTCGAGTTGCGGCAGGTGTGCTCGTGTTACGACGGGGACCTCAGGGACCCGCCCTGGTGGCCTCAGGAGAGGCCAGTCCCCATGCGAGTTACTAGGGGGCCTCTCGGGATTCCTCTCCGGTCGATACCGGGGCAAAAAACCTTGTGTGGAGTCAGGGCCGGAACCGAGGATTCCTCTCAGGGGCTGACATGGATCTTTGGGTACTTGTGGAGTCTCCCCAGGGGAGTCAGGCCTCGTCTCGAGTGGGGGCATGCACGTGCGCTTTCCTTCCAGGCTGTAGCAGCAATGTCACGCTTCCCGTCCCGTGGATCAAAGGATCTGTGGTTTTCCCTCGAGGCTTTCCCTCGAGGCTTTCCCACAGGGCTGTCCCACGTGCCACGGTGGTGTGAGTCGATCCTCGGCGTGAAAGATGAGCCAGTGCAGGGCAAAGAGGTTCCTCTGGAATGGACTGAGACATCTGGGGGACTCTTGGAATGATGGTACGACCATGGAGTTCCTCTCGCCTTTCCTGTTGAGAGTGCCTCCTCTTGAGATGCGACGGGAACGCCGGGAATTCTTTCCCGTTGAAAGCAGGGAAAGGATCCCTCATCTCGAGCTACGAGGGGGAAACTGGGCTCCTCTGGATGTGGGCGGGACCATGGTGCTTCCTCTCGAGTGGAGACGGGTATGGCGGTGAACTTCTTGAGTTGCAGCAAGGATGTGAAAGACCCTTTCGAAGTTCCAGAGGTTAGGTGTCATTAGTCTCCAGAGGCCTCATCGGAAATAGGCCTCATCTCGCCTGGAAGGGAGAACTTCCTGGATTTTCTCGAGTTGCGGCAGGTGTTCTCGAGTTACGACGGGGACCTCAGGGACCCGCCCTGGTGGCCTCAGGAGAGGCCAGTCCCCATGCGAGTTGCTAGGGGGCCTCTCGGGATTCCTCTCCCGTAGATACCGGGGCCAAAAAGCTTGTGTGGAGTCAGGGCCGGAACCGAGGATTCCTCTCAGGGGCTGACATGGATCTTTGGGTACTTGTGGAGTCTCCCCAGGGGAGTCAGGCCTCGTCTCGCGTGGGGGCATGCACGTGCGCTTTCCTTCCAGGCTGTAGCAGCAATGTCACGCTTCCCGTCGCGTGGATCAAAGGTTCTGTGGTTTTCCCTCGAGGCTTTCCCTCGAGGCTTTCCCACAGGGCTGTTCCACGTGCCACCGTTGTGTGTGTCGATCCTCGGCGTGAAAGATGAGCCAGTGCAGGGCAAAGAGGTTCCTCTGGAATGGATTGAGACATCTGGGGGACTCTTGGAATGATGGTACGACCATGGAGTTCCTCTCGCCTTTCCTGTTGAGAGTGCCTCCTCTTGAGATGCGACGGGAACGCCGGGAATTCTTTCCCGTTGAAAGCAGGGAAAGGATCCCACATCTCGACCTACGAGGGGGAAACGGGGCTTCTCTGGATGTGGGCGGGACCATCGTGCTTCCTCTCGAGTGGAGACGGTATGGCGGTGAACTTCTTGAGTTGCAGCAAGGGTGTGAAAGGCCCTTTCGAAGTTCCAGAGGTTAGGTGTCATTAGTCTCCAGAGGCCTCATCGGAAATAGGCCTCTTCTCGCCTGGAAGGGAGAACTTCCTGGATTTTCTCGAGTTGCGGCAGGTGTTCTCGAGTTACGACGGGGACCTCAGGGACCCGCCCTGGTGGCCTCAGGAGAGGCCAGTCCCCATGTGAGTTGCTAGGGGGCCTCTCGGGATTCCTCTCCCGTCGATACCGGGGCCAAAAACCTTGTGTGGAGTCAGGGCCGGAACCAAGGATTCCTCTCAGGGGCTGACATGAATCTTTGGGTACTTCTGGAGTCTCCCCATGGGAGTCAGGCCTCGTCTCGAGTGGGGGCATGCACGTGCGCTTTCCTTCCAGGCTGTAGCACCAATGTCACCCTTCCCGTAGCGTGGATCAAAGGATCTGTGGTTTTCCCTCGAGGCTTTCCCTCGAGGCTTTCCCACAGGGCTGTCCCACGTGCCACCGTGGTGTGAGTCGATCCTCGGCGTGAAAGATCAGCCAGTGCAGGGCAAAGAGGTTCCTCTGGAATGGACTGAGACATCTGGGGGACTCTTGGAATGGTGGTACGACCATGGAGTTCCTCTCGCCTTTCCTGTTGAGAGTGCCTCCTCTTGAGATGCGACGGGAACGCCGGGAATTCTTTCCCGTTGAAAGCAGGGAAAGGATCCCTCATCTCGAGCTACGAGGGGGAAACTGGGCTCCTCTGGATGCGGGCGGGACGATCGTGCTTCCTCTCGAGTGGACACGGGTATGGCGCTGAACTTCTTGAGTTGCAGCAAGGGTGTGAAAGACCCTTTCGAAGTTCCAGAGGTTAGGTGTCATTCGTCTCCAAACGCCTCATCGGAAATAGGCCTCATCTCGCCTGGAAGGGAGAACTTCCTGGATTTTCTCGAGTTGCGGCAGGTGTTCTCGTGTTACGACGGGGACCTCAGGGACCCGCCCTGGTGGCCTCAGGAGAGGCCAGTCCCCATGCGAGTTACTAGGGGGCCTCTCGGGATTCCTCTCCGGTCGATACCGGGGCAAAAAACCTTGTGTGGAGTCAGGGCCGGAACCGAGGATTCCTCTCAGGGGCTGACATGGATCTTTGGGTACTTGTGGAGTCTCCCCAGGGGAGTCAGGCCTCGTCTCGAGTGGGGGCATGCACGTGCGCTTTCCTTCCAGGCTGTAGCAGCACTGTCACGCTTCCCGTAGCGTGGATCAAAGGATCTGTGGTTTTCCCTCGAGGCTTTCGCTCGAGGCTTTCCCACAGGGCTGTCCCACGTGCCACGGTGGTGTGAGTCGATCCTCGGCGTGAAAGATGAGCCAGTGCAGGGCAAAGAGGTTCCTCTGGAATGGACTGAGACATCTGGGGGACTCTTGGAATGATGGTACGACCATGGAGTTCCTCTCGCCTTTCCTGTTGAGAGTGCCTCCTCTTGAGATGCGACGGGAACGCCGGGAATTCTTTCCCGTTGAAAGCAGGGAAAGGATCCCTCATCTCGAGCTACGAGGGGGAAACTGGGCTCCTCTGGATGTGGGCGGGACCATCGTGCTTCCTCTCGAGTGGAGACGTGTATGGCGGTGAACTTCTTGAGTTGCAGCAAGGATGTGAAAGACCCTTTCGAAGTTCCAGAGGTTAGGTGTCATTAGTCTCCAGACGCCTCATCGGAAATAGGCCTCATCTCGCCTGGAAGGGAGAACTTCCTGGATTTTCTCGAGGTGCGGCAGGTGTTCTCGAGTTACGACGGGGACCTCAGGGACCGGCCCTGGTGGCCTCAGGAGAGGCCAGTCCCCATGCGAGTTGCTAGGGGGCCTCTCGGGATTCCTCTTCCGTCGATAGCGGGGCCAAAAACCTTGTGTGGAGTCAGGGCCGGAACCGAGGATTCCTCTCAGGGGCTGATATGTATCTTTGGATACTTCTGGAGTCTCGCCAGGGGAGACAGGCCTCGTTTCGTGAGGGGGCATGCACGTGCACTTTCCTTCCAGGCTTTAGCAGCAATGTCACGCTTCCAGTGGCGTGGATCAAAGGATCTGTGGTTTTCCCTCGAGGCTTTCCCTCGAGGCTTTCCCACAGGGCTGTCCCACGTGCCACCGTGGTGTGAGTCGATCCTCGGCGTGAAAGATGAGCAAGTGCAGGGCAAAGAGGTTCCTCTGGAATGGACTGAGACATCTGGGGGACTCTTGGAATGGTGGTACGACCATGGAGTTCCTCTCGCCTTTCCGGTTGAGAGTGCCTCCTCTTGAGATGCGACGGGAACGCCGGGAATTCTTTCCCGTTGAAAGCAGGGAAAGGTTTCCTCATCTCGAGCTACGAGGGGGATACGGGGATCCTATGGATGTGGGCGGGACCATCGTGCTTCCTCTCGAGTGGAGACGGGTATGGCGGTGAACTTCTTGAGTCGCAGCAAGGGTGTGAAAGACCCTTTCGAAGTTCCAGAGGTTAGGTGTCATTAGTCTCCAGACGCCTCATCGGAAATAGGCCTCATCTCGCCTGGAAGGGAGAACTTCCTGGATTTTCTCGAGTTGCGGCAGGTGTTCTCGAGTTACGACGGGGACCTCAGGGAACCGCCCTGGTGGCCTCAGGAGAGGCCAGTCCCCATGCGAGTTGCTAGGGGGCCTCTCGGGATTCCTCTCCCGTAGATACCGGGGCCAAAAACCTTGTGTGGAGTCAGGGCCGGAACAGAGGATTCCTCTCAGGGGCTGACATGGATCTTTGGGTACTTGTGGAGTCTCCCCAGGGGAGTCAGGCCTCGTCTCGAGTGGGGGCATGCACGTGCGCTTTCCTTCCAGGCTGTAGCAGCAATGTCACGCTTCCCGTTGCGTGAATCAAAGTATCTGTGGTTTTCCCTCGAGGCTTTCCCTCGAGGCTTTCCCACAGGGCTGTCCCACGTGCCACCGTTGTGTGTGTCGATCCTCGGCGTGAAAGATGAGCCAGTGCAGGGCAAAGAGGTTCCTCTGGAATGGACTGAGACATCTGGGGGACTCTTGGAATGGTGGTACGACCATGGAGTTCCTCTCGCCTTTCCTGTTGAGAGTGCCTCCTCTTGAGATGCGACGGGAACGCCGGGAATTCTTTCCCGTTGAAAGCAGGGAAAGGATCCCTCATCTCGAGCTCCGAGGGGGAAACGGGGCTCCTCTGGATGTGGGCGGGACCATCGTGCTTCCTCTCGAGTGGAGACGGTATGGCGGTGAACTTCTTGAGTTGCAGCAAGGGTGTGAAAGACTCTTTCGAAGTTCCAGAGGTTAGGTGTCATTAGTCTCCAGACGCCTCATCGGAAATAGGCCTAATCTCGCCTGGAAGGGAGAACTTCCTGGATTTTCTCGAGTTGCGGCAGGTGTTCTCGAGTTACGACGGGGACCTCAGGGACCCGCCCTGGTGGCCTCAGGAGAGGCCAGTCCCCATGCGAGTTGCTAGGGGGCCTCTCGGGATTCCTCTCCCGTAGATACCGGGGCCAAAAACCTTGTGTGGAGTCAGGGCCGGAACCGAGGATTCCTCTCAGGGGCTGACATGGATCTTTGGGTACTTGTGGAGTCTCCCCAGGGGAGTCAGGCCTCGTCTCGAGTGGGGGCATGCACGTGCGCTTTCCTTCCAGGCTGTAGCAGCAATGTCACGCTTCCCGTCGCGTGGATCAAAGGTTCTGTGGTTTTCCCTCGAGGCTTTCCCTCGAGGCTTTCCCACAGGGCTGTTCCACGTGCCACCGTTGTGTGTGTCGATCCTCGGCGTGAAAGATGAGCCAGTGCAGGGCAAAGAGGTTCCTCTGGAATGGATTGAGACATCTGGGGGACTCTTGGAATGATGGTACGACCATGGAGTTCCTCTCGCCTTTCCTGTTGAGAGTGCCTCCTCTTGAGATGCGACGGGAACGCCGGGAATTCTTTCCCGTTGAAAGCAGGGAAAGGATCCCACATCTCGACCTACGAGGGGGAAACGGGGCTTCTCTGGATGTGGGCGGGACCATCGTGCTTCCTCTCGAGTGGAGACGGTATGGCGGTGAACTTCTTGAGTTGCAGCAAGGGTGTGAAAGGCCCTTTCGAAGTTCCAGAGGTTAGGTGTCATTAGTCTCCAGAGGCCTCATCGGAAATAGGCCTCTTCTCGCCTGGAAGGGAGAACTTCCTGGATTTTCTCGAGTTGCGGCAGGTGTTCTCGAGTTACGACGGGGACCTCAGGGACCCGCCCTGGTGGCCTCAGGAGAGGCCAGTCCCCATGTGAGTTGCTAGGGGGCCTCTCGGGATTCCTCTCCCGTCGATACCGGGGCCAAAAACCTTGTGTGGAGTCAGGGCCGGAACCAAGGATTCCTCTCAGGGGCTGACATGAATCTTTGGGTACTTCTGGAGTCTCCCCATGGGAGTCAGGCCTCGTCTCGAGTGGGGGCATGCACGTGCGCTTTCCTTCCAGGCTGTAGCACCAATGTCACCCTTCCCGTAGCGTGGATCAAAGGATCTGTGGTTTTCCCTCGAGGCTTTCCCTCGAGGCTTTCCCACAGGGCTGTCCCACGTGCCACCGTGGTGTGAGTCGATCCTCGGCGTGAAAGATCAGCCAGTGCAGGGCAAAGAGGTTCCTCTGGAATGGACTGAGACATCTGGGGGACTCTTGGAATGGTGGTACGACCATGGAGTTCCTCTCGCCTTTCCTGTTGAGAGTGCCTCCTCTTGAGATGCGACGGGAACGCCGGGAATTCTTTCCCGTTGAAAGCAGGGAAAGGATCCCTCATCTCGAGCTACGAGGGGGAAACTGGGCTCCTCTGGATGCGGGCGGGACGATCGTGCTTCCTCTCGAGTGGACACGGGTATGGCGCTGAACTTCTTGAGTTGCAGCAAGGGTGTGAAAGACCCTTTCGAAGTTCCAGAGGTTAGGTGTCATTCGTCTCCAAACGCCTCATCGGAAATAGGCCTCATCTCGCCTGGAAGGGAGAACTTCCTGGATTTTCTCGAGTTGCGGCAGGTGTTCTCGTGTTACGACGGGGACCTCAGGGACCCGCCCTGGTGGCCTCAGGAGAGGCCAGTCCCCATGCGAGTTACTAGGGGGCCTCTCGGGATTCCTCTCCGGTCGATACCGGGGCAAAAAACCTTGTGTGGAGTCAGGGCCGGAACCGAGGATTCCTCTCAGGGGCTGACATGGATCTTTGGGTACTTGTGGAGTCTCCCCAGGGGAGTCAGGCCTCGTCTCGAGTGGGGGCATGCACGTGCGCTTTCCTTCCAGGCTGTAGCAGCACTGTCACGCTTCCCGTAGCGTGGATCAAAGGATCTGTGGTTTTCCCTCGAGGCTTTCGCTCGAGGCTTTCCCACAGGGCTGTCCCACGTGCCACGGTGGTGTGAGTCGATCCTCGGCGTGAAAGATGAGCCAGTGCAGGGCAAAGAGGTTCCTCTGGAATGGACTGAGACATCTGGGGGACTCTTGGAATGATGGTACGACCATGGAGTTCCTCTCGCCTTTCCTGTTGAGAGTGCCTCCTCTTGAGATGCGACGGGAACGCCGGGAATTCTTTCCCGTTGAAAGCAGGGAAAGGATCCCTCATCTCGAGCTACGAGGGGGAAACTGGGCTCCTCTGGATGTGGGCGGGACCATCGTGCTTCCTCTCGAGTGGAGACGTGTATGGCGGTGAACTTCTTGAGTTGCAGCAAGGATGTGAAAGACCCTTTCGAAGTTCCAGAGGTTAGGTGTCATTAGTCTCCAGACGCCTCATCGGAAATAGGCCTCATCTCGCCTGGAAGGGAGAACTTCCTGGATTTTCTCGAGTTGCGGCAGGTGTTCTCGAGTTACGACGGGGACCTCAGGGACCGGCCCTGGTGGCCTCAGGAGAGGCCAGTCCCCATGCGAGTTGCTAGGGGGCCTCTCGGGATTCCTCTTCCGTCGATAGCGGGGCCAAAAACCTTGTGTGGAGTCAGGGCCGGAACCGAGGATTCCTCTCAGGGGCTGATATGTATCTTTGGATACTTCTGGAGTCTCGCCAGGGGAGACAGGCCTCGTTTCGTGAGGGGGCATGCACGTGCACTTTCCTTCCAGGCTTTAGCAGCAATGTCACGCTTCCAGTGGCGTGGATCAAAGGATCTGTGGTTTTCCCTCGAGGCTTTCCCTCGAGGCTTTCCCACAGGGCTGTCCCACGTGCCACCGTGGTGTGAGTCGATCCTCGGCGTGAAAGATGAGCAAGTGCAGGGCAAAGAGGTTCCTCTGGAATGGACTGAGACATCTGGGGGACTCTTGGAATGGTGGTACGACCATGGAGTTCCTCTCGCCTTTCCGGTTGAGAGTGCCTCCTCTTGAGATGCGACGGGAACGCCGGGAATTCTTTCCCGTTGAAAGCAGGGAAAGGTTTCCTCATCTCGAGCTACGAGGGGGATACGGGGATCCTATGGATGTGGGCGGGACCATCGTGCTTCCTCTCGAGTGGAGACGGGTATGGCGGTGAACTTCTTGAGTCGCAGCAAGGGTGTGAAAGACCCTTTCGAAGTTCCAGAGGTTAGGTGTCATTAGTCTCCAGACGCCTCATCGGAAATAGGCCTCATCTCGCCTGGAAGGGAGAACTTCCTGGATTTTCTCGAGTTGCGGCAGGTGTTCTCGAGTTACGACGGGGACCTCAGGGAACCGCCCTGGTGGCCTCAGGAGAGGCCAGTCCCCATGCGAGTTGCTAGGGGGCCTCTCGGGATTCCTCTCCCGTAGATACCGGGGCCAAAAACCTTGTGTGGAGTCAGGGCCGGAACAGAGGATTCCTCTCAGGGGCTGACATGGATCTTTGGGTACTTGTGGAGTCTCCCCAGGGGAGTCAGGCCTCGTCTCGAGTGGGGGCATGCACGTGCGCTTTCCTTCCAGGCTGTAGCAGCAATATCACGCTTCCCGTTGCGTGAATCAAAGTATCTGTGGTTTTCCCTCGAGGCTTTCCCTCGAGGCTTTCCCACAGGGCTGTCCCACGTGCCACCGTTGTGTGTGTCGATCCTCGGCGTGAAAGATGAGCCAGTGCAGGGCAAAGAGGTTCCTCTGGAATGGACTGAGACATCTGGGGGACTCTTGGAATGGTGGTACGACCATGGAGTTCCTCTCGCCTTTCCTGTTGAGAGTGCCTCCTCTTGAGATGCGACGGGAACGCCGGGAATTCTTTCCCGTTGAAAGCAGGGAAAGGATCCCTCATCTCGAGCTCCGAGGGGGAAACGGGGCTCCTCTGGATGTGGGCGGGACCATCGTGCTTCCTCTCGAGTGGAGACGGTATGGCGGTGAACTTCTTGAGTTGCAGCAAGGGTGTGAAAGACTCTTTCGAAGTTCCAGAGGTTAGGTGTCATTAGTCTCCAGACGCCTCATCGGAAATAGGCCTAATCTCGCCTGGAAGGGAGAACTTCCTGGATTTTCTCGAGTTGCGGCAGGTGTTCTCGAGTTACGACGGGGACCTCAGGGACCCGCCCTGGTGGCCTCAGGAGAGGCCAGTCCCCATGCGAGTTGCTAGGGGGCCTCTCGGGATTCCTCTCCCGTAGATACCGGGGCCAAAAACCTTGTGTGGAGTCAGGGCCGGAAACGAGGATTCCTCTCAGGGGCTGACATGGATCTTTGGGTACTTGTGGAGTCTCCCCAGGGGAGTCAGGCCTCGTCTCGCGTGGGGTCATGCACGTGCGCTTTCCTTCCAGGCTGTAGCAGCAATGTCACGCTTCCCGTGGCGTGGATCAAAGTATCTGCGGTTTTCCCTCGAGGCTTTCGCTCGAGGCTTTCCCACAGGGCTGTCCCACGTGCCACGGTGGTGTGAGTCGATCCTCGGCGTGAAAGATGAGCCAGTGCAGGGCAAAGAGGTTCCTCTGGAAAGGACTGAGACTTCTGGGGGACTCTTGGAATGATGGTACGACCATGGAGTTCCTCTCGCCTTTCCTGTTGAGAGTGCCTCCTCTTGAGATGCGACGGGAACGCCGGGAATTCTTTCCCGTTGAAAGCAGGGAAAGGATCCCTCATCTCGAGCTACGAGGGGGAAACTGGGCTCCTCTGGATGTGGGCGGGACCATCGTGCTTCCTCTCGAGTGGAGACGTGTATGGCGGTGAACTTCTTGAGTTGCAGCAAGGATGTGAAAGACCCTTTCGAAGTTCCAGAGGTTAGGTGTCATTAGTCTCCAGACGCCTCATCGGAAATAGGCCTCATCTCGCCTGGAAGGGAGAACTTCCTGGATTTTCTCGAGTTGCGGCTGGTGTTCTCGAGTTACGACGGGGACCTCAAGGACCCGCCCTGGTGGCCTCAGGAGAGGCCAGTCCCCATGCGAGTTGCTAGGGGGCCTCTCGGGATTCCTCTCCCGTAGATACCGGGGCCAAAAACCTTGTGTGGAGTCAGGGCCGGAACCGAGGATTCCTCTCAGGGGCTGACATGGATCTTTGGGTACTTGTGGAGTCTCCCCAGGGGAGTCAGGCCTCGTCTCGAGTGGGGGCATGCACGTGCGCTTTCCTTCCAGGCTGTAGCAGCAATGTCACGCTTCCCGTGGCGTGGATCAAAGGATCTGTGGTTTTCCCTCGAGGCTTTCCCTCGAGGCTTTCCCACAGGGCTGTCCCACGTGCCACCGTTGTGTGTGTCGATCCTCGGCGTGAAAGATGAGCCAGTGCAGGGCAAAGAGGTTCCTCTGGAATGGACTTAGACATCTGGGGGACTCTTGGAATGGTGGTACGACCATGGAGTTCCTCTCGCCTTTCCTGTTGAGAGTGCCTCCTCTTGAGATGCGACGGGAACGCCGGGAATTCTTTCCCGTTGAAAGCAGGGAAAGGATCCCTCATCTCGAGCTCCGAGGGGGAAACGGGGCTCCTCTGGATGTGGGCGGGACCATCGTGCTTCCTCTCGAGTGGAGACGGTATGGCGGTGAACTTCTTGAGTTGCAGCAAGGGTGTGAAAGACTCTTTCGAAGTTCCAGAGGTTAGGTGTCATTAGTCTCCAGACGCCTCATCGGAAATAGGCCTAATCTCGCCTGGAAGGGAGAACTTCCTGGATTTTCTCGAGTTGCGGCAGGTGTTCTCGAGTTACGACGGGGACCTCAGGGACCCGCCCTGGTGGCCTCAGGAGAGGCCAGTCCCCATGCGAGTTGCTAGGGGGCCTCTCGGGATTCCTCTCCCGTAGATACCGGGGCCAAAAACCTTGTGTGGAGTCAGGGCCGGAAACGAGGATTCCTCTCAGGGGCTGACATGGATCTTTGGGTACTTGTGGAGTCTCCCCAGGGGAGTCAGGCCTCGTCTCGAGTGGGGTCATGCACGTGCGCTTTCCTTCCAGGCTGTAGCAGCAATGTCACGCTTCCCGTGGCGTGGATCAAAGTATCTGCGGTTTTCCCTCGAGGCTTTCGCTCGAGGCTTTCCCACAGGGCTGTCCCACGTGCCACGGTGGTGTGAGTCGATCCTCGGCGTGAAAGATGAGCCAGTGCAGGGCAAAGAGGTTCCTCTGGAAAGGACTGAGACTTCTGGGGGACTCTTGGAATGATGGTACGACCATGGAGTTCCTCTCGCCTTTCCTGTTGAGAGTGCCTCCTCTTGAGATGCGACGGGAACGCCGGGAATTCTTTCCCGTTGAAAGCAGGGAAAGGATCCCTCATCTCGAGCTACGAGGGGGAAACTGGGCTCCTCTGGATGTGGGCGGGACCATCGTGCTTCCTCTCGAGTGGAGACGTGTATGGCGGTGAACTTCTTGAGTTGCAGCAAGGATGTGAAAGACCCTTTCGAAGTTCCAGAGGTTAGGTGTCATTAGTCTCCAGACGCCTCATCGGAAATAGGCCTCATCTCGCCTGGAAGGGAGAACTTCCTGGATTTTCTCGAGTTGCGGCTGGTGTTCTCGAGTTACGACGGGGACCTCAAGGACCCGCCCTGGTGGCCTCAGGAGAGGCCAGTCCCCATGCGAGTTGCTAGGGGGCCTCTCGGGATTCCTCTCCCGTAGATACCGGGGCCAAAAACCTTGTGTGGAGTCAGGGCCGGAACCGAGGATTCCTCTCAGGGGCTGACATGGATCTTTGGGTACTTGTGGAGTCTCCCCAGGGGAGTCAGGCCTCGTCTCGAGTGGGGGCATGCACGTGCGCTTTCCTTCCAGGCTGTAGCAGCAATGTCACGCTTCCCGTGGCGTGGATCAAAGGATCTGTGGTTTTCCCTCGAGGCTTTCCCTCGAGGCTTTCCCACAGGGCTGTCCCACGTGCCACCGTTGTGTGTGTCGATCCTCGGCGTGAAAGATGAGCCAGTGCAGGGCAAAGAGGTTCCTCTGGAATGGACTTAGACATCTGGGGGACTCTTGGAATGGTGGTACGACCATGGAGTTCCTCTCGCCTTTCCTGTTGAGAGTGCCTCCTCTTGAGATGCGACGGGAACGCCGGGAATTCTTTCCCGTTGAAAGCAGGGAAAGGATCCCTCATCTCGAGCTCCGAGGGGGAAACGGGGCTCCTCTGGATGTGGGCGGGACCATCGTGCTTCCTCTCGAGTGGAGACGGTATGGCGGTGAACTTCTTGAGTTGCAGCAAGGGTGTGAAAGACCCTTTCGAAGTTCCAGAGGTTAGGTGTCATTAGTCTCCAGACGCCTCATCGGAAATAGGCCTCATCTCGCCTGGAAGGGAGAACTTCCTGGATTTTCTCGAGTTGCGGCAGGTGTTCTCGAGTTACGACGGGGACTTCAGGGACCCGCCCTGGTGGCCTCAGGAGAGGCCAGTCCCCATGCGAGTTGCTAGGGGGCCTCTCGGGATTCCTCTCCCGTCGATACCGGGGCCAAAAACCTTGTGTGGAGTCAGGGCCGGAACCGAGGATTCCTCTCAGGGGCTGACATGGATCTTTGGGTACTTGTGGAGACTCCCCAGCGGAGTCAGGCCTCGTCTCGTGTGGGGGCATGCACGTGCGCTTTCCTTCCAGGCTGTAGCAGCAATGTCACGCTTCCCGTCGCGTGGATCAAAGGATCTGTGGTTTTCCCTCGAGGCTTTCCCACAGGGCTGTCCCACGTGCCACCGTGGTGTGAGTCGATCCTCGGCGTGAAAGATGAGCCAGTGCAGGGCAAAGAGGTTCCTCTGGAAAGGACTGAGACATCTGGGGGACTCTTGGAATGGTGGTACGACCATGGAGTTCCTCTCGCCTTTCCTGTTGAGAGTGCCTCCTCTTGAGATGCGACGGGAACGCCGGGAATTCTTTCCCGTTGAAAGCAGGGAAAGGATCCCTCATCTCGAGCTACGAGGGGGAAACGGGGCTCCTCTGGATGTGGGCGGGACCATCATGCTTCCTCTCGAGTGGACACGGGTATGGCGGTGAACTTCTTGAGTTGCAGCAAGGGTGTGAAAGACCCTTTCGAAGTTCCAGAGGTTAGGTGTCATTAATCTCCCGACGCCTCATCGGAAATAGGCCTCATCTCGCCTGGAAGGGAGAACTTCCTGGATTTTCTCGAGTTGCGGCAGGTGTTCTCGAGTTACGACGGGGACCTCAGGGACCCGCCCTGGTGGCCTCAGGAGAGGCCAGTCCCCATGCGAGTTGCTAGGGGGCCTCTCGGGATTCCTCTCCCGTCGATACCGGGGCCAAAAACCTTGTGTGGAGTCAGGGCCGGAACCAAGGATTCCTCTCAGGGGCTGACATGGATGTTTGGGTACTTCTGGAGTCTCCCCAGGGGAGTCAGGCCTCGTCTCGAGTGGGGGCATGCACGTGCGCTTTCCTTCCAGGCTGTAGCAGCAATGTCACGCTTCCCGTAGCGTGGATCAAAGGATCTGTGGTTTTCCCTCGAGGCTTTCCCTCGAGGCTTTACCACAGGGCTGTCCCACGTGCCACCGTGGTGTGAGTCGATCCTCGGCGTGAAAGATGAGCCAGTGCAGGGCAAAGAGGTTCCTCTGGAATGGACTGAGACATCTGGGGGACTCTTGGAATGGTGGAACGACCATGGAGTTCCTCTCGCCTTTCCTGTTGAGAGTGCCTCCTCTTGAGATGCGACGGGAACGCCGGGAATTCTTTCCCGTTGAAAGCAGGGAAAGAATCCCTCATCTCGAGCTACGAGGGGGAAACGGGGCTCCTCTGGATGTGGGCGGGACCATCGTGCTTCCTCTCGAGTGGAGACG